>NC_089849.1:60083483-60457233 GCF_035609145.1 Eleutherodactylus coqui
CAGCTCTCACTCACACCCACTCACACCCACTGCAGGCCGCAGCGCTGAACTTCGTCTGCCGGGACAAGGTGAGTATGTATATATTTTTTATTTTTACACATTTCTGGATGAATTGCAGGGAAGGGCTTATATATTTAAGCCCTTCCCGACAATTCATCGTGAGATCGCTCGCAGCGCATTGCTTTCAATGGAGCCAGCTGTATTGCCGGCTCCATTGAATTCAATGTGCTGGACAGCACCGGCCTGTTTCTATTGAAACGCGGCTAGGAGCAGTTTTTTTGGGCGATTTTTTTGGCCCCGGTCACCCGATTTGCTGATGCGCATCCATCATGCGATCTGCAAACCGCGGCAAAAAACGCCCGTGTGACTATGTGTGTGTGTATTTATATGTGTGTGTGTGTCTGTGTGTGTGTATATATATATATATATATGTATATATATATATATATATATATAAATGTGTGTTTGTGTGTATATATATGTGTGTGTGTATATATATGTGTTTGTGTTTTGTATAAGAAAAAATACTACCTGTATATTACCTCAGAGATCAGTTTTTTGTGGTAGCCTTTGTGAGCAAGTATGCCAGATTGGCTACCCTGAGAACTGGTCTATGCAGACCAGAATGAACTCATATCTGCCCACCCTTGACAGTTGGAAGTAGTCTACTTGAAGACTCTGGAATGGGTAATTGGAACAAGGGGTGCATTGCATGGGAGCCTATACAGACCTACCCACATTGTTCTGTGCACAAATCAGGCAGTCTTGTGTGTGTTTAGCTGCCGTGACACTAAATCCTGGTGCAGACCAGTGACTAGCAACCACATCTGTCATTGCTGTTTTTGACAGGTGTGTATTTCCATGGGAGGCCGAAACCATGATGGGATAGGGGTCTGTGGGAGACAAGGCTTGTTGGATACTATTCATTTATCTCCAGGTGTCTCTCTAGCCCTCTTGCTGGTTCCCATTATTCCTTTCTCCCCCCTTTGATTGCCTGCTTTTGTAACTGAATTAACAGGTCATAATCCACTGGAGGTGGATGTCTGAGGGGGTACCTGTACTGCCCCAACCCCTGGAGGATCAAGTCTGGGCTTCTGTGTGGCTGTCCTCACAGCCTGATCAGCAGGGTGATTTACGGTTGCCAGATGGGTCCGTAGTCATGAGCAATGCCATAGGCATAGCGTGAGTCCATATAGATGTTAGCCACGTTTTTGTGAGCATGCTTGCTTGCTTCTTCCAGAGCTCGCAATTTGGCTTTTTTCAGCTGACATGCAAGATGGAAGAGGTTCGGCTTTTACATCATGTAAGGAGAGCACAACGTAACCTGTATAACACCTGCCTTCTTGACCATACCATCCACAAAGAGTGCAAAATCAGGGTTACTTAATGACTGATCAACATCACTGAATCCCCTGTCTCCTGGGCCATTTGCTAGTGCATAGTCATGTGTATCAAGCTGAAAGGAAAAACTATCAGGTGATTATTCCCACTTCCCTCCTTTTCCAGAGGTAGCAAGGTAGCGGGACTACTGGGGAGGCACTGTTTATCACAGCTTATTCTGAATGAATAAAATTGCAGTTTTAGAGAAGACTGACACTAAAATATACAAAGACATAGAAATAGAAAAAACACAAATGCAGCTGAAGTTGACATCCCACTCTGAGTCGTCATTAAAGTCTTATGCATTAGGGGAGAGAAATTTTTAGCCCCAGTCAATATCTGCATCACACATTTTACATTCATCACAGCCTGAACACTGGGCAATAACTCTCATTCATTCATGCAGTCAAGTCAGTCTCTCTCTCATATAAATATTAAGAACCATATAATCCTCCCCACACAATGTTTACTGCCATTACGGATTTCAGGAAATTGTGGATCCACGGGACCAACCAAATAAAGCTGAGGACAGTCTCTGAGTGGTTGGTAGCCAACTCCTCAGATAGACGGACTGTAGACAGGGAAAGGAGAACTAACCCTTGGCTGCAGAGAGAATGGCAGACTACTACCTATAAGCAGAGTGAGTGCCCTCATAAGAGCAGCCCTGTGCTGGAACCTTGGGTCTGACTATCCATGCAGGGGAGAAACTCAAGACCAGAAGGAACTGGCAGCAGAAAGATGCAGAGATTTACACATATATATAGAACTGGCAACCACACCAGGACATAACGCAGTCTGATGTACACCGTTCACACCAGGACATAATGCAGTAAGATGCACACCATTCATACCAGAACATACACATATGCCTAAAACAGGCACAACACAGGGAAGGCTGAATGTGATGAACAAACTAACATCAATTGAAAGGCATTAAAGTGCATCAGTTCAGCTTAAATAGGGGTGTAATGACTAATGACCCCATCATGTGAGCTCAGAAACAGAGAGCTGGATAACCCACTTAGTGCTGGACAAATGCAGACAGGGAAAGCAGAGGGACGCTAGCAAATGACCGAAACAGCATCACACAAAGGAAAAAATGTACAGAAGTGCTACAACTCTCCTCATCTTGCACACAAATGCATTCAATCACTACCATCTCCCTCTGGAATTCCTGTTTTTAGGAGCAGCAAACAGAAGAAAAACATTCAACCTTTAATTGTTTGTAACAACAGATTTCACAGCGAACACTAGTATCACGAATACTTTCCCATAATGGGAATACTCATTTTTCCTGCAGGACATTATCACACTGAAAACACAACAGTAACACCATTCAGCAAGTATACACACGTCCAACCAATCACAGAACTGACATGTACACAAATAACAGCAAGAATGTACCTTAAAATTCCTATCTTTCCTATTTTTAAGACAGTATAATTCACTTGATGTCAGGACTAGGGTCCGGGATACTGGAAGTCCCTGAAAGCCAGCAACCCATGTCCCTACCTATTTGCCGCCTGGGCTAAGCCTCAGGGTGACAACTGGATGACGGTCCCTACACTCACTAGGGAAGAGGGACACGGGAACTGACAAACTGACAGATACTGGAACAAACAACATGAAGGCAAGTCAGACTATTCGGGTTGGCAACGAGAGGGTATGCGGTACAAAAGGGTCAGGCAAAGGCAAATTGAGTCAGAACGCAGAGAGTCAAAAACAGGAGTCAAAACACAAGAAAGATGCGGGTGCAGCTGGAAGACGAAACTAACACTGGCAATGATATGAGCACACAGCCACGTTTAAATGCTGTCAGAGCTCCCGCCCTAACAGCTGATTGGGGCAGGCGGAGATAGACGCAAGCCTGGTTGCTATGGTGCCGAGGATGCGGCGCAGGGCGGCACCCGCCACTTCCCTAACCACCCCGGCGGTGAGGAGGGGCGTGGCGACCAGGGGAGGCAACCAGGAACGGGACTCTCCTGCACCTCACGGCAGCTGCCTGGGTGACAGGACCAGCGATGCCTGCACAGAGGACCCGCGAGCCGCCAGTCCTAACACTTGATTTATTACAAATTTCTATTCCATTTACGCAAGCGAGTAGAGCTGCTTGCTGCTAGATTTTGCAAGGTCAGTCACACACTCTCCCCTGCTGGATATCTATAACACCATGAAACTGGGAGGCAAGGAGGAGGAACAGCTGTGCCCACAGCTCCTGGCAAGCACACATTCCTTCTCTCACTGAAAGTCTAAAGGGCGGGGGGGCCAAGAGATTTGCACGGATCAAGCATTAACCTTTTATCTTTTCCTATATAAATATCTATTATCATACATCTTTTCATATATGACACAATAACAATCTTGTACTGTCCTAAGACTATGAAGCTATTACATATTGACCCTTTCTCTCTAGTTTTTGTACTGCTATCTTCTGACTTTTATACTGCTACTGCGCTCCAGGTGGTGTCTCTCACTAGTGAGCTTTTCAGCCTAATGGACAGCTTCCCTGCTTAACCTTACCCAGTTCCTTGCTTCTGCAAACCAGCTACTGCAATTCAGCTCCTGATTAGCTCCACCCCAACTGATTGGACTTCCTATAAAAACCTGTCCCTGCCCCTCTCTCAGTGCATGATTATTGTGCTCCTTGCCTTTAGTCAAGCTCTCCTACTCCTCCTAACATGATTGTTGCTACCTGCTGTTACTGACTTCCAACTTAATCCTGACTGCACTACCTGCCTGCTCCTTTGTACTCCAACAGATACCTACCGTTACTGACCCTTGGGTTTCTTTGATCATGCTATCTGCCTGCTTGGGTTACAACACGAGCAGGTTCCAAACTTGCTCCTGACTGTAACACCTACTTTTATGTGGGAAAAGTATTTTGCAATATACAAGTGCACGTTAGCAGCCAAGGGTAGCCAGGCATCTGTGCAAGGTATTGGTGAAATGCCTACTAGGACCCACAAAAATGCACTGTAGCATCCACTAAGAGAGTAGTGTATCAGTGAGGCAAGCTAAAATAGTAGACCCTCAAAACCCACAGCGACACTACAGAACAGGCAAAAACCAACCTTGAGCTAACCAAACTGTGGTGGAGCCTCTGAGGTACTGTGAGGTTCCAGCCACTGGTCTACGACTAATCAGGTGTTTCAGAGCATGACCCCTGGCCAGGTCTGACAGTGACAAATGACATAGAAGGGTGTTGTTTTTCCCTGTTAGTGGTGCTCCTGTGAATGCTGCTCCTATCAATACTCCAGTTATAGTGGAAAAAAGTAAAGTAAAAAAAATTATGGTGTGAATGTTCCTCAGAGGTTTTATGTAATGTCTTAGGGGACATAGATATTTAAAAAAATAAGGTTACAAAAGTAAGTAAAAAAATATCTGAAAAAAACCCAAATGATCCGCCATATCAGCCCTCTAATTCGAAATTATACATATTATATATCAAACTTCCAAAACAAAATGGCGAAATAAATATAATAATTTTTAAAAATAAAGAGCTATCCATTTAAAAAAAAAACATTTACAAATTACTGCTAATAAAAATAAAAAATGGCTTTTGTCTTTAAGAGGTTAAGATAGGAAAAACAAATACTGTACAACCATTATGATTAAT
Source organism: Eleutherodactylus coqui (assembly GCF_035609145.1). Classification (NCBI taxonomy): domain Eukaryota; kingdom Metazoa; phylum Chordata; class Amphibia; order Anura; family Eleutherodactylidae; genus Eleutherodactylus; species Eleutherodactylus coqui. The sequence continues at coordinate 60,088,480 of NC_089849.1, forward strand.
GCACATCATTAATAGCGTCACGGTTAAATCCGAGTGTATCCACTATGTTTGCTACACCAGTAGTTATGTTACTGCTTGACACAATGCGACTTGTGTCTCTGAATACATCATACCCACAAATAAATATATACTACACATACATTGAACTATTTTTTTCATGGAAAATTCATCACTCACATAAAAAAAAATCAAATCCCATTTACCAAAGTGGGAAATTCTCACAATATGGGACAACCATAATTATAGTGATGACAACTACGTAATTTGTCTTGACACCAATTAGAAAATGTTGTAGTCTAATTACCCAATGGTTTATTTACCATAATGTATTCCCCTTATCACTTAATCCCAGTAGACACATATCAAGGAAAGACTATATATAGTAACTCTATGTGAAAAAAAATCACTGTTATACTCGAAGCTGCAAAATATGAGGATTGCGTTCTTCCCCAACTCAATCTATATATAAAACATGTCAACATATTGATATCCAGCTACACAAGGTATTTATGTAGGTATCCATTCTCTCTTTTAGGATCTTCATCACAACAGGATTTTTCATTGTAGTTTATTCCACTTTCCTACAGCAATATGCAGATAATGAATATGATTGGAATCATGAATACTTCACCACTTGAGGCTAAACTGTCACTGCATTCTACCTCTTCAGGACAAATCATGTTTTGCTTTAAGGAGCAAGACATAGATTTGGGTATGGCTTTAAAGGAGGACAACAATATGGAAAGTTTAATAAAAATAGTTTATTCTAATGAAGTGATATTCGAGCATAGTGATGAATAATTGTCCTTCTTTTGTAAATTATTATATCTATATGCAAAGGATAAAGATTACATCTTGCATCGCATCTATGGAACAGTAGCAACACCTGCTTTGACGGAGAACCTTCTCCAGGAAGTTACTTTGCACCACTGGGAGATAGCATAATTTGACTTGTATATCAGCAGCCAGAGAAGTCCACTTTCAAATGATGCCAAGACAGAGAAGTTCTCCAGGAAACTGCACAAGTAGAGCATCCACGTACTTGTCTGAATGACTTCTATCTTGGCTGTAAAAAGTAAAAGTTTGATGCTATCTTAGCAAAAAATGCCAATATGTCAGTTTCTTAGTCTTCAAGACAGAATGACAACAGTTTTTGTCATGAGACAGAAAAACAAACCTATTGTGTACAGTCTTTATCAAAAACATATACAGCTGATCTTCCTTCCAGACGCATGATAACACACTTCTTTATTGTGGGCTAACTTACGTTATATACATCTTTATTTTATTACACAGCAATAAATATCTTCTTAAACATGGACAACAGCTCTCTGTCTAGGACAGAAAAATAACTATTTAGTTCATGTATGTCTGAGAGAAGTAAACTAAGATTCTAAATAATGAAGTAACCAGCATATTTTTGACAGATCCTCAGAAAATCTAGAACCCAGTGGGCATTTCCTCTCGATGATGCATTCTGAAAACTATCCTCTATGCCATCAATAAACTGGTCTGTAATACATACTACACACTGTACATGTAAGTAGGTGGTTGAGATGAAATGCATGCAAAAACAAACTGCACCTTCTTATTACATGTATGTCTGAAGTGATCATTACTACAATACATTGGACTAATATATTTTTTAGTGAAGTTAATTGTCATTAGCAATGCAGAGTGATGTTATTTTATGCACTCAGTGAGCTATTACCACTTTTTGCAGCAGGTGCTGTGTGCACAAGGGTCACATTGTTTTTGGTCACAAATGTAAATGCTGGAGCAAAATGCAGCACTAACTCCATTGAGTCAGACACTATAATTAGGGCTGTTTTGTGCACCTCTGGTGGGTTGTGATGTACAGTACATAGCAAAAGAGTGTGTAGCAAGTGTTAAAATTATCTTCACCTATGTCAACTGTGGCCTTGGATGGAACAGGCCTAAGAAAAAGCCTCAATCAGAAGTGTCACTGGAGTATTGGACTTTTTGGACCACAACTTGGAGTGAGAGTGTTCTGTGAACTCATCAAAGCAATGGAAAAACTGATGTTATGATGGAGACCATGACAGTGCTGAACCAACTTTAACTGAGCGTGTTCCTTCCAAGTTCAGTTAAAGTTAATGAGGTTACTAGAAACTAATACACTGTTTGCCCTCTAAGATCCTACACATAGATCCCAATAACATATGCATAAATTGAACATGATAAACAAAACAGAGGAACTTGTTTTAGTTGGATTTGGCAGACTTCAAAATCTTAAACATTTGGTCTTCATGTTCTTTTTCATGGTTTATATTGCTACATTGCTTGGAAATTTTCTTATCATTCTATTAGTGTTGAAAAGTCATCAACTTCATATACCTATGTACTACTTCCTTCTTCATCTCTCTGTCTGTGATATTGTGTTTACCACAAATATTGCCCCTACCATGCTCCACAACTTGTTGCTTGATTTGGGGAAAACTTCTATGAAACACTGTATATCACAGTTTTATATGTATGGAACATCGACAATTACAGAGTGTTACATCCTTACATTGATGTCCTATGATCGATATCTGGCAATCTGTAAGCCACTTCATTATACTTCCACCATGGACATTAACTTTTGCCTCAGGCTTGTAGGTGGCTCTTGGTTGTCAGGATTGCTAATAACGCTCTGTACTTCTATTATGGTATTCAACAGAGATTTCTGTGGACCTAACATTATCGACCACTTCATGTGTGAGCTAGCACCTCTCCTTAAGTTGTCGTGCTCTGATACAACTTCTGTTGAAGTTGTAGTTTTTGTACTGTCTATCCCCATAATTGTAATTCCATTTGTGTTCATTGTTGTAACATATATTAATATCTTTATAACAGTCCTCAAAATTCCTTCCACTTCTGGGAGGCAGAAGACATTTTCCACCTGTAGCTCACACCTAACATCAGTAGGTACATACTATGGAACATTAACCATACTTTATGTTGTTCCTAAAAGAGGACCCTTACTCAATGTAAAAAAGGCATTACATCTTCTATATACAGTAGTGACTCCATTGTTCAATCCAGTCATCTACAGTCTAAGGAACCAGGATATAAGGAAAGCCATTCAGATGCTACTCTTTAAGAAAAGGTAATTGTAAACAGGAACAGTCTTTGCGGGAAACTTGGTGTGATTATGCATTATATTATTGCCTGTGGAAGTTGTATAATACCACATTTTTCCTGCAGCAGAAAAAGATAAGTGATAACAGCTGATGTATAGAAGGAAGTAAGATCTAATGCACAGTTTAGATCTACACTATCCTACCAAGAATAGTTGGATACTTGAGCAAGAATCAAAAGCATTTATTTGAGTGTGTTAATACTTAGTTGGGTGCTAATGACATTGGATACTCTTAGTGGCTTACATTCTACACTTCAGTTGGTGTTTTCTACCATTCATCCTGCAAACATTTGGCAAATTCTCTCAAAAATGATGCATTGGCCTGTCTACAGAGGTGCAAAGAGCGTTCTTATTGGAAGTTGAGCAATGGAAGACCCCTCTATGAAGTGGCAAATCCCATTACCACATCTTCAAATCATCTGGATGTACCTGGTTGTAGAGGATGCCTGGGCAATGCCTTTTTACAACAAGTTAGGAAAAGGTATTGTGGGCTGAGGATGTTTTACGTAGCATGGTCTTGGTCCGTTGGTTGTAGTCAAGAACCAAAAACACTCTAGACAATAATGTTCTGCCACCAATGTGGTAATGCTCAAGCAATGGTCAGTGATATTTCCAACAATACAACACGCCTTTTCGCAAATCCTATTCTGTTATATATTGGTTTGAGAATATACATGTTCCAGCATTGGAATAGCCTGAACTGGAACGCTGGGTCAGGAAATATGAACAGAATTCATCTTCTTTGAGAGAACTCACCAGACGTTTGCAGAATGAATAGAGCAAAATACCAGCTCAAGTGTGTCAGACGTTAGTAGAGTGTGATTGTTCCCAGCAAAAGAAACCAAGCGTCACATCCAACCTGGATGTGCAGGATCTATCACTCGCAGCTCACCTACAAATGCAAATAAATAATGACAAAACAAGGATGGAACCAAAATATGGGAAACACTCCAATCAAACACTGGGAACCCATCGCCCCAACCATGTGTCTCGGCCCCCAGTTGACCCTAGATGGGGAAAGGAAACAAAACCAGAAAACCAAAATCACAATGCAAATAAATGCAATACTTAGCCTGAGATGCAGCAAGTAACATAACGATCCAGCAGAAAGCTTCTAAATAGCTAAACAGCCCAAGTAATTATCCACAGGTGCTACTAAGCACGTCACCCCAAATACCACACCCACTGAGCCAGAAGATGTAGAAATATCCCCCAAACCAGCACCAGACTAACAGCTAGTTGGCAATCCCAGAACCACTGCAACAGCACCTCCCCCTTCAGAAGGGTCCCCAGAACCCTTAAGACTAGGTTGATTTGGATTTAGTTTGTGAAAATTTATCACAAGCCGATCTGCATGGATACACATGTCCTCTCCTCAGGCCCAAAAGCCATGCTAATGCACTAAATACTGTAGTGCTCTTCTAACCAGATGAGAGTCGACTCTGCAGCTTATCTCAAATGAATATCCACATCAACCACAACTGGGGCTGGCGGAGATGAACCATTTCCTGAGTCACCAACCTCTTTATGTTAGGTTGTGCTGCTGGAGTTTGTTGTTCTACAGGGTTCCAGGAGCACACCTTCACAGGTGAAGGTTAATTGAACTGGCTGGGTGTGGTTGTTAAGGTCAGCCAATCCTCTGGGTCTGGGTGTAGCTATATACCCCAGCCTCTCTGCAATGAGAAAGCTGTATTTCCCCAGTCTTGTCTGCTGTGTGAGTAGTGTCCGGTCAGCTTGCAGCTTGCTGTGTGAATAGTGTCTGGTCAGCTTGCAGCTTGCTGTGTGTAATGTCCTGTGCTGCCTGTTTAGTATCTTGCTAAAGCAGAGACTGCAAGACATGAGGAGCCTTGTCGAGAACTTGCAGTTTGTTCACTGGCCAACCAGTGACAACCATACCAAGTCTCCCACCAAGAAGTTAGTCCCCTCAGAATGTCTATAATTTTTTACTGTCTTTTGAAGATTTTTCTGAATATCTTCCCACACCACCTCGATGTTAGAGGAGAACTCATTCTCCTCAGGTACCTCCGACACTTCCTTAGAAAAGACCAAATCATGGCTGAAACCCATAATTACACGAGAAAGGAGACGTTCCAGTAGATTCCAGCGATCTATTGTTAAGTACAAATTCAGCTACAGGAAAAACCTAGACCAATCCTCCCACTACTGTGAGACATAACACTGCAAGTATTGTCCCAGACTCTGGTTACATCTATGCGTTTGTCTATCAGTCTCTGGATAGGCCGAAGTAAACGAGCGCTTAATACGCAGCCAAGAGCAAACAAAAAGCCAGAATCTAGTTACAAACTGGACCCCATGATTGGAGACGATATTTGCTGGTAAACCGTGCAATCTCACAATATGACTAATGATCAATCTGGACAAGGTTGTAGCATTGGGAAGACCGGAAAGAGGCACAAAATAATACATCTTGCTAAAACGATCAACCACAACCCATATAACAGTATTAGCCACTGAAAGCGGCAAATCCATAATGAAGTCCATAGACAAATGAGTCTATGGTTTCACAGGTATTTGCAAAGACATCAACCTTCTGGCAGGGGAAGTATGAGGCGATTTAGTCCTGGCACAAACCTCACAGGATGAGACAAAGCTGAATACATCTTGTAAAGACGGCCACCAAAAAATTCTTGTGAGTAACTTATGGGTATTATTAATCCCCGGATGACCAGTCAACACGGAACCATGTACTTTGTTTCAAAGGGTATTTATTTGGGTTTAATAAGAAAGGTGGCAACACTCTGCTGCATAGACCCTGTGCAGGGAGATGTAGCCAATCTTCCGTGGAGTACAGTACATTCCATTAACAATCTAACTGAAAAAACAAACAAACAACCAAGAAGAAGGAAATAATAATAAAGAAATTTGAGTTGTATACAGGGAATATTGAATATATCTCCATATACGTATCACACAAGGAACGAATAAATCCCAATGTCTCCATTATTTGTGGTGTTTAAATCACATTAAGCATAAAGGCCTAGATCCGCTTAAATGTTATCATCAATCTCCAGGTATATTACTGATTAATTTCCCCTTTTATAGTCTCACAAAATAATGTAAGTTAGGAACATTAACAAAGGTTATCCAAGGATTCCATATCTTTTCAAATTGCAAGATTTTATCTTGACGTATAGCTATGAGTTTTTCATTTGAGAGGGTATTTTTCATGTGAGTTATAAGAGGTTGAAATGGGTGTGTTGGATATCGCCACTGCTGTACTATCAAAATATGTTCTGCCATAGTAATATATTGCAGCAGTTTAAAGGGAGCGTTGCAAATACCCGCAGGTTTGTTTCCCAGCAGTAAGACATAGGAGTTGGGTCCAGGACTCTTCCCAGTCACAGAAGCTATGAGGTGAAAGACCCTTCTCCAAAAAGCCTGTGCTATTGGGCATGTCCACCAAATGTGGTGATGTGAACCTATGCCATCACAATCTCGAAAACATAAATTAAAGCTCTCCGGGTAAATAGCATTTAGCTTCTCGGGTACCAGATAAGCTCTGTGTAACACCTGTCTTAGTCAAAGAAACTTGCCAGATATTTTTGCTTAGAGTCTCACAGCCATGGTGCCAATGGTCTAATGATAGAGAGGAGTACAATTCTGACTCACATTAAAGCATAATGGGAAGCTTGGAATCTTGTAACGTTCCATTCAAAATATTATAAAAGTGAGACAGGGTGCCTGGGTGTATGGGGCAGAATTTACATATGGGTTCCATACGACTCATCTCTACCTTGGTGGATTATGGTATTATGGAGGACCAATAATGGAAGACCTGCATTTTTCTCCACCATTCTTTAGGAGGTGGTTTATATTGGCTATTAAAGATGATATTGAAATCAGTTTCCATGTATGAGAAAATCGTAAATAGTCAGTCTGTTTGTTTGCCATTATATGAATTGTGCCACGTCTAAGCCTGGGGTAAAACTGGGTTGTAGAGTAGAGGAGTGAGTGGGGATGGGGTGGATTGAGGGTTCAATTTGAACCTGACTTGTCTCCATAACAAAATAGAAAAAAATGAGTATAGCTCATTATTTCTAAAGTTTGGAGAAAGGGAGATTTTTGTCCAGAGTAGGGATGGCCACTTATGAGGGAAAAATTGGATTTCTTCAATGGAGGTCCATAGCAGGGCTGGGGAGCTAGCATAAATGGGTGGGATTTGCATCGAGCAGGCTTCTTTATAATATTTAAGGATACATGGAACAGAAAGACCTCCAAATTTCTTATGCAAAAACATTATGGACTTGGAAATTCTGGGTCGTTTATGTGCCCAGGTAAAGGTTAATATTTTTTTTAAATAGCCATAGATCTAAGGCATGAACAGGAATAGGAAGCGGTAGCTGCTGATTATATGGTCCACTCTGAAATAGCTGTGTCAGTGTACAGTGTACTGTCTGGTGTTATAAGCATCAGGGGTATAGGCTCTGCTGTTCCTGCCACTGGATAGTGTGCTGAGGTGGTACGGTCGGCGGCTATTTTACTTTTCCCCTTACTTAGCTGTTGTATTTGTTCACCCCCCCACTTCTTTCTTATTACTTTAGCTTTCCAGCTGCTCTCCCCTCCTGCTCTTAATGCCCTCCTTAACAGCTGCAGGGGAGAACCTGCTTATCAGTGCTCCCACTCAGAATGGAGTGGGAGCAGGGGGCTTCCTCACCCAGGGTCAGCAGCCCCACAACAGTAATTCCTCGGCTGTCACAGTCCTGTGTCACACTCTCTGGGAGTGGGGGGGCGATGTCTCACTCACCGCAGTGCCCGGTGTCTGCAGGGAGCGCTCGGCGGCAGAAAGCAGCGTGGAGGAACCTGCCTCTCAATACCGGCAGTCAGCGATGCCATGGGCAGGAGCTCTAGAAGTAGCAGAGGCCTCTGGCATCACAGGGGAATCCCCTTCACTCCGGCAAAGAGGAGCAGGAGCGGCGCCCACCGCAGGCTGGTATGTGGGAGGGCCTGGGATCTGTCAGACTGTGAGGGAGGGCAAACTATGTACTTTAGACAGCATTGACAGTGCTTGCTGTGGGTGGCCTGTCTGTCCTGACTGAACTTCAAGTTCTGTGCGTGCGCAAGGGAGAGGTGGCCCGTCCTGGCTCGTCGGAGGAAGCAGAAAGCTGGGAGATGGCCCCCCCTGCACAACAACAACAGAACAAAAAGGTAAGTATGAGGTTTTTATGCTTTAGCATGCCAAAAAACCTGGGTTCCTTGTGTCCATTTGGCAGACCAGGGAACAATGGCTGTTAAAGCATAAAAACCTTATTCATGTCAGAACCCCTTTAAGTCTCTTGGCTGAATCTAGGTAAATCATGTTTTTGGGATCCGTAAAAACCGTCATCTGATGCTGATCCCCTTCTAAGAGGTACTGGCACTCCACAACTGCCCACTTAATCGCCAAAAGCTCTCCGTCACTAATTACATAATTTGGCTCAGCAGTAGAAAATTTTATGTGAAAAAAAGTACAAGGACGAAGCTCTTGCAATGTACTTGTTCCCTGAGATAGCACCGCCTTAACCCCAACTTCTGAGGCATCAACTTCCACCATGAACAGTCTGGATGAGTCTGGTTGCACTAGAACCGGAGCTGTTGCAAAACATCTCTTCAAGGCATGAAAAGATTGTAATGCCCTTGGTGACCATTTAGAAGGGAAGCAACCCTTTCTTGTCATATCTGTCAATGGTTTGACCACCACCCAAAATTCTTTGATAAACTTCAGATAATTTGTGAACCCTAGAAACCTCTGAAGTGCCTTCACATTCTCTGCTAACACCCAGTCCCACACCACCAGGACCTTCTCCGAATCCATCTTTAAACCTCTCTGGGTAATAATGAGTCCCAGAAATGTGATTTCCTGTACGGAAAAAAACCCCCACATTTTTCCTTTTCCCCAAAGAAATTATTATCACGGAAAGCTTGGAGGACCCAATGAACATGAGAAATGTGTGAATCTAAATCTGATGAAAAGATAAGAATATAATTGAGATATACCAGAATGAAGCAGCCAGTAAATTCATAGAGGACCTCATTAATCAAGGACTGGAAAACTGCAGGGGCATTTGTTGAACCAAACAGCATCACCAAGTTCTCAAAATGCCCTTCAGGGGTGTTAAATGTGGTTTTCCATTCATCCCCCTCCTTAATCTGAATTAAATTATATGCCCCTCATAGTTCTAATTTTGGAAAAACAGTTGGCACCATTCAACTGTGCAAAAATATCTGGAATGAGAGGCAATGGATATGGATTACGCTTGGTAATCTTGTTTAGCTCCCTGAAATCAAGACAGGGCTGCAAACCCCCATTCTTTTCCTTAAGTAGCCAGTGGAGAATATGAGGGGTGTATGTGTTTCTTTCTTAAACTTTCCTGGATATAAACCTTTAGAGCCTGTCTCAGTTAGGTTGTGCATGCAATTTAGGCAGTTTACAATCTGGTTTGAGTTCAATAGGGCAATCCCCGTCCCTGTGAGGCGGTAACTTGTCTGCCCCCTCCTGCGCAAAGACATCAGAGAAGTCAGATAAATAATTGGGCAAATCATCCACTTGCACGGAAGACACCTTTACAGAAATACAGCACTTTTTACAGAAAGTGCTCCATTTAGAAATGTCTCCCTCTCCCAATCCACCATGGGATTATGCAACCATATACAAGGCAAAACCGTAAGACTACTTGCATTGGAAGGGATTCCATAATATAAAGAGTGATAGCTTCCATATAAAATAACCCTATTTTGAGAAAAAGATTCAGAACACAGAACTTCAAACACTTCTGTGATAGTAGAGAGGCATCGATGGCAGAGACAGGAATGGGTGAATCCTGAAGTTTTACCTCTAACCCTTTTACCCCCTGATGAATTCGAGTGACACTAGCTCCACAATCCAAAAATCACCCCAAAGAGAATCTTCGCAGGAAGAACCAGCCTGGAAGACGACATGCAGGCAATCTGTGGGCCTAGAGGAACCTCCCCTCTAACTACCAGGCCACCTAGTCTTCCAGCTGAGGCCTATGCTGAGGACAGTTCTGCACCAAATGTCCCATCCGATTGCAGAAAAAGCACCATCCTCTGACCTGACCCCTCTTCTCTCTACTGGCCTTGCCAGCCAATGAACCCATATTCATGGGTTACTTCCCCTCAGAAGGTAAGAAAGCAGAAGTAGAGGAAAGCTCATTATGCCTTTCTCGAATCCATCTACCTACTCTGATGAATAACGACATTACATCATCAAGACTTTGAGAAAATGGATAAACCACCACCAAGTCTTTAATTTTATCAGTGAGGCCACAGTAGAACTAGCATTGCAAAGCAGGGTCATTCCATTGAGTCTTAGTAGCCCAACGGTGGAACTCAGTGCAGAAATCCTCAATGGAAGCATCTCCCTGATATAGAGCTCTGAGCTTTCCTTTTGCCAGTGACACCATATCAGCGACATCATAAATTAACCGTAGGGTGTCGAAGAAATGATCCACAGAGGACAACGCTTCATAGGAGGGAGGCGAGGAAAAAGCCCACGCCTGTAGAGCCTCCTTTTTTTTCTTTCATTTTTTCCTCAACAATTTCCTAAAATCATAACTTTTATTTTTCAGGTGGCATACCTACATGGGGCTTGCTTTTTGTGAGATAGGTTATAGTTAGAGATGAGCGAGCATACTCATCCGAGCTTGATGCTCGTTCGAGTATTAGGGTGCTCGAGATGCTCGTTACTTGAGACGAGCACCACGCGGTACTCGTCTCGATTAAACGAGCACTGACCATTGAATTCAATGGAGCCGGCAATACAGCCGGCTCCATTGAAAGCAATGGACTGCCGGCGAGCGCGGGATGAATTTTCGGGAAGGGCTTAAAAATATAAGCCCTTACCTGAAAATCATCCTAAAATGTGTAAAAAAAAAATAATTTATACTCACCTTTCCGCTGCAGCCGGAGTTCAGCCGCGTCTTGCCGGCAGTTCTCCTGAACTGCTGTAAGTAGTATTCCCCGCCTGCTGAATGAGCTGCCTCTGATTGGTCACAGCCTCACCAATCAGAGGCAGCTCTCACTCACACCCATTCATGAATGGGTGAGTGAGTGCTGCCTCTGATTGGCTCTCTACATATACACATATAATCTACGCTATTCAAGTCAGGTAAGATATTAATGTTATGGTCAAAACATTGTGGACACTTTACCATCATACCTATTTGAGATTTTTTAAAACCACGTGTGTTAATGTAGAGATGGGCATACTTTTACAGCTCTTGTGAAGACTCTTTTCAAACTTTTAGAGTGTATGTGTGAAGGTTTGCCATCAAAACAGAATTTCTGGGACCAGGTACTGATGACCTTTGTTGCCTTCCAAGGCAACTGCAGCTTCGGCCTCCAGACCCTTTTACTGCAGCTTGTGTTGGTTCTCCGCAACCAGAGTTTTTGGCCTCCTAGCTCTTTTAACTGCATTGAGCAGACTGCTCACAGCAAACATCCATTTGCACATGTAGCTCTCTGCAGCTTTGTGTGTCAGCGCATCCTCCACCATATGTGGCAAGCGTGTTTCTTGCCTGCAGTTCGCCAGCCTCTCCATCTAGGAAATGGCACACCTTACACATTTAGACAGCACTCCAAGAACCAGAATTTCTTTTAAACTGGTGCCTGCCAGCATTTATTACAGCATACAACAGTCCGCGTACAAAGTCCAGAATTTACAAACCCACAGGGTTACCATCACCATCCCTACATGGGGTGTGTGTGGAGGGCATCCTCCTCCGTCAGACTAGCGACACTTCCCAAACAGGTCCAGTCAGGACCTCACTGATCCAACTTGGACCTCGGGCTAGCAGCCCTCTAGCTCCACTGAGCTGATACTCTCTTTCAAGTCTGACAGGAACTGGCTATTTTAATCTTTGCTTCTGCCACACTCAGAGTGTTAACCCTTTCTTTTCTTTCAGAATGCCTGTTTCGCATCCTCTGCAGGCCATTATGAAACTGCAGTCCCACAACCTTTAGGCCGTCTTCACATGAGCGTGACGGGCTCCGCCGCGGAATATTCCGCAGTGAAGCCCGTCACGGCGCCCCCCAGAGACCCCATACTTACCAGCGGAAGATAGCGTGAAGACGCTTCCCCGCCCACCGCCATCGCGTCATGTGACACGCCCACCGCATCACATGACGCGGCCGGCCGTGCCACGTGACTCGCCGGCCGCGTCATATGACGCGGCGGTAGGCGGGAAAGCGTTTTCACGCTATCTTCCGCTGTGTTACAGCGGGAGATAGCGTGAACGGACGGCTTCCATTGACTGCAATGGAAGCCGTCAGCGAGTACACCCGCGGCAAATAGAGCATGCTGCGGGTGAGGACGGGAGATTTCACGGTGCGAAATTCCGTGGTGGAATTTGCATCGTGAGCATTGAGCTATTAGGTTCAATAGAACCTAATAGCAGGGGGCAACGCAGCGGATTTTTGCCGCGAATTTACGCGGTGTAAATCCGTTCGTGGGAAGGAGGCCTTAAATCTTCCATCAAATTTCACAATAGGTGCCATGCATTTCTCTTGGTAGAGTTCTTTGGGAATCTCTCTGACCCAGATTCATCCATCATACTGTCAGACAGTGACATGTGATTTATCTCTCCATAGAACATGTTTCCACTGCTCTAGACTCCACTGGCAACATGCTTGAATTTTTGATCCTAGGCTTGTGCTCATGGAAACCAATTTAATGAATCTTCCAAAAAGAAAAAAAAAGTTTGGTACCATATTAGCCAGTGTGGTGGCCTGGAGTTAGGTGTTGTTAGGTTATGTGAATGTCTATCTTGTGTGATTTATTTTATAAGAAGTATGTCTTGTGTATGCATTAATATGCCGTCTTGTCGCCCTTCCTCCCTTTTTTCTGTGAGTTATAGGTAGTCTCGTGAGGAGGGGGTATGAGAAAGGCGGAGCTAGAAGAAGAGAAGACTGTGATTTTAGAGATGCAGTTGGCGGAGGAGGATGTGTCAGCATGAGGCTGAAGAGGATTTATGCTTCTGCCCCTGCAGAGCTGTGTATATGTCTTACATCCTGTGAGACATACAAACAAAACTACAATAAGAGGCAATAGCTTGAAAGAGGGCCAGCAGAGATGTACAGCTGGACACCCAAAGGGCAAGAGACAGGAGTAGTGAGAGGAATGTCCCATCAGGAGAGTATCCCCAGGGATTGTCACTTCAGATAACTTGGGCTGAGGACACCTAGTACAGGAAAGAAAGTGCCTCCTAAGAGGCAACTGAAACAAGTCAGGAAGAAAGCCTGTGAGAAGTCATGTTTTAAACGGTCATCTTGCTGTATCCTCTGAAAATCAAAGTTGAAAATCGTGAGTAAAGGAAACCTTGTACCTCTGGCTCTCAAAGTTAACTTTGTGTGGACTCTGTTATTTACCGACGAATGACTAACTCCTAGAAAAGAGGTACTGGCGTCATGTGACAATACCGTGAATATTGCCACCATCTACATTTTGTTTGTTTTATGCTTTGTGCCTGCGTGCGACTGAGCTTCGCTCTTGGCTCCATTGCCAGAGGGAGATCATAGAGCCACCCGTGACAACTATCTAAAAAACATTCGCATGGTCTCCTCCTCAACAACGCACCTCAAGCTTAGATACCGCAAAGAACCCTCATGTAGGGATTAGTATTGTCTGCTGTCACTGTTATAGAAAATATAGAGATAGCTGTCTTCCAGGAATGGAGAGTCTGTGGTTGAGGCCACATGGTGTGTAGTAGGTCCCTGTATTCTGCTGAGAGACAAGACCAAAGCCAGAGGTATGGAGCGGTTCCCCAAAAAGGTATCTGATTAAAGAAGAATTTCAAAAAAGTCTGGATGGAAACAGTAGATGGACTTGATGTGCATTTTTAATGAAAATTTTCCCTTTACCAAGTGATTTTCACCCCTTTACCACACAATCAGCTGACTGCCATGGATCCAGATCTTGAGACTCCTACTAAATACCTGATCTTGCCAGGGGATTATTCAGCTGCCCATGCTGATGGCTGGCCAGCCATGTAATTCATGGACATTGTGAGTCTTGAATATAATAAACTACAATCTATAACTTCCAGAATATGATGATCACAGCTATTAGATGAAGAGAGTAAATTAAATGAATGAAGGGACATCAAATTGTCCATTTACACACTACATTGTGAATGCTTTGTAAATTTTTATGGCTAAATGCTTAAATATGATTAAGAAATACTGTGATAAAGCAGAACCAAATCAACGTCACCAAAGACAGCTGATTTACAGAATAGACACTTTAATCATTTTAAATTTTTTTATTTATTCTTGTTCCCTTTCTATTTTTATCCCCCTTCTTACACATTGAGGGCTCATTTACACAACCATATCAGTAAAATGCTGTGTATCTGCCCACAGCGTTTTACCGGCGCTTGTAAGTACTGGCTCTTCCGTCAGAGCCCACGTTTGTCAGCGAGTGTACTGTGCATGACCCCGTATCTCATGCACACAGTAATGTGCAGTGTGAATCTCTCCTGTGAACGAGCCCTATCCCCAAGTAGAACCAAATTAACATCACCAAACACTGCGCTTATTCATGGAACAGACACTTAGAAGCAGATAAAACATGAGGGGTATGTTCATGGAAGCATTAGGGCAAATGATCAAGAATCAAACAAGGATATATACCAAAGAAATAATATTCTAGTGAAGTGGTGTTAACCCCTTAAAGACCAGAGTATTTTGGTCCCAGACGACCAAACGCTTATTACGAATGTGGTGGTTTTATGGTCCCGTTTCTTTCCTTGGGCCGCAAGTTATTTTTGCTGTGGTTTTTTTCATGACATATAGGGCTATTTTTTTATTACTGAATTTCTTTTAAAGTTAATTTGGTTTCATTACGGGTAATGAGTACAAAGCGTAAAAAATATATATATTTTAAATGTATTGCTCTTCATTTTTAAAAATTATATTTACATTAAAATAAAATACACCAATGGGTTCACTGTTTTGTTATTATATAATTTGTATAGTCTCGGATTACAGGGCAGACATGGCGGGGGGTTAGGTTGACATGGGTGGTTGGTCGTTTTATTTTTTTTATATATTTTTTTAACTTACAATTTTTTTCTTATTTTTGTAACTTTTTTCCCCCCTAATGTCTATGTTCCCCATTAAATCATATAAGACCTCTAGGTGTCATTCACACTGGCTTTCTTTTTGCTTTGTGTTAACTAAGCTGTTTTCCACTGTAAGGCCTCTTTCACATGGCTGTCATACACATAGGGTCATACATGAGAAATTTTTTTCCACATCAATTCGCACCATGAAGCGATGCAGGAAAAAAATAACGATATATCCTATCTTTGGGCACGCCCTTGCATCGTTCATTGTTTTAAATAGGGCTGGTGGCAGCATTGCACCGCAAGCTAGGTGCACGTGGTGATGTGATGTGAGGTTTCCCCATTGAAAACAATGAGAGAAACTCCGCGATCCTCTAACAGCTGCAGCGGACGATCGCTACTTCCCTGGAGTGATGCAAGATGTTTTTGATGCAAAAATGGCTCGCATCCGCTGCAAAATCGCATGTTGGTGAGCATGATATTGGGTTGTGTTTCATGGCCCTGTTGAAGAACAGGGGCCTCCAAACTGTTGAAGAATTTCTTTTTATTAAATTTGTCCTCTATGCTTCTTGCTACCACGAGAGTCTGTTCGAGGGGGGTGTACATGCATTCTGGACACACTTTATTCATCTCAGTCTTGATATCTTCACGTAGCCCGTTAATAAAGCATGTAAGAAACAATCGTGGATCTTTACGTGAGACAGTGTTAATATCATACTCCTGGTCGGTAAATATATTAGCACACCCAGCATGGTATTGATCAACTGACTCATTCGGTCCCTGAACCGCTTCTGGCAGACCAGATGACAGTTCATTACAACACTGCTTACTTAAAGCATGCAAGCATTTAAAGGGGTTCTGACATGAATAATGTTTTTATGCTTTAGCAGCCATTGTTCCCTGGTCTGCCTAATGGACACAGGGAACCCATGGGTTTAATGGCTGCTAAAGCATAAAAATCTTATACTTACCTTGTCTCATGTTGTTGTTGACATCGGGGGGTCATCTCCAGGCAGCATATTAGCACTTTCTGCTTAGGTTAAGCAGCCTGACTAGAGCCACCTGATTGGTGCACGCTGTGCAGTCACGTGGTGCCGAAGAGCCAATCAGGTGGCTCTAATCAGCAGCGCTGCCTAACCTAAGCAGAAAGTGCTAGTATGCCTCCCGGCAGGCAGTCTTCTTCCTCCAGCAGCCGCGCCGCTCCGGGATCGCGCGCATGCGCAGTGGAGAGGTGCCCTCTGACAGGAGTCAGGACGGGCTGCATCTCCACTGCGCATGCGCAGCACTCCGGAGTTCAGCCGGACGGACGGGCCGCCCACAGCAAGCACTGCTTGTGACGTGCTTGCTGTGGCGGTCCGTCCGTTGACCTCGGAAGTGCCTGACGGACGGACCAGAGCAGGAAGCGGTCTTTTTGACCACTCCTGCTCTGCTTTAAAGGCACAGAAGAAGATGCCGGCTGGAGGGGACATGCCTGGCGATCGGGCCAGGCCAGGCAAGGTGAGTACAATTTTTTTTTTTGTCATGTCAGAACCCCTTTAACAAACTGAACTCCTGATTCTTCGGTCTTTTTGTTCTCTGGCACATCATCAATGTCATCACCTGCTGGAACAGCACAAATTTTGGTTAAAATTGGTGCACCAGCGGCAAGAGAGCACAACCCTGCCAAATCACTCCAAGTTACATCATAATTTTTCTGAATATGATCTATGTGCTTATACAAGCCGATCGGGCTCTTATAACAGTCCGGTAGTTTGCTAACCATGACCAGCTGTTCTGATTGACTCCACGGTTTAAACCAACGCGTAACTTCTTTAACATTGCGTCCCTCCTCAGAATGTGTTGTAGACTGTACAATGACTGGATATGCTTTATGAGTGACAGTTTACAACATATTACACCTGTCACGTTCCTGCATGGTACTAGGTAAGGTCTTATTACTAGGGATGAGTGAGTATACTCACTAAGGCACTACTCGCTCGAGTAATGTGCCTTAGCCGAGTATCTCCCTGCTCGTCCCTAAAGATTCGGGAGCCGCCGCAGCTGACAGGTGAGTTGCGGCGGGGAGCAGGGGAGAGCCGGCGGGAGAGAGGGAGAGAGAGATCTCCCCTCCGTTCCTCCCGGCTCTCCCCCGCAGCTCCCCGCCCCGCGCCAGTCCCCGAATCTTCAGGGACGAGCAGGGAGATACTCGGCTAAGGCACATTACTCGAGCAAGTAGTGCCTTAGCAAGTATACTCGCTCATCCTTACTTATTACATTTACAAACCCAAGAGTAGATCGTGTAGGTCTGTTATTTGGTTGCCTGCCCTCCCTCTGCTCCTCTTCCCTTCTCTCTGCTTCCTTGATTTCAGGATCCACCTGGGGTGCATCTCGGAGTCGATGTGGTCGAGAAGATACAGCCCAGCTGTCACTTTCTACTTTTCTGATGTACATATTTGGTATATGTTGTGATGCATCAGCATTGCGCTGAAGATGACTGTTTGTGGGAGACTGCGGATTGGATGAATTACTCGTATTTAACTGTAGTGTATCCATCCCTTCACATAGGCTGTTGTTTGATAACGGCGAACTTTTATGCCCTGTACTAGGAGCGAATGAAACATGCAAAGGGGGGGGGGGGGTGAGCAGCACTGGGAGATTGTAAAGTACTCTGTGACCACGCAATGCAATCCCGTAAACTTGGATACAAAGTGTGCACAGAGGGATTTGTAATGACGTGTACCCGGTAGAGCTAGTAGAACCAGAGGTACTGTATTGAGGAGGTTGCTGTGTGAACCCCTCAGAGTGGATGGGACTACCCGTAACATCAAGGCCGTCACCTGGCCCGCAACCAAAGGGTGTGGACGAGGAAACAGGTCGTAAACGCATTTCAGACCCAACCTGTTGGTCGGGGGGCGAAGCCTACTGTTTAACCGGAGTAGAATGTGCTTCCACTGCCGGCTCAGCTGGAGGATTGGATGTGGAGGGCACTACACTCTTTTTGTGATGTAACTCCAGATCATCATCTACAGGGATAAGGGGATAAAATCGTAAAGAAGCATCTACCCAGGCCTGAATTTGTGCCCCGAAACCATTACTAGCAATCCAACGCGCTTCCTTTAGGGTAAAATCATGCCATGCCTGCAAATCAAGGCAACCAGTTCTCGGCATTCCCGCCTTACGCAATATAGTAGCAGCATTCTTCACTGCAGCCTTCCCAAACGTGACTCTTGCCAAAATCAACAATTGTTGGCTTGTACTTTGACATTTTGTTGAGTTTGGTAAGTATCACCCCCATAGCAATCCGCAGGGAGAGCCAGTCCCGTCTTCGGATATCCAGCTATGTGCAAAACCTCTTGTTCCGCAACTGTCAGTGGGCGGCTATCCCAGAGCCCAGTTACGTATACCTACACTCTATCGGTACCCAAAAACCATAGAGTCGTAGTGAAACCGTGGGTAAGGCAGGTGCAAATTATCAGGCAATTAGCACAACAATGGAAACTTATGCGTCAATGCCAGAATCTCCTTCAGAAGCATCAAATTATTAGGACATTCGAGCTCATCTATCCAATATGGAATATACCAGTGATTATCAATTATATTAGTCCAAAGACTTCTGCTAGTTAACATAGGAATCGCATGACATGGGATTTCAAGGTAGAGCTGATGGTTAAAATAATAGATACAACAGGAAGAAATATTAGGACGTATATGACATAACACAAAAGGGCTTGTAGAGGAAATTCTAGTTAAGACAATTGTACAAATGCAAAAGTCACAAACCATGCAAGCTTCAAAAGAACCGAGTGACAGGAAGGAAACCTGCTCTATGATTCTTATAAACTATGTATGCAATTCACACTGTCATCAATAAAATTAGGCAAAATGCAAGAAAACACCCTTCAGCACAATATGGATCCACTCACTTTAGAACTGTCTCACAGGGGTGTTGAGTGATATTAAGCATAATGCAGATTAACACATAATGATTGCAAAATTGAAAAATTACAGCAATGTAATGCAGAGGGGTATAGCTGAAACAGTGGAGCAGGAAATCGAGACAGTGTGTAGTGTGGAAAGAGTTAAAGCATAAATGCAGGACAGGAACTTAGAAAAGTTACACTGCACGGTTTATCTGCCAAGAAAGAACGCGTAGCAGTGTAAATGAGGTAGGCAGTGTATGGAAACAGACAAAAGACAATCAAACAACAAGTAATTTTACCTGATAGGGAGCAAGTTCATAAATGCTGAAGCTGTACACCTGACACTGACACCGCAAACGACCGTCTCTCTAGGGAGAAGTCAAGAGAAGTCTCTTTCCCCGGGGTACTGCTTCATCCAAAAGAAGAAGGCCGCTGCTTCCTCGTTCAGTAGTAAGTGTAAAGGAATAGCATCTCGCTGGGGCCTCTAAACTGTTGAAGAATTTTTAAAGAAGTACACCTAAATCAGGTAAAATCATTAAATGTGAGTCACAAGTGACTTAGCCGTTAACCAAAAACCCAGACAAGAGATCTGAATCCAGTTAATGGTAATGAGGTTCTGGAAATCCAGCCACCCAACACCGTAATTTTATTAAGAGGAAAGGAAAAGCGTAACCATAATATAGCTGTGGGATGGATTACACAAATGTCACAGATGCAAGATATATGATTATATACATTTTTGGCTACAAGATGATGTTCTCAGGCTTAAGATATCATTTTTGGCGTAAACACATTGGAATTTGCAGATGTCGTGTAAACAGAACAATTAAAGGATAACGCCTACACACTCAGCAATTCTAACAGCATCCTGATACCATTTCTAATGTATAGAGAAACAAGCTGTTGGCCACAGCACACACGGAACCTTGTATCTGAAGGAAGGAAATCCTGGATTGATGGTGCACGCCCTAGGAGATCCTGGATCCTGGATCAGGTACAATGTAAAATCACATTAAAAGGAGAAGAGCAGCACTCCAGGGAATTGTGTCATGTAGAAAGCTTTATTGTGCCCACACAGACAATGTTTCAACCCCAAGTAACACGGGTCTTTGTCAAGTCCTCTTGGGGTTGAAACGTTGTCTGTGTGGGCACAATAAAGAGTGCTGCTCTTCTCCTTTTCATGTGCTACCATTTCTAAGATAAATTGGCAAATAATTGTGTCTCCACATTATGGGAAAGTACAAGATTACTAAGTCTGTGCATGGTTCATGAACAGGGCATGGTGTTCTTTCTGAATGTCTTAAAGGGATCATCAGAATGAACCAAGGTCTATGAACCCCATCACAGTTATAGACACCTTAAAACCAAAATTTATTGAGCCTCTTAAAATCAAGGGCTGACAAGACCAGACTATAACAACAAAGAAACAACAAAAAAAAACCACATACATTAGTATGTATAATTTTTTACTCTCACAACTGACTAGTATCTAAAGGCTTGTGGGGGAGGTGGTAATTTGATAGTACTTCATTGGAGTCACCAAGGAAACGACTATGATGAGTCAAAGTGAGCAATAATTGATCACATAAGCCCTTATGTGCAGTTCTAGCCTAAATGATCAAAAGACATATATAAGATAAATATATGTCAACTCATACTAGTGTGACAGTCTATCAGGTACAGAGTGACAGAAAAAGATAGGAGAGGGGGGTTTCACACTTCTTGTTACAGAGGAATATGATAATAGAGCTTGTTATTTATTTAAATTATAATAGCTCAAAGAATAATAGTTGGTTCATAAAGTTTGTAGTTTTAGATATTTTATCGGTTCAAATTCAATTCAATCGGTTCACGGTTCTAATTCAATTGGTTCAATGCGTTTCTGTTTCTCATTGGGACACTTCATCAGGAATCTTATTGTGAAATCGCCAACTAAATAAGATATTTATAGAGATGTGCATTAATGCGTTGATGCATAATACCACTGCGCTGTATCCTGGATACTTAATTGCTACAGTTCAAAAAGAAGCTGCGAATTAGCCTTGATAGTGTCAGGAGGCTCCCTGGCTCAGATAATTATGAGCCACGAGGCTACCAGAATGAGTATTGCAAATAGTCTCTGATAGCTTGTGAGAAGAACTATATGCAAGCTGAACCCTTAAAATGATTGAATGAGGTAACAACTACTAGAGGAGAGAAAAAACATGTTTTTAAAAAAAATTTTCTCCAAATTTTAAGTGGTCTAGTATCAGTGATTTAGAACTATCAGCCAAATACTATCAGAGTCAGTTAAACACATAAAACATGAAGAGTAAAACAAAAAATGAGATGAAAGGAGCAAGAGATAGAGCCTCTGGCCTGGGTGGTAGACTGGAGGTCTATGGACCAAACTAAATTTCTCTCACACCTGATATCACACTCGCCCGTGTGAAATTAGCTTAACTGGCGCATCCATAGCAGCCCCAATTATAGGGAAAAACATTCCTTATAGCGCCAGTCACTGTGAGAGCTGGGCTGGAGTCTGCTAAGACCCATGTATTCTGACATGCCAGAGGTCGCCAGTGATCATGCGATCACGTGAATTCTTGCTGCATTCTCTACATAGAGCTTATTGAGTGCTACCGGTATGTTGCCTATAAAAGGAAAGCAGAAGTGGTTAAAAACCACTTCTTCCTTCTTCTTCAAATCCTCAGGAGTTTAAATCCTTCGCCAAATTTTTACTCTGGTGTGAGATTATAGCGACATATATTTACATTGCTTAGTTTTCAACCCCTTAATGCCACAGGACACAAGTTTATCTTCTGACTGGGGGGCACTTAATGCAACAGGATGTAAACTTACTGTCATGTCCGTGTGGCTCACAATCACCATGCCAGCGTAAACACAGGGTGATGTTCACGACTACTTTTGTAGATAGACTTATGCACCGGAGAGCAGTGCGCACCACAACTGAAATACATATCCCAGATGTAAAACCGGTGCGACACAAGTACTACACTCAGTCCGGCAACAGGGAATGTACGCACAGATGGAAAAAGCCAAACACCACGCTATGTGGGACGGTAGCACCACTCCAGGGAGAGGGAAGGAAGCCTGGCCCTAACCTATCAGGGAGTTGATGGGTCCCTGCCTAAAGCAGGGACATCGCCTCGATAAAAATCAGCCCCACGGTCTTCTTTTTGGGCCCGAATTGTCCCTATAGGAACCCCTTGAGAGACAAACCGACACACAAAGTAAAAACAGAAATATAAAGCAACAATACAACTGAAAAAGAACCCGCAGCGACTTATCTGCAAGTAGAAAAAAACCCAGCACAGCAGAGCTCCAAATTCCAAGTTCTCCACCATGGAACAGAATAAGCAGCACTGGTCACCAGGACGGGTGAGAATAAATAGCCACTCTGCACCTGAAAACTGGCAGAGTGAATGGAAAACCACACCTCCACCCTACTCCCAGGCATGACTAATCCAGCATGCATCCCTGCAGCAAAGGCAGACAGCAGCAGCAGAACTCAGCACATGGTGCTTTAACCCTTGACCTGCTTAACAAGACAACAGGTCTTTGCCTGTGTTCAGGCCACCATGCCACGACTTTGTCGCGACTGACAGGCCGTGACACTTCCGTCCTGTGGATGACACATGCTCAGAAGTGAGCCCGGGCATCCAGCATCAAAAGCCTGGGCATCCAACATTAACGTGGCTGATAACCCGTTACATGCCACTATCAATGTAAATCACAGTATGTAAAGGGTTCACAGAGGGAGCACAATGCATTATTATAGGAATCAGGGCCTTTATGGTTCCCCTACAAGGACATAAAAAATGTAAAAAAACCCCACAAAAAACATGTAAAAATGAAAATCCCCATTTGCATTAAAAAATGTAAAAAAAAACACAAGGGGTATCATCGTATCCGTAACAGCTTGCTCAATGCATAGAACACACTATTTATCCTGCATGACAAATAAAACAAAGACGGAGGCAAAATGCTTGTTTTGCTCATTTTGTCTCTAACAAAAAACGTGATAAAAAAGCCATATGTGCCCCAAAAGGCCTACAAAGAATTCTGTCCAAAAATAAAAAAATTTCTAACAAGAAGTTGAAGTTTGGCTGAATAATTAGCAAGGGTACATATAGAAAAGGAAGATAATAAATCATATGTATGTACCAACATAACAATCAATAACATTACGGGTGCATTATAACTTAATTTATAGTATGGTCCATATTGTAGTTTAAGGTTTATTCCCATCTCTGCAATTTATCTCTTATCTACAAGATAAGGGGAAAATTTATTGATCATGCGGGTCCGGCCACTGGGACCCCCGCCAATCCAGAGATATCACCTCTGCTGTGTCTTGGTGTGCAGCAAGACCTGACAGTAACAGCCAGTATATGAGTCAGTGATCTCATGAAGAGACTAAGAGACTTTGAGAGACAGTGTTGGCTTGGTGTGGGCTATCGACCCATTAGCCCAGTTGAGGTGACCAAAGTTTAATGTGAGATTGGTTGCTCTGAGGACTAGTGAAGGCTTGCTGATGTAAACTGAGTTGAATGAGTGGATTAGTGGCAACAAGGGGCAGTAATATTCCAAGTCTATGGAAGGTTCCCCAATGTGCATGTGGAAATAAGAGACAGCACACAGATCCGAAAAATTAACAATAACTTTATTTTGCAGCTGTTCCAGTAATAGTTACTTTGCAGAAATCAGCAACTTGTAACATTCTTCGAAAATACAATCTTCAGTAAATTGCATCCACAGTATTATTTCACAGTCACCAATATATTTAGAGTAAGTAGGTTAAAAAACTGCTGGATGGCGTAACCTTTAGAGATGAGCGAACGTACTCGTCCAAGCTTGATACTCATTCGAGTATTAGCGTGTTCGAGATGCTCGTTATTCGAAACGAGCACCACACGATGTTCGAGTTACTTTCACTTTCATCTCTGAGACGTTAGCACGCTTTTCTGGCCAATAGAAAGACAGGGAAGGCATTACAACTTCCCCCTGCGATGTTCAAGCCCTATACCACCCCCTTGCAGTGAGTGGCTGGCGAGATCAGGTGTTACCCGAGTATATAAATCGGCCTCTCCCGCGGCTCGCCACAGATGCATTCTGACATAGTTCAGGGAAAGTGCTGTCTTGCTGGAGTTGCTATAGGGAGAGTGTTAGGAGTTATTTTAGGCTTCAAGAACCCCAACGGTCCTTCTTAGGGCCACATCTAACCGTGTGCTGTAGTGTGGAGGCTGCTTTTTGCAGTGTTGCACATTTTTTTTTCTTTTTGTATATCGGCCGTGCAGAGCATTGCGTCCTGCAGTAATTTTACATTGTCCAGGGCCAGTAGTGGTGAGGCAGGGACAGAAGACATATTTAGTGTATATAGGCAGTGGGCCTTTCCAAAAATATTTGGGAAAAAAAATCTATTTGGGCTGCCTGTGACCGTCCTCAGTGTACTGGGTCTCTGCTGGGGGTAGTTGTCCTAATTCATACGCAGCCAGCTAAGTGTTACAGCAGGCTTGCACAAAAGTCTTTCCTGGGTTTGTGTTGCCTGTTACATCACCGCTGTATTCCTGTCCACAGTGAAACAGTCTGCAGTAATTTTACATTGTCCAGGGCCAGTAGTGGTGAGGCAGGGACAGAAGACATATTTAGTGTATATAGGCAGTGGGCCTTTCCAAAAACATTTGGGAAAAAAAATCTATTTGGGCTGCCTGTGACCCTCCTCAGTGTACTGGGTCTGTGCTGGGGGTAGTTGTCCTAATTCATACGCAGCCAGCTAAGTGTTACAGCAGGCTTGCGCAAAATTCTTTCCTGGCTCTGCTGTGCGTTCCGTAAGCGAAGTCAGCCTCCAACCACAGGCCAATAAGCGGCACATTTAATTACAGCGTTCTGTTTCTGCACTACTGGTAATACACCATGCTGAGGGGTAGGGGTAGGCCAAGAGGACGTGGATGCGGCCGAGGACGCGGAGGCCCAAGTCAGGGTGTGGGCACAGGCCGAGCTCCTGATCCAGGTGTATCGCAGCCGACTGCTGCGGGATTAGGAGAGAGGCAATCTATCGACCACCCAGACTTCTGCGCCGTCCACTGCTGCAACTCTGAATCCTCTGGCTGCTGCTCCTCCTTCCTCCCAGCCTCCTCACTCCATTACAATGACACATTCTGAGGAGCAGGCAGATTCCCAGGAACAGTTCTCGGGCCCCTGCCCAGAATGGGCAGCAATGGTTCTGAATCCTCTCCCACTGGAGGAGTTTGTCGTGACCGATGCCCAACCTTTGGAAAGTTCCCGGGGTCCGGGAGATGAGGCTGGGGACTTCCGGCAACTGTCTCAAGAGCTTTCAGTGGGTGAGGAGGACGATGACGATGAGACACAGTTGTCTATCAGTGAGGTAGTAGTAAGGGCAGTAAGTCCGAGGGAGGAGCGCACAGAGGATTCGGAGGAAGAGCAGCAGGACGATGAGGTGACTGACCCCACCTGGTTTGCTACGCCTACTGAGGACAGGTCTTCAGAGGGGGAGGCAAGGGCAGCAGCAGGACAGGTTGGAAGAGGCAGTGCGGTGGCCAGGGGTAGAGGCAGGGCCAGACCGAATAATCCACCAACTGTTTCCCAAAGCGCCCCCTCGCGCCATGCCACCCTGCAGAGGCCGAGGTGCTCAAAGGTCTGGCAGTTTTTCACTGAGAGTGCAGACGACCGAGGAACAGTGGTGTGCAACCTTCAGCCGGGGAGCCACCACCACCAGCCTCGCCACCACCAGCATGCGCAGACATATGATGGCCAAGCACCCCACAAGGTGGGACGAAGGCCGTTCACCGCCTCCGGTTTGCACCGCTGCCTCTCCCCCTGTGCCCTAACCTGCCACTGAGATCCAACCCCCTCTCAGGATACAGGCACTACCGTCTCCTGGCCTGCACCCATACCCACACCTCCGCTGTCCTCGGCCCCATCCACCAATGTCTGTCAGCGCACCGTCCAGCCGTCGCTAGCGTAAGTGTTGGAGCGCAAGTGCAAGTACGCCGCCACGCACCCGCACGCTCAAGTGTTAAACGTGCCCATAGCCAAATTTATCAGCCTGGAGATGCTGCCGTATAGGGTTGTGGAAACAGAGGCTTTGAAAGGTATGATGGCGGTGGCAGCCCCGCGCTACTCAATTCCCAGTTGCCACTACTTTTCCCGATGTGCCGTCCCAGCCCTGCACGACCACGTCTCCCGCAACATTGTACGCGCCCTCACTAACGCGGTTACTGCCAAGGTCCACTTAACAACGGACACGTGGACAAGCACAGGCGGGCAGGGCCACTATATCTCCCTGACGGCACATTGGGTGAATTTAGTGGAGGTTGGGACAGAGTCAGAGCCTGGGACCGCTCACGTCCTACCCACCCCCAGAATTGCGGGCCCCAGCTCGGTGGTGGTATCTGCGGCGGTGTATGCTTCCTCCACTAAACCACCCTCGTCCTCCTCCGCAACCTCTGTCTCGCAATCAAGATGTGTCAGCAGCAGCATTTCGGCAGCAGTCGGTGTCGCGCGGCGTGGCAGCACAGCGGTGGGCAAGCGTCAGCAGGCCGTGCTGAAACTACTCAGCTTAGGAGATAAGAGGCACACGGCCCACGAAATGCTGCAGGGTCTGACAGAGCAGACCGACCGCTGGCTTGCGCCGCTGAGCCTCCAACCGGGCATGGTCGTGTGTGACAACGGCCGTAACCTGGTGGCGGCTCTGCAGCTCGGCAGCTTCACGCACGTACCATGCCTGGCCCACGTCTTTAATTTGGTGGTTCAGCGCTTTCTGAAAAGCTACCCACGCTTGTCAGACCTGCTCGGAAAGGTGCGCCGGCTCTGCGCACATTTCCGCAAATCCCACACGGACGCTGCCACCCTGCACACCCTGCAACATCGGTTTAATCTGCCAGTGCACCGACTGCTGTGCGACGTGCCCACACGGTGGAACTCTACGCTCCACATGTTGGCCAGGCTCTATGAGCAGCGTAGAGCTATAGTGGAATACCAACTCCAACATGGGCGGCGCAGTGGGAGTCAGCCTCCTCAATTCTTTACAGAAGAGTGGGCCTGGTTGGCAGACATCTGCCAGGTCCTTGGAAACTTTGAGGAGTCTACCCAGATGGTGAGCGGGGATGCTGCAATCATTAGCGTCACCATTCCTCTGCTATGCCTCTTGAGAAGTTCCCTGCAAAGCATAAAGGCAGACGCTTTGCGCTCGGAAACAGAGCCGGGGGAAGACAGTATGTCGCTGGATAGTCAGAGCACCCTCCTGTCTATATCTCAGCGCATTGAGGAGGAGGAGGAGCATGAGGAGGATGAGGAGGAGGGGGAAGAGACAGCTTGGCCCACTGCTGAGGGTACCCATGCTGCTTGCCTGTCATCCTTTCAGCGTGTATGGCCTGAGGAGGAGGAGGAGGAGGAGGAGGAGGAGGATCCTGAATGTGATCTTCCTAGTGAGGACAGCCATGTGTTGCGTACAGGTACCCTGGCACACATGGCTGACTTCATGTTAGGATGCCTTTCTCGTGACCCTCGCCTTACACGCATTCTGGCCACTACGGATTACTGGGTGTACACACTGCTCGACCCACGGTATAAGGAGAACCTTTCCACTCTGATACCCGAAGAGGAAAGGGGTTCGAGAGTGATGCTATACCACAGGACCCTGGCGGACAAGCTGATGCTAAAATTCCCATCTGACAGCGCTAGTGGCAGAAGGCCCAGTTCCGAGGGCCAGGTAGCAGGGGAGGCGCGGAGATCAGGCAGCATGTACAGCACAGGCAGGGGAACACTCTCTAAGGCCTTTGACAGCTTTCTGGCTCCCCAGCAAGATTGTGTCACCGCTCCCCAGTCAAGGCTGAGTCGGCGGGAGCACTGTAAAAGGATGGTGAGCGAGTACGTAGCCGATCACACAACCGTCCTCCGTGACGCCTCTGCCCCCTACAACTACTGGGTGTCGAAGCTGGACACGTGACCTGAACTCGCGCTGTATGCCCTGGAGGTGCTTGCTTGTCCTGCGGCTAGCGTCTTGTCAGAGAGGGTGTTTAGTGCGGCTGGGGGAATCATCACAGATAAGCGTACCCGCCTGTCAACCGACAGTGCCGACAGGCTTACACTCATCAAGATGAACAAAGCCTGGATTTCCCCAGATTTCTCTTCTCCACCAGCGGACAGCAGCGATACCTAAGCAATACGTAGGCTGCACCCGCGGATGGAAGCATCGTTCTCTATCACCATCAAAAACGGGGATATTTTTGCTTCATCCATCTGTGTATAATATTTATCCTCCTCCTCCTGCTCCTCCTCCTGAAACCTCACGTAATCACGCCGAACGGGCAATTTTTCTTAGGCCCACAAGGCTCAGTCATATAATTTTTGTAAACAATTTTTATACGTTTCAATGCTCATTAAAGCGTTGAAACTTGCACCTGAACCAATTTTTATTTTAACTGGGCTGCCTCCAGGCCTAGTTACAAATTAAGCCACATTAACCAAAGCGATTAATGGGTTTCACCTGCCCTCTTGGTTGGGCATGGGCAATTTTTCTGAGGTACATTAGTACTGTTGGTACACCAATTTTTTGGGGCCCTCGCCTACAGTGTAATCCAATTAATTTTTTGCCCACCTGCATTAAAGCTGACGTTACCTCAGCTGTGCTGGGCACTGGATATATTTATGTACCGCCGGTGGGTTCCAGGGAGCCACCCATGCTGTCGGTCCACACGGAGTTGTAACTGCATGTGTCCACTTCTAAAGAACCCCAGTCTGACTGGGGCATGCAGTGTGGGCCGAAGCCCACCTGCATTAAACATGACATTACCTCAGCTGTGATGGGCAATGCAATGGGATATATTTATGTGCCGCCGGTGGCTTCCTGGCACCCACCCATGCTGTCGGTCCACAGGGACTACACAATAGGGAGTTGTACCTGCCTGTGTCTATGAATTAAAAACCCCGGTCATGTTGGGGCATGCAGTGTGGGCCGAAGCCCACCTGCATTTAATCTGACGTTAGCTCTGCTGTCCAGGGCACTGCAATGGGATACATTTATGTACAGCCGGTGGGTTCCAGGGAGCCACCCATGCTGTGGGTGCACACGGAATTCCCATTGCGGAGTTGTACCTGCCTGTGACTATTTATAAAAAAACGCGGTCTGACTGGGGCATGCAGACACCTTGACAGAATGAATAGTGTGTGGCACATAGGTTCCCCATTGCTATGCCCACGTGTGCAGCTCCTGATGGCGGTGGCACAGGATTATATTTCTCACTGCTTCTGTACAGCATTGTGGGCTATCGTCCTGCCCCTTTTAAAGGGGGTCGCTGCCTAGCCGTGCCAACCCTCTGCAGTGTGTGCCTGCGGTTCCTCCTCATGGCAGACGCACTTCTAAATAGACATGAGGGTGGCGTGGCATGAGGGCAGCTGAAGGCTGTGCAGGGACACTTTGTTGTATGCTGTGGACACTGGGTCGTGCGGGGGGGGGGGGGGTTGGTCAGCATGTAACCCAGGAGAAGTGGCAGCGGAGTGTCATGCAGGCAGTGATTGTGCTTTGTTGGAGGTAGTGTGGTGCTTAGCTAAGGTATGCATTGCTAATGAGGGCTTTTCAGAAGTAAAAATTGTTGGGAGGGGGGGGCCACTCTTGCCTTGTGGCTTAATAGTGGGACCTGGGAACTTGAGATGCAGCCCAACATGTAGCCCCTCGCCTGCCCTATCCGTTGCTGTGTCGTTTCCATCACTTTCTTGAATTGCCCAGATTTTTACAAATGGAAACCTTAGCGAGCATCGGCGATATACAAAAATGCTCGGGTCGCCCATTGACTTCAATGGGGTTCGTTATTCGAAACGAACCCTCGAGCATCGCGAAATTTTCGTCCCGAGTAACAAGCACCCGAGCATTTTGGTGCTCGCTCATCTCTAGTAACCTTCCAATGAAACAAGCATAGAGAAAAGAAATAGCCAACTTCTCTTTTTTTGTGCTTAAACCAAC
Source organism: Eleutherodactylus coqui (assembly GCF_035609145.1). NCBI lineage: Eukaryota > Metazoa > Chordata > Amphibia > Anura > Eleutherodactylidae > Eleutherodactylus > Eleutherodactylus coqui. The sequence continues at coordinate 60,118,588 of NC_089849.1, forward strand.
AGGCAAATGCGTTTCGAGGCAAATGAGCCTCCTCTTGAGTAAGCTTGGACAATGTACTAAGAGAGATAATATGTAAGATAAGGTGTGTACAGAAAAACTTGGTTATGTACTCTGGCATATGATTGAACTGTGTATTACCACTGGTCATATGCTCGTGGAATCTACAATTCAAATGCAGTCGTGTGACACCGGCCTGTGTTTAATGGTGACATGTACTTTTTCTTGCTTTTGTGCATAACCTTGCAGTTATCAGTGTTAAACCTCATTTGCTATTTTCTGCCCAAACCCTCAGCATATCCAAATCCTCTTGCAACCATTTACTGTCCTCTTTCGTGTTAATTACTTTACATAGTTTTGTATCATCTGCAAATATTGAAATCTGACTGCACAATCCATCTACCAGGTCATTAATAAATATATTAAAAATAATAGGCTGTAATGCTGAATACTTAAAGAGATAGTACCCTCCTTTCTGCCAGGAACCTAGACTGGACCTAAGCTAGCCACATTGTGGCTCATAGACCTACTCTTGTGTGTGCCAAGTATCGTGTGACATACAGGTGCACATTAGCAGTAAAGGGTAGTCAGACATCTGTGCAAGGTAGTGGTGCAACGACTAATAGGACTTACAAAAGTGCAGTGCAGAATCCACAAAGTGCAACTCAGAGAGTGATATATCAGTGAGGCAAGCTAAGATAGACAGTAGCCACTTAAAGACCCACAGCGACACAGCAGGACATGCAAAAACCAACCTCGGTGTAACCCAATTCAGGTGCCTTAGGTGTACTGTGAAGTTCCAGCCTCTAGTCTACGACTAGTCAGAATTTTGTTGTGCAACTGTCAAGAAAATAACTTGTGTTAAACTGCAACTGTCTACATCATTTCAAAGGGGAGCCTCCCTTAAAAGCTACTTCCACTGCAACTACAGAGCAGGCTGTTCAGCCTTATAGAATACATTAAAATATGTAAAGGCCTTGTAACAGTAAGATGGACATGACCTGTCTAGTAAATATAACACAATAGACTCTCTTTATGACCAAAATGCAGGGCCTCACAACTGCAATCATACATCTGACTATAGATAGCAAAAATACTTCAAACTTCTGCAGAAAAAAAAAGCTGACATCTAGTTGCCATTAAAGGGATTTTCCCAGACTTTTCAGTGTCTCAGAAATGTATAAAATAAAAAAAAACATGCTTCCCTGCCAAAGTGGGACCTAGTCCAGCTTTTTAGCCCCAAAGCCAGACACTCAGATCCCAGAAGAAGCTGGTGAGCAATCACATGCCTTTCATTGTGAACGTGACCACTCAGTCAACAGGCTTCAAAGGTAATTCTTCCAATGTACGACACATGACCGCCCACTGGGTTCTGAGTGGCAAAAAACAAGGCTACATGGAGAGCTGGAGGGGAGCTCCTGGAGCAGGTGAGTATGTATTTTTTCCTTATTTAATACATTTCTGCGCCAATTAAATTTTTTTTAAAGTCCCAGAAAATCCCTTCAGTATAGGAAAAACATAAATACTGGACTGCTAGTCTGATTAATGCACATCCTTAATAGCGTTACTGTGTAATCCAAATGAATCCACTCTGGCTGCTGCACGAGTAGTAATGCTACTGCACAGCACAATGCACTACAAATACAACTTGTGTTCTCTGAATACGTCATCCCCAGAAATACATATGTAGTACAAATATATCTATGTTTTTCATGGAAAATTCATAATTCACAGAAAAAAGATCAAATCACATTTACCGAAGTAGAAAATGCTCAGCATATGGGAAAACTATAATTATAGGGATAACAACTAAGTAATTTATCTTGACGCCAATTAAAAAAAGGTCATAGTCTTATTCCCCAACGGTTAAGTTACCATAATATATTTCCCTTGTTACTGACTCCCTGTAGACACATATGAAGAATACATTATATATGGTAACCCAATGTGAAAGAAACACTGGAATGCTCGAGGCTGCAAAATATGAGAATTGCATTCTTCCCCATTTTAAGTCTGTATATCAGACAAGTCAATGTATTGATATCCAGCTACACAAAATATTAAGGTGGGTATCAGTTCTCTCATTTAGGATCTTCATCACATCAAGATCTTACACTGCAGTCTAACATAGCTTAATCCACTTCCCTACAGTAATGTGCAGATAGTAAATATGATAGGAATTATGATCACAGCATCACCTGAGGTTAAACTGTCATAGCATTCTACCTCATCAGGATGGATCCTCAGAAAAACTAGAACCCATTGGGAATTCTGAAAGCCATCCCCACTATGTGCTCTCAGTAAACTGATCTGTAGTACAATGGTAAATGATCTGTAGTAATTAGTTGTTACTACAATAAATTGGACTGATATTTTTTTTTAAACTGGGACTATCAATGCAGAGTGATGTTATTTTATGCACTTTGTGTGCTATAACCGCTTTTCTTTGCAGACGCTGTTTACACAAGGGTCATTGTTTTTTATCATAAATGCAGATGCTGGACCCTAGTGCTGCAAGGGCTCTGTTGAGCAGAGTCAGACATTACAATTGGGACTGTTTTGTACACCTCCGCTGGGTGGTGATGTATACCATTTAGCAGAAAAGTGTGCAGCAAGTGTTAAGATTGGCTTTGTCAACAACATAATATTGACTGAGAGTTGCAAACATCATCTGGGTGGTCTGACAGAGTAGAGTTGGATTGGGCCACAAGTCACGTTAGTGCTGTTGATCCTGAAATCCTGCTGGGTGTTAATCTGCCGCCTTGTCATCTTGAGCCTTGTTAGCTGAGGCCTTGCATAGAACTTCTAGGCCTGAGGAGAAGCCTCTAGCAGAAGTGTCGCTGGAGTATTGGAGTGGTTTTGTACCGCTACGTGGAGTGAGGGTCCTCTGTGGACGCATTAAAGCCCTGGAAAAACTGCTGTTATAACAGAGACTATGATCGTGCTGAAGAAAAGTTCCTTCCAAGTTCTTTTAAAGTGAGTTGCCCTGTGAGGTTACCTGAAACTAACTATTAGGTATAATGAAAACAAAGATCTGGTACCGTGTTAGCCAGTAGAGCAAAATGTGATTGTTCCCATCAAGAGAAACCACGTAATCTTGTAGATATGATATGATACATGATAAAAGGTATCATATCTACAAGATTACGTGGTTTCTCTTGTTGGGAACAATCACATTCTGAAACTAACTAATACACTGTTTTCCCTCTAAGATCCTTTACACAGATCTCAATAACATATACACTGAATTATAAATGATATCTCCTTTTTTTCAAATATTTAGGGGTTTCCACATGGCTTCTGTTGCATTAAATGAGACTTCTAGCCATCTAAGATTGAGCATGATGAACCAAACAGAGGAACTTATTTTACTTGGATTTGGAAGACTTCAAAGTCTTAGATATTTGGTCTTCATGTTTTTTTTCGTGATTTATATGGCTACATTGCTCGGAAATTTTCTTATCATTCTTTTAGTGTTAAGTAGTCATCAACTCCATACTCCTATGTACTACTTCCTTCTTCATCTTTCTGCCTGCGATATTGTGTTTAGCACCGCTATTTCTCCTACCATGCTCCACAACATGTTGCTTGATGTGGGCAAAATCTCCAGGAAACAATGTATAGCACAGTTTTATATAAATGGAGCATCAACAATTGCAGAGTGTTACATCCTTACAATGATGTCCTATGACCGATATCTGGCCATCTGTAAGCCACTTCATTATACTTCCACCATGGACATTGATTTTCCCCTCAAGCTTGTAGGTGGCTCTTGGTTGTCAGGATTGCTAATAATGCTTACAACCACCATAATGGTATTCAACAGAGATTTCTGTGGACCTAACATTATCGACCACTACATGTGTGAGCTAGCACCTCTCCTTAAGTTGTCGTGCTCCGATACGATTTCCGTTGAAGTTGTAGTTTTTGTACTGTCTATCCCCGTAATTGTTATTCCATTTGTGTTCATTGTTTTTACATATATTAATATCTTTACAACAGTCCTCAAAATTCCTTCAACTTCTGGAAGGCAGAAGACATTTTCCACCTGTAGCTCACACCTCACATCAGTAGGTACATACTATGGAACATTAACCATAATTTACGTTGTTCCCAAAAGAGGACCCTTACTCAATATAAAAAAGGCATCACATCTTCTATATACAGTAGTGACTCCATTGTTCAATCCCATCATCTACAGTCTAAGGAACCAGGATATAAGGAAAGCCATTGAGATGCTACTCTATAATAAAAGGTAATTGTCAACAGCAACAGTCACTGCGGGAAACTTGGTCCAATCATGTATTACATGATTACCTTTGGAAGTTGCATAATACCAGAAAAAAAGATAAGTGATAACAGCTGATGTATAGAGGGAAGTCAGATATCACAAGGCACAGTTTAGATCTACACTATCCTACCAAGAGTAATTGGATACCTGAGCAAGAATCAAATTATTTATTAAACTAGGGCTTGGAGGTTGGGCAAAAAGAGTAATAGGGTGGAAGACAATGTAGACAGTGACCTGGGATCAAGTATTGTGAATGGGGGTCAAGCAGAGGGTGGGGTTAGTGCCATTAGAACAGATAGAACAGCTAATTGGACCATAAGTAGCAAAATGAATGCAAAGAATAACAACCACTGTATAAATTGTTTGGCAACAAATGCAAGAAGTCTGATTAATAAAGTGGGTGAGCTTGAAGCAAGAATGTCTGAAGAAAATTACGACATAGTAGGAATAACAGAAACATGGTTTGATGATAAATGCGATTGAGCAGTGAATTTACAGGTTTACAATCTGTTCAGAAGAGACCATGGGAAATAGAGAGAGTGAGGGGTATGTCTGTATGTTAAATCCTGCTTAATGCCGAGGCTACGAGAAGATATAGTTGTAGGAGATGAACATGTGGAAGCTCTGTGGGTAGAAATACAGGGAGGGAAAAATAACAAAAACCTGATAGGGGTTTTCTGTAGACAACCAATAATAACAGAAAAAAAACAAAATCTTATTAATAAGTCAAATAGAAGAGGTGTAAAACTGCAATTAAGTAATTTTTATGGGAGACTTTAATTATCTAGATATAATATGGGAAGACGAAACCTGCGAATCTCACAAGGGTGATAAGTTCTTGAAAACATTTAAAAATAATTACCTTTCCCAACTTGTATGGTAGCCAACTAGAGGGAGGGCCATCCTGGACTTATTATTAACTAACAAACCAAACAGAATCATAGGGATGCAGGTTGAGGGATACTTGGGAAATAATGACCACAATATAGGTAATTTCCAGCTGTCATTCAATAGAAAGCCTTATAAGGGAGCGACAAAGAAACTAAATTTTAGTAAAGGAAAATTTGATCAGCTCAAAACAACTATCGGCAACATTAATTGGAACAGCGTCCTCAAAAATAATAGTACAGGTGACAAGCGGTGGAAGTTTGAAAACATCCCTATTATCTCATGTGAGCAGTTCATACCCTTTAAAAATAAAAGAACTCCAAGTAGAAGGAAACCAATGTGACTCGACAAGACTATAAGAGGTGCTATAAGCGAAAAAACGAAAGGGTTTAAATTATTAAAGCAAGAAGGGAATGAAGAAGCGCTAAAAACATACAGGGAAAAAAAACGAATTACAGTATGTTAGGAAAAGATAAAAACTGTCAAGGAGGAGACAGAGAGACTGATCGCCAAAGATAGCAAAAATAACCCCAAACTATTTTTCAATTGCATAAACGGTAAAAGGATTTGCACTGAGAGCACTGGCCCTTTAACAAGTAATGCAGGAGAAATCATAAAATATGAAGGCAAATCTATAAAATAGTTTTTTCTCAAGTGTATTCACGAAGGAAAAAGAAATGTCACATGAGATGCAGGGGAATAAAACAAACCCCCTACAAAATACCTCCTGTCTAACTCAGGAAGAAGTGCAGAGCTAGTTAAAAAATTTCAAATCGACAAATCACCAGGACTAGATGGAATACACCACTATTTCTTATATTTAGGGACACTATTAAGACTGGGGTTCTACCACTGGATTGGCGAATTACCATTCGGGTTCCAGTATAAAAAAAAGGGTCAAGAAGGGAGCCTGGTAACTAGAGGCCTGTAAGTCTTACTTCAATATTGGAAAAATATTCGAGGGGTTTCTAAGAAATGCCATCCTGGAATACCTCAAGGAAAACAATAGCATAACTCCTCATCAGCAGGGGTTCATGAGGGGTTGATCATGTCAGACCAATTTTATCAGCTTCTAAAATGAAGTAAGTTCTAGGCTGGACCTGGAAGAGTCTATTGATTTTGTACATCTGGATTTTTCTAAAGCATTTGACACCGTGCCGCATAATAGGCTGATATATAAAATGAGACAGCTCGAACTGGCTGAAAACATGTGTAGTTGGATAAAGAACTGGCTCGGAGATAGCAAGCAGAGCCTGGTAATGAATGGTTTGTACTCAGATTAGGCCACAGCCACTAGTGGGTTGCCAGTATTAGGCCCCATTCTGTTCAATATATTTATGATCTGATAGAGGGACTGCACAGTAAAATATTAATATTTGCAGACTATATGAAATTATACAAGGTAATTGATACAAAGTAGGACAATGTATGTCTGCAAATGGACCTAGGTAAGTTGGGGGCTTGGGTAGAAAAATGGCAAATGAAGTTCAGTATTGATAAATGTAATGTCATGCACATGGGCTGGAGAAACAGATGTCACCAATATACACTAAATGGGGTACTGCTAGGGAAAAGTGATATGGAAAAAGACCTGGGGGTACTAGTTGACTGTAGACTTAACTGGAGCAATCAATGCCAGTCAGCTGCTGCCAAAGCAAATAAAGTCTTGGGGTGCATTAAAAGAGGTATATGGACGAGGGACAAGAACATTATACTTTCATTATATAAGGCAATTGTCAGCCTCACATGGAATACTGTGTACAGTTCTGGATACCAGTGCTCAGGAAAGATGTTGCAGTGCTTGAGGGGGTTCAAAGAAGGGCAAAAAAATTCAATACATGAAATGGGAGGACTGGAATACCCAGGGAGGCTATCAAAACTGGGATTATTCACCCTGGAAAAAAGACGGTCAAAGGGCGACCAAATAACTATGTATAAATACATTAGGGGACAATACAAACATCTCTCCCATGATCTGTTTATATGCAGGACTGCGATGGTAACAAGAGGGCATCCGCTACGTCTAGAGGAAAGCAGGTTTCATCACCAACATAGAATGAGGTTCTTTACTGTAAGAGTAGTGAGACTGTAGAACCCTCTGCCTGAGGAAGTGGTGATGGCAAAATTGATAGAGGAGTTTAAGAGGGGACTAGATGCCTTTCTAGAGCGCTATGATGATGCAGAATATAGACATTAAATAACCAGTGGGGTTATTAATCCAGGTCTTGGAGTCTAGTAGGAACTTTCAACATGGTGATCCAGGGATTATTCTGACTGCCATTATGGAGTTAGGAAGGAATCCCCCCCCCCAATTGGGCTAGTTGGCTTCTACCTCATTGGGTTTTTTTTGTCTTCCTCTGGATCAACAAGGGAGGGGAGGTGGAAACAGGCTGAAATAAATGGAAATTGTCTCCTTTTAGCCTAACATACTATGTTACTAGATGTTAACAGGGCAAAAAATTAATTGGATTACACTGTAGGCGAGGGCCCCAAAAAATTGGTGTACCAACAGTACTAATGTACCTCAGAAAAATTGCCCATGCCCAACCAAGAGGGCAGGTGAAACCCATTAATCGCTTTGGTTAATGTGGCTTAATTTGTAACTAGGCCTGGAGGCAGCCCAGTTAAAATAAAAATTGGTTCAGGTGCAAGTTTCAACGCTTTAATGGGCATTGAAACGTATAAAAATTGTTTACAAAAATTATATGACTGAGCCTTGTGGGCCAAAAAAAAAATTGCCCGTTCGGCGTAATTACGTCAGGTTTCAGGAGGAGGAGCAGGAGGAGGAGGATGAATATTATACACAGATTGATGAAGCTAAAAGGTCTACGTTTTTGATGGTGATAGAGAACAATGCTTCCATCCGCGGGTGCAGGCTACGCATTGTTTAGGTATCGCTGCTGTCCGCTGGTGGAGAAGAGAAGTCTGGGGAAATCCAGGCTTTGTTCATCTTGATGAGTGTAAGCCTGTCGGCACTGTTGGTTGACAGGCGGGTACGCTTATCTGTGATGATTCCCCCAGCCGCACTAAACACCCTCTGTGACAAGACACTAGCCGCAGGACAAGCAAGCACCTCCAGGGCATACAGCGCGAGTTCAGGTGTCCAGCTTCGACACCCAGTAGTTGTAGGGGGCAGAGGCGTCACGGAGGACGGTCGTGCGATCGGCTACGTACTCCCTCACCATCCTTTTACAGTGCTCCCGCCGACTCAGCCTTGACTGGGGAGCGGTGACACAGTCTTGCTGGGGAGCCAGAAAGCTGTCAAAGGCCTTAAAGAGTGTTCCCCTGCCTGTGCTGTACATGCTGCCTGATCTCTGCGCCTCCCCTGCTACCTGGCCCTCGGAACTGCGCCTTCGGCCACTAGCGCTGTCGGATGGGAATTTTACCATCAGTTTGTCCGCCAGGGTCCTGCGGTATAGCATCACTCTCGAACCCCTTTCCTCTTCGGGTATCAGAGTGGAAAGGTTCTCCTTATACCGTGGGTCGAGCAGTGTGTACACCCAGTAATCCGTAGTGGCCAGAATGCGTGTAACGCGAGGGTCCCGAGAAAGGCATCCTAACATGAAGTCCGCCATGTGTGCCAGGGTACCTGTACGCAACACATGGCTGTCCTCACTAGGAAGATCACTTTCAGGATCCTCCTCCTCCTCAGGCCATACACACTGAAAGGATGACAGGCAAGCAGCATGGGTACCCTCACCAGTGGGTCAAGCTGTCTCTTCCCCCTCCTCCTCCTCATGCTCCTTCTCCTCCTCCTCAATGCACTGAGATATAGAGAGGAGGGTGCTCTGACTATCCAGCAACATACTGTCTTCCCCCGGCTCTGTTTCCGAGCGCAAAGCGTCTGCCTTTATGCTTTGCAGGGAACTTCTCAAGAGGCATAGCAGAGGAATGGTGACGCTAATGATTGCAGCATCGCCGCTCTCCATCTGGGTAGACTCCTCAAAGTTTCCAAGGACCTGACAGATGTCTGCCAACCAGGCCCACTCTTCTGTAAAGAATTGAGGAGGCTGACTCCCACTGCGCCGCCCATGTTGGAGTTGGTATTCCACTATAGCTCTATGCTGCTCATAGAGCCTGGCCAACATGTGGAGCGTAGAGTTCCACCATGTGGGCACGTCGCACAGCAGTCGGTGCACTGGCAGATGAAACCGATGTTGCAGGGTGCGCAGGGTGGCAGCGTCGGTGTGGGACTTGCGGAAATGTGCGCAGAGCCGGCGCACCTTTCCGAGCAGGTCTGACAAGCGCGGGTAGCTTTTCAGAAAGCGCTGAACCACCAAATTAAAGACATGGGCCAGGCATGGCACGTGCGTAAGGCTGCCGAGCTGCAGAGCCGCCACCAGGTTACGGCCGTTGTCACACACGACCATGCCCGGTTGGAGGCTCAGCGGCGCAAGCCAGCGGTCGGTCTGCTCTGTCGGACCCTGTAGCAGTTCGTGGGCCGTGTGCCTCTTCTCTCCTAAGCTGAGTAGTTTCAGCACGGACTGCTGGCGCTTGCCCACCGCTGTGCTGCCACCCCTCGCGACACCGACTGGTGGCGACGTGCTGCTGACACATCTTGATTGCGAGACAGAGGTTGCGTAGGAGGAGGGTGGTTTAGTGGAGGAAGCATACACCGCCGCAGATACCACCACCGAGCTGGGGACCGCAATTCTGGGGGTGGGTAGGACGTGAGCGGTCCCAGGCTCTGACTCTGTCCCAGCCTCCACTAAATTCATCCAATGTGCCGTCAGGGAGATATAGTGGCCCTGCCCGCCTGTGCTTGTCCACGTGTCCGTTGTTAAGTGGACCTTGGCAGTAACCGCGTTGGTGAGGGCGCGTACAATGTTGCGGGAGACGTGGTCGTGCAGGGCTGGGACGGCACATCGGGAAAAGTAGTGGCGACTGGGAACTGAGTAGCCCGGGGCTGCGGCTGCCATCATACCTTTGAAAGCCTCCGTTTCCACAACCCTATACGGCAGCATCTCCAGGCTGATAAATTTGGCTATGTGCACGTTTAACGCTTGAGCGTGCGGGTGCGTGGCGGCGTACTTGCGCTCCAACACTTGCGCTAGTGACGGCTGGACGGTGCGCTCAGAGACATTGGTGGATGGGGCCGAGCACAGCGCAGGTGAGGGTGTGGGTCCAGGCCAGGAGACGGTAGTTCCTGTGTCCTGAGAGGGGGGTTGGATCTCAGTGGCAGGTTGGGGCACAGGGGGAGAGGCAGCGGTGCAAACCACAGGCGGCGAATGGCCTTCGTCCCACCTTGTGGGGTGCTTGGCCATCATATGTCTGCGCATGCTGGTGGTGGTGAGGCTGGTGGTGGTGGCTCCCCGGCTGATCTTGGCGCGACAAAGGTTGCACACCACTGTTCGTCGGTCGTCTGCACTCTCAGTGAAAAACTGCCAGACCTTTGAGCACCTCGGCCTCTGCAGGGTGGCATGGCGCGAGGGGGCGCTTTGGGAAACAGTTGGTGGATTATTCGGTCTGGCCCTGCCTCTACCCCTGGCCACCGCACTGCCTCTTCCAACCTGCCCTGCTGCTGCACTTGCCTCCCCCTCTGAAGACCTGTCCTCAGTAGGCGTAGCAAACCAGGTGGGGTCAGTCACCTCATCGTCCTGCTGCTCTTCCTCCGAATCCTCTGTGCGCTCCTCCCTCGGACTTACTCCAATTACTACTACCTGAGTGATAGACAACTGTGTCTCATCGTCATCGTCCTCCTCACCCACTGAAAACTCTTGAGACAGTTGCCGGAAGTCCCCAGCCTCATCCCCCGGACCCCGGGAACTTTCCAAAGGTTGGGCATCGGTCACGACAAACTCCTCCAGTGGGAGAGGATTCGGAACCATTGCTGCCCATTCTGGGCAGGGGCCCGAGAACAGTTCCTGGGAGTCTGCCTGCTCCTCAGAATGTGTCATTGTAATGGAGTGAGGAGGCTGGGAGGAAGGAGGAGCAGCAGCCAGAGGATTCAGAGTTGCAGCAGTGGACGGCGCAGAATTCTGGGTGGTTGATAGATTGCTGGATGCACTTTCTGCCATCCACGACAGGACCTGCTCACACTGCTCATTTTCTAATAAAGGTCTACCGCGTGGACCCATTAATTGTGAGATGAATGTGGGGATGCCAGAAACGTGCCTCTCTCCTAATCCCGCAGCAGTCAGCTGCGATACACCTGGATCAGGAGCTCGGCCTGTGCCCACACCCTGACTTGGGCCTCCGCGTCCTCGCCCGTGTCCACGTCCACGTCCTCTAGGCCTACCTCTACCCCTCAGCATGGTGTATTACCAGTAGTGCAGAAACAGAACGCTGTAATTAAATGTGCCGCTTATTGGCCTGTGGTTGGAGGCTGACTTCACTTACGGAACGCACAGCAGAGCCAGGAAAGAATTTTGCGCAAGCCTGCTGTAACACTTAGCTAGCTGCGTATTAATTAGGACTACTGCCCCCAGCAGAGACGCAGTACACTCAGGACGGTCACAGGCAGCCCAAATAGAATGTTTTTTCACAAATTATTTTGGGAAAGCCCACTGCCTATATACACAGTATATCTCTTTCACTGTCCCTGCCTCACCACTACTGGCCCTCGACTATGTAAAATTACTGCAGACTGAGGACGCAATGCTCTGCACGGCCGATATACAAAAAAAAAAAAAAGTGCAACACTGCAAAAAGCAGCCTCAACAGTACTGCACACAGTCAGATGTGGCCCTAAGAAGGACCGTTGGGGTTCTTGAAGCCTAAAATCACTCCTAACACTCTCCCTATAGCAGCTCCACCATCAGCAGCACTTTCTCTGAGCTATGTCAGAATGCATCTGTGGCGAGCCGCGGGAGGGGCCGATTTATATACTCGGGTGACACCTGATCTCGCCAGCCACTCACTGCAGGGGGGTGGTATAGGGCTTGAACGTCGCAGGGGGAAGTTGTAATGCCTTCCCTGTCTTTCTATTGGCCAGAAAAGCGCGCTAACGTCTCAGAGATGAAAGTGAAAGTAACTCGAACATCGCGTGGTGCTCGCCTCTAGTAATGAGCATCTCGAACACGCTAATACTCGAACGAGTATCAAGCTCGGACGAGTACGTTCGCTCATCTCTAATATGCAAATAACTACGGCAAAACATATGCAAATAATTATGGGAAACTTATGCAAATAATTGCGTTGAACATTTGCAAATAATCAGTACTAAGTTGTAACTTTTGGTCATATTTGACCATCCACATGTGGTACCCAAGTGTCATTTGACAACAAATCACTCATCCTGCGTTTTGCCCCCTCCATCGAGCTTTCCAAAAATGCCTCTCATTTCCTGAGTGATACCATGTAATGGGCAACGCCCAGAACAACAGATGATCGGATGCAGGAAGAACCCTCAAGGAGCTTATCCAATTATCTATCCATATGTTTTATCTATGCAATCTTTGGCCTGCCCATAAAGGGCAGATATGTTAAATGCTATAAAAGAAGCTATGTGCCCACTAATAAAGCAGAAATTAGGAAGTTTTTATATGCTGAACTTGTGTCAGTGTGATTGCTTCAGGCTGTGCGTAACAGCCTCATAACATTTATTTGGAAGGGTGCAAACATTCCCATTGATCATGCCGTGGACCCCAAAAGGTCATCCACCACACCCCAAAAAGAAAAAAAGTTTGATGCCACGTAATCCAGAGAGCAAAATGTGGCTATTGTCTTTAAGAGAAACAAAGTAATCTTGTAAATATGATACCTTTTGATGGCTAACAAAAAGAGATGATGCTACAGCAAGCTTTTGGACCTTCAGAAGAACCCTAAGTATGTTTGAAAGCTCACTATAACATCATGTATTTTTGTTAGCAATTAAAAGGTATCATCTAAAAAAAAATCCTTTGTTTCTGTAACTGAGAACAGTCACATTATGAATTCCCCAACAGTTCTTGTACTGCTGACATTTCCAAAGTGAGTTTGGAACTTTAAAGTGAGTAACGCAACAGAAGAAAGCAATTTTTATGTGCTTCTGCACTTAGCGCCCTCACCTTGTCTATTCACGCTATGTATAGCCGCATCTCTGTAACTCAGTAGCATGCTAACATGGGATGCGTTAGCAATGCTACATCGCTAACACACATTTTTAGAGGATTTCAGTAGACTCACTTTCTCCCTCCTCCTACATGTTTTCCATCCTCAACCCCTCTTTTATTATCTTCTTAATGTGCAATGCCTAGAAGTCATAAACATGGTGGAGGGTTGGCAAATGTCACGATAAATGTTTCATCCAACGGTGGCCTTTCTTGCTATATCCATTGACAGGCAGTAGCTGGACATAAGGGATAGAGGACTTGGACTGGTCTAAATTAAGGTCCCTTAGGAAGTAAAATGTACCAATATATGGTCAGGCTGTGTGAGAGTATAGCAGAGGGGATTATGTCAGGTGCAGAAATGAGCACAGTCAGAATCAGTCACCAACCGCATATATTTAGACAGACTCCTCAGTTTTCTTTTCCTCTTTCTAATGATAGCACTTCCTCTACTGGTTTACCTTTAGTGGAATTTTACTTGCTCAGCACTATGGCTTTCCATATCTTTCTTACCTAGTTTTCTTCATGGTTGTTCCGTTGTGGTCACATCATCCACCAATCTTCAATGGTACTAATGTGTTTATACACCTGGGAAATTTCCCTAAGCAAAAGGAACAAACCTCATACCTCTTCAGAGGCAAAACTACAACTCACTGCGTTAGCTGTATTGTGAGCACTGGTGTAACTATAGGGAATGCAGAGGATGCCGTGACACCAGGGCTCAGGAGCCTTAGGGGGCCCATAAGACCTCTCCTCATCATATAGGGAGCCCAGTACTTTGAATACACCATATAGGTGTGGGCCATGTTACATATTTTCCATTGGGGCCCAGAAGCTTCAAGTTATGCTTTTGATTGTGAGCCATACCGGAGCTCCTCTCACACACACATTAGCAAACAGCATGGGACACAGTAACTGGCTGACTGTCCTCAGAAGTTTCTATCAGAATCCAGCTTGTTTTTTAGGTTTACACAGTGACCAAGTCCTGTAAGTTAAACCTTAGAGTGCTACAGTGTCAAAAAGTATCCAGCAGCACTCTTGCTTAATCCCACTGCAGGGAGAGGTGTCAGTCCATGCACAGCCACAGTCCAGAAATCATAGACCTCCAAATCCCCAAAGTCAATACAAAAGCACAAGAAGTAGTGGCAGCTTCAAGGGTGTATAGTAAAAATAAGAACCTCTTTATTGCTTCATGTTTAAAAAGGCAATGTTTAAACCGGAGGTTGCCTTTTTAAACATGAAGCATAAAACCTTAGAGTGCTGTCTGCACACAGGTTAACAGCTGAAAATTGCAATCCATAATGTATTGAACAGAACATGGGTAGAACACAACAATACTATATACTTGGTCTTCAGGAGATGTCCACTTGTGTGGTACCACAAATGTATTACATTATTTTTGTGTTTCACATTCGATCTATTCAGTTCAACGTAAGCCATGAATAAGCATACACCAAAACGGCAATCTTTATTTTTCATTATTTTATTTTCATCTGTCAATAGTAAACTTCCTGGTACATGCACGTCTTTACATGTTTATGTTATATTATTTTTTATTGGAAAAAATAATAAAAACAGTTTTTTAAAAAGTGCTTCTGACCGCTTGGGCGCATCTTTTCTCCCACCAAATGTTTCATCGTAGGCCATGATTTCCTATGCTGTATATACCTGTTGTGTGAATATCCGTGGTTACTGCTTGAAAAATGGGGGATTGTTATATTGCGTTGCAGAAAATCCCTTGGTTTTATTTTCCCTATTTTAATATACTTCCATACCCACTGTCAGTTCCACAAAAAGAAGTCATTTTTCGTCAGCTGGATGACTTGTTGCAAAATGGGGCTATAATTCCAATTGAGTCACCTTGTAAAACCCATCTGTTTTTTTTTGTCAAAAAGAAAGTTGAGAAAGGACAACCTGCTCAATACAGAATGGTGCAGGAGCTCAGAGCAGTCAATGAAGCAACTGTTTTGGACACGCCTATTGTACCTAACCCACACACCCTGTTGGCACAAATTCCCACTGGAACTTGTTGCTATACAGTGGTCCAACATCTCCAATGCATATTTCTCTATTCGTCTGCATAAAGACAGCTGGTATCTGTTTGCTTTCACACACAAAGGCAAACAATATACCTGGGTTGTGTTGCCACAGGGAGCTCAGAATTCACCCTCCCTATTCTCACAGCTCATGGGTCAAGTGTTGGAAGGCTGGCAACCTGAATCGCAGGCTGTTGTTTTGCTACAATACGCTGTTGACCTTTTGCTCTGTGTTCCAAACAAAGCCACATGTATAGAAGCTTCAATTTCTCTTCTTCAATTCCTGGAAAAGAATGGATGTAAGGCTGCAAAGGAGAAGCTTCAGTTCTGTTGTTCATCTGTGACTTTTCTTGGACATTGTCTCACAGCAGGAGCTTGTCATCTCATCCAAGACAGTAAATCTGCTGTTATGGACATTAAGGTACCAACTTCTGTCTCTAAACTACGTACGTTTCTAGGACTTGTTTCGTATTGTAGACCATGGATTGTGAATGCCTCACACTAATGCAGCCACTGTATGACTGTCTCAAGAAGGAACTCTTCCAACTTACAGAGGAAACCATCATCTCTTTTTGCCAGCTTAAAACAGTCATCTTGGCAGCCCCAACCCTAGGCCTGCCCAACTATGACAAACCCTTCAGGTTCTACTGCAATGAGAACAATGGACAACGTCCCGTTGCTTATTACTCCAGCAGGCTAGACCAAGTCACCAGATGATCATCTTCTTGTCTACGAGCAGTAGCAGCAATCTCCAGGATGTTGGACAAGTCAGTGAACCTAGTTCTGGATCATAAGGTACAAGTGTTAGCACCACATGACATCTTTGCCATTCTAACACAGGTTCAGCCCAAGCACTTGTCTGCAGCCCATCATCTGAGATTCCAATGTGCCATCCTGATGCCTGTCAGCATCACCATCACCCGCTGTCAGACTTTGAATCCTGCCACTCTCTTACCGGAACAGGATGACACTGACCAAACGACTCAAGAAGAACCTCACAATTGTGCCCAGTTCACTCAGATGGAAACTTTGGTTCCATCAAAGATATTCCACTACCCAGTCCTGACTTAACCTGGTTTGTTGCAGGCTCCAGGTATGCTGTAGATGGACAATTCCACACTGGATATGTGGTCACCACACAGACCACGGTCTTTCATCAACAGTCATTACCTGCACACGTCTCAGCCCAACAGCCTCAACAGCAGGCACTTAAACATGCTTGTATGCTGGCACAAGACAAGATAGCTAATATTTACACAGACTCTAGATATGCCTTTGGCGATGCACATGACTACGGTCCAATCTGGAAAGCTAGATCCTTCCTTTCATCCATGGGCCAGCCAATAACACACCAGATACAAGTTCAAGCACTAATGTCTGCCCTTCTCTTACCCAAACAGGTGGCCAACCTTAAAGTCAAGGCACATACCTCAGCCAAGTCTCCAGAAGCTAAGGGTAATGCCTATGCAGACTAAGCAGCCTTGCTTCCCCTCACACCGGCAGTTCTAGCAACCTGCCAAAAAGAAGACATGTCACTATTGTTTAATGCCTCACAACATCTTCTTTTGTCTTTCCAGAAACAAGCATCTTCCAATGAAGTGTCAAGCTGGCAAGTAAAAGGAGCCATCTCAGATTCCAGTGGCATGTGGATACTTTACAGAACTCCTTGTCTTCCAAGAGCCTTGTTTCTGGTGCTAGTCTCCATAACACATGGCCCTATGCATGCCTCTAAAACTGTAATGTGTGATCTTGTTTCCAGGTATTGGTATGCTTCCGCTTTCCTGGTAGTTGCTGCCTCTTATACTCAGTGATGTATGACTTGCGCACTGTCCAACCCCAGTAGGAGTTTCAAAACCCCATCTAAACACACTCATAAGCCCTTGTATCCCTTCCAGAGGTTGCACATTGACTACATACAACTTCCTCAATCTGGACCATTTCCATACGACCTTGTATGTATGGATCTCTTCTCTGGCTGGGTGGAGGCTTACCCTGTTTCTGCGGCTACAGCCAAAAGTACAGCCAAAAAGCTTCTTTCTGAAGTGGTCTGTAGGTTGGAGTCCCACAAACCATTGAGAGTAACAATGATATTCACTTTACATCATCAATCATGACTTAGATGGCAGGGATGTTAGGCAAAAACAGGCATTCCACACACCCTACTGTCCTCAAAGCAGTGGGAGAGTACAGAGGCTGAATGGGACCATAAAAAAGTAAATTTTGAAAGCAAAGACTGAATTAAACAAACCTTGGCCTGAGTGTCTTTCCTTGGCTCTCTTTTCAATAAGACACATGCCTAGCAAACAGACAGGTCTCAGTCCTTGTGAGATTCTGTTTGGTTTTCCACCTCGTCTTGGCCTATACTTTCCTCAGCAATTACAGTTTCAATTTGATAATATGTCACAACATATGCGAAAATGCACCTCTCAGTTAACCAAACCTGCATGGAAAGGTTTATTCTTCCCTTACAGACCCAGACTCTATGGAAGGAACACACTGTCTCAAGCCAGGAGATTGGGTGGTAATTAAGAAGCCTGCCAATTGAAGCCTTGAGCCCAGACATGATGGTTCCTTCCAAGTTCTGCTAACAACTCCCACTTCTGTTATGCTACAAGGGAAGGACCTGGATACATGGTGGAATGCATGCAGCATTCCACGCAACCATGATGATGTTGGAGAGGTGCGCCGGACATGACGTTCATGTCCTGAGATGGGTAACGGAAGGTGCCCACAGTGGTACGCGCGTTGCGTTCCGCCGAGCGGCCGTGTTGACACAGAATAGGCCACACCGGATGTGACGTCTGGATCCGGCAACCTCCACAACGGCGATGAAAACGCCATGGGGATACAGTGGTGAATACCACACAAGAAAGGTAATAGTTACTTTAAGGTATATAAGTGCGTACATTTTTGCAATCTAGCTATGCTTGAGAAAGGTGCTATAGGACCAGAAACGCGTTGCATATTAGATATTGGCAAGTTGTTTTGCCATTTTACTTCTCTGTTGTATTATTGTTTTTAACCTTTTATTGTGGTGACATTAAATACTGAAGATATTCAAAGCTATTTTGGAGCGCAAGAGAGTTTTTCTACTTCTATGGGCTACTGGGGAGGGAGAGGGATGGATGAAGCCCCTTTTAAGATCTTCATCCAAACATTTCCGAAGGCCTTGTAATTCTAGTTCTAAAAGGTTGTAGATATGCCCAAATGGAATAAAAGAACCAGAGAGCAGCTTAATAGGACAATCATACGGCCAATCAGGGAGCAGTTAATTGGCATTCTTTTTGCTGCAGACGTCACTGAACAACGAGTATTATGGTGGCAACTTCTTGTTTTCAAGGGGAGCACTCTTGGTGTCTTGCCCTTGACTGGGTGTGGGTGGCTTGGATTGGCAATTTCCCTTACAATGCTCTGAGGAGAAGGTGATAGTTCTTGATTCCCAGCTGATGGCCTTGTTTTAAGTTGAGAACCAAGGGATTCCTAGGATGACTGGAAATTTTGAAGAGAAGATGAGATAAAAACTAATCATCTCAGGAGGATCTGGCTCTATGTGAATATCCAGTTCACTTGTCTCCTGAGTGACGGGCCCCAAAACCAGTGGGGATCCATCCACCATTTTCATGTCAACGGGTTTGGTTTTAGCTCTGGTTGTGATATGGTTGCCCAGAGCATACTGGCAGTCCATGAAATACTCTCCTGCTCCTGAATCCAACACGGCAGTGCTTAACATAGTTATCTTGATAGGGATAAGGAAATGGGGGGATGGGTGATGCCTCTCCTTGTCTTCTTCGGCAACAGTCCTCTGGAACTTATTAGGACAGTTCATAGCATAATGACAGGACTCCCCATAATGCAGGCATAAATTCTCAGAGAGGTGTCTCTCTTTCTCTGCAATTGAGAGGGGTTTGCGGATGGCGTCGATCTGCATTTGTTTGGGTGAAAAGTCTTTCCTTGGTTGGGTGTTTATGGTGGGTGGACTGAATAAAAAGGATGGGTGGTTTCCGAACAACTGTAACTTCTCCTTTCATCGTTCTGTAAGCCTCTGATCTATGCAGATACTTAGTTGAATGAAGTCTCCCAAATCATCCACGGTCTCTACTCTTTAACTCCTTTAGAAAGCCCTCTTCGGAACTGACTTAGCTGCGTGGCGAGGTTCCACCCAGTGTCATTGGCCCAACACCAAAATTCCACTGTATATTCGGCAACTGAACATGGATCCTGTTGGAGATTATGCAACCTTCTTTCCGTTGGCGTCATCAAACACTTGATCCATAGCCAAAATGAAGGTATGGATGTTATCAAGGAGGGTGCTGCCATTTTCCACATAAGTAGAGGCCCAAGCAAGTGCTTCAGCTTCCAGCAGGTTAATAATAAACAGCACCTTTTTCCAGTCATTGATAAATGGCACTGGTTTCATCTAAAAGTAAATGCTGCATTGGTTTAGAAACTCTCTGTATTGGCGGTGTTCCCCACCAAATCTGCATGGTCACAGCATGCGGATGTCAGTATCTGAATTGTATGACTAATGAGCGTGTTGCTGCACCATATCCATCTCTTTTTCTAAGGCCATAACCTTTGCCTGATACGTGGTGCAGAACTCTTGTAATTCCACGACTTGTTTCCTTAGGGTGGCTACAATGGACTCAATTTTGTGGAGTCTAGCACGGGACAGAAATCTCGTGTTGTAGCCACTGGAGGGTAGTGTGGTCCAGTATTAGCCAAGGTCTGGTACACAAGAAGGCAGTGCAGTACAGCGAGTTTAGGCAGAAGAATAGTCAAGTGGTATAGCCGAGGTCTAGTACACAAGATGGCGGTGCAGTACAGCGGGTTTGGGCAGAATAATAGTCAGGTGGGATAGTCGAGGTCTAGTACAAAGGAACAGTCTTCTCTTGTAGGGAGCAGGTTTATAGGCTGAGGTACTGAGCACAATAAACACGCAAAAAAGAAGGGAGCAGGGCCAGATTTATATAGGCAACTAACTGGGGAAGGTACAAGACACTGGGTGGACTACACAGGGAAGACACAGAGCCAAGACAAACACTAAGACACACACTATAACACACTTAGACACACCCTTAGACACACATAATATACTTATCCGCTCCTGTCAGCAGCTCCTCTGCAGCTCTGATGACGTCACTTGCAGGCTCAGTGTCAGCACCTCTCTCCCTGGCAGTGTAATGTGTTCTAGTTCACTGAGTGGACAAGATGATGGGGAGGAGTTTTTGAATTGGTCCAGGGTTTTAGATAGGTGAGTTGTTTGTAGGAGGTTAAGTGAAGGGATTAGTATTTGAGAGAGTAGTCTTTCTAAAAGTTGCTCGGTCTTGGGTGTGCGTTAGGACCAAAGAACCTTAATTGAAAGGCTGCTAAGGAGCGACCATATTCGCTTTGTATGGGTGTCTAATTTTAATCCTAGGTAGTCCAGAATCGAGCTCAAAAGGGCAGCAGGTGATGGGAGAGGAGCTAACTCTTCTCAGAGAGACTCCTAGATCTCGCACACTCCTCTTAGAAGGGGGTCACATGATGACCTCCTGTATGTTTTTTGTGAAGGGAGCCTCAGTTCATTAAGGAAGGATTCTTCATAAGAAACTTCTGCTAGGAGACTCACAATTCAGCTTTTTGAGGGCTTTGTCAACTCCATCCATCTATTTAGTTGGATTGATTTGTAGTAATGGAACATTTGTAGTAATATAATATAGAAGGGATTTTGTAAATCTATTATTAAAGATATCTTCAAGACTCTCTCTCAGTTTGGTTAATTTTGTTTAGGCCTCCTGTAATATTTTTTGTTTTGACAACTATTCTAATTTAGAAATTTGATTTAGAATTTCCTCTATCTCCTTATGTTTTTGTTTTTTATGTGTGGAACCCATAGCTATGAGTATGTCTCTAATACATGCATCATGAATCTCTCATACTAAAGGGTGTTTGTCTGGAGATTGCTTATTTTCCCTAAAAAAGGTTTCTAAGTGTGTGTATGTTTTTAATTGCTTCTTGACTATCTAGGAGAGATTCATTTAATCTCCAGCTCCAGGCTCTGTGAGATGGGGTGGTTAGAATGAGTGAGACCGAAACCGGAGAATTGTCAAAAAGAGTTATGTTACCTATATTTGAGCTCCTAATTTATAGAGCACAATCGTGTAATACTTATTTTTTCCTGAAATTGTTTTCAGTTTTTGTATTTTATTAGCGGTAGTGTGTACAAAACGAAAAAGAAAAACATTTTCTTTTAAATTTATAGTTCTAATCTTTACTTTTAAAATTATGATAATTATGTTAAAATAAGGCCCAAAAATGGGTTCACCATTTTGTTTTGGATGTAGTAATTTTCAGGAACCCTCATCGCTTCTAAAATGCCTAGGATTTATCCAACCAAAGAGGCCTCAGTGAGCATGAAAGGACACAAAATTAAATGAGATTTAGTGAAGGCCACTGCTTGTTCCCAGAATTTCTGCATGTCTCCAGACATCCAGAGGCAGTGCAACAGATCTGCTTGTGGTTCACTACATCTAAGGGCTTCTTCAGAAAACCATGATTTTGTCCCATTTTGTGGCCGTGTTTTCAATGCTTTGGTTTTCACTAGCAAGATTCTCACATGTTAATACTATCTATGAGAAAAGATAGGAGTAGCCTTATCTTCTTGCATGTAATTCTTCTACTTGCCAAAAAGATAGGGAAGGACCTATTTTCCCCCTTTTTTTTCAAAATCACCAGCAATAGCATTAAGCTTGAATAGTCAAAGAAAAAACAAAACAAAAACATTGGTTCATGCGCTAATACGCTCCATAGCCGCAAGAGTATTAGTGCATGCGCCCGTCTGTTTAAATCCCAAAGTAGCAGTCAGATTGCAATATTTCCACCCATCTTACTCCCTTTAGATGGGGAGATATGTGATCTACAAAATATGTTTAAGGCCAGATCTGCAAATTTAGTTGAGTGCAGGGTTTTTAATTGAATTGTAAGTTACCAAGAAGGTCCTGGAGGTCGGAGTCCAGGGGTTCTCAAGTCCAAGTAGTTGAATCTGTTGGGGTTTCATTATAATTCAGAAGTAAGTGAAAATAATGATAGGGCCAAAATTTGACCCCTAGAGTTGGTAGGCAGTTATATGGCTATCTGGAATGAAGAAATCATGATGCCAGGAGTTTGGAATGGCACCTCTAATTGGCTGCTGTGGTCACATGTTGTCTTCTTGAAAACAAGTTTGGGAAGACCACTTCGCTGCAGCACTGGATTTCAAAGGCTAAGGATGGGTAAGTACAACTATTTTCTTTTTTCAAGTGAAAAAGTCGCTCTTATGCGACGAAACGCGTCTGACGTATCTTTGAATAAAAGTTATCTTTTGTTTTGGAAACTCAAGGAGCCTACTATTTATTTAGTTCAATAGGCTTCTTTTACCTTGGAGCGCTGGATCTTTTTTTTTTTTTGCTTTTTGTCTATTTCACCTTTATCCAGTCGCACCCCGGTATAGGGGTGTGATAGATCCGTGCTTGCTCCTTTGGTATCTGCTTCCTAACTTCGGACTGGAGAGAGGAGAGTGCATTATTTATACAACGCCTACCAGGACGTGGAGGTGTTAGGTGGAGGGTCCCTTTGCAGTGGCCCATCCACCTACACCGGGTAAGTCCCCAGTTTTTTACTTTTCTACATCTAAGTAATTGTACTCTAGTGGGTGGAGCGCCGTCCCTTATTGTATTTCACTGTCAGTAAAAAAGACAACCCTTTTAAGGTATAGTGTAAGGAGTTTTAGTTGTGTTATATATGAATTGCTATATTTAATACAATCCCTCTGGGCCCAGGTTTGAAAGTGTGGTTAGGCTGTCCCTCCTATACTACATGTTTTGACAGTAGATGAAGGCTATATGTAATAAAGAAATCATATAGGTCACTGGAGATCTATAGCTATTATAAAAAAGAAAGCGGTAACTTCCAATTTTCCCAGTTTACACCTTCATTGACCATTACAATGCATCATGTTACACAAATGCTATCACTGGTACATCAGCTGTTTCCAGAGGACTCTTAAAATATAATGTGACTTCACTTTATTTCCCAATTAATAAAACAATAACTTTCTTCAATGGTTAATTGCATGATGACATTCATTTCTCTGCATGTCTCTTCACGTAAAATCCCCATACTAATTATAAAATATTACCTTTAATGAGACACAATAAGCATGGGATTTATTAGTATTTTCACGATTATGTATTCCACATAGAGATAAGCAAAGATGCAAAACATCTCATTTAGATTTGTTTAGCCTAATCCCAGCTGAGTAGTAAGGATGATTCATTTCTGTACATTAAAATTAATATTAAGCACAGCACATTGTCAGATGTATTATTGTACTACAGATTTCATCCTAAATCTCCCTAGATTATAGTAGATATAGTGATTCTGGTGTCCCCCCATACATAATAAGGCTGATTATACAACATATATGAACACTCCTGTTTTTTGGGTAGAGAGGTTGTGTATTGTGTGGTGACTTGGAATAGAGCCGACTGAGGGGCCAGTGAAGCTAGAGAATGTCACAGTATTTCACTCCCCAATCTGGTCAGTCACACAGTATAAAAGGGTGTGAGGGGTAATGGTTAGATGCACTGGTCTGGTCTGTGCTTCCTGATGTAGGTGGTGTATACTGCAGTGCATGACCACAATAAAGTCCTGAGAGTCATGAGGGGCAAGTTAACTCACATTTACTTGTTCCATAAGTGTAACACCACAACAAACAAACATGGAGGCACATTTCTTTATAAACAGCAAATTCACAGGATTCGGTATTGGTGGTGGGTCTATTCCCTCTTGAGATATCCCTTGATCTCCATACTGTACTACTGCAAGTTTCTCATCATAGCCCTGCAGTCTGTAGCCTCTTATAGGGAGTCTTTCCACTCAAAGGGCTGTTCCTCTATTAGCCTGTATCCTATGTGTAGTGATAGCAGGTGTCAGGATAGCCTAATCTTCTACTCAAAAGCAGACCTCCATATCGATCCCTCATAGGCTTGGATGAAGCAGTTAGTTTACTGAAGTGAATCAATCAAACTTCTAACAAGCTACAAACTGCATCTGAATCTTTATCACCAACCTATGGCTACGTGAGTGCCCAGCTAGATAAACTAAACTCTGACTCCTCCCACTTGCCTAACACTTATTGGCTATGTGTATGTGACTAACACTACTGGGGTTGTCCCATTTCACCACTTCTAGCCTGAGATGAGAAGTCCACAGTTGGTTTCAAACCACCTTGATGGGTGTCATGGAAACATTCAAGATGCTAAAATTGCTGTACTATGCTGCTTCCATAACACCCATTCACTTCAATGGTAGTTACAGTGTAAGGTCGTCTGCACACGAACTGGTCGGATTCCGGCATCAGAAGCCCACAGCAGAATCCAACCCTGTGCCCCAGTAGTGACTGCTGTGTACCTATCTGAAGTCTCATGTGCAGGCAGTCTTCTGTGCTGTGGAAGTACTATGGATCACGGCAATCACATAAAAGTAAATAAAAAGTGAAACAAAGTAAAAGTTTCAGCTGCTCTCATGGATTGGATCCATGAAAGGAACTGAAACTATTCAACTTCATCCTCTGCCATCTCCCGCGGCGCTCTGGTCCTTCCAAGACCTGGTGCCGTTTTCTGTGCATGTGCACCAGACGTAAAATGTCGGGCGCATGCGCAGAAGGCCAGGGAGTCTGGGAGATTTAAAATCTCCCTGCTCTCGGCTAGTATGAGTAGCCGAGAGCAGGGATATTTCACCGGAGGCCGTGGTATGTGGTTCCCAGTCACATGATCACTGTTATCCAATGGATAATGGCAATGATGTAAAGTAAAAAAAAAACTGTAATGAATATCCGTTAGGGGTAATTAAATTTTGTACCTAAGGCCCCCGAATTTATCTGCGGACCTTGCACCAGCTTCTGCGAATGCATCCATCTCCAAGATGGTGATGTGCATGTGAAAAAGCCGTGGATTGCCATGGTAATTTAAAATTTCTCTGCTCCTGGCTACCAAACATAGCCGAGAGCCTGGAGGTTTCACGGAGAGCTGCAATATGCGGTTCTTAGTTACATGAGCGCAGTTATGCAATGGATAATGCGATTATGTAAAAGTAAAAAAAGTTAAAGGTTAACCTGAAATTACTTACCTAAGGCCTCCGGCGATTTTCCCTGATGGGATGTTTATTCACGGAACTTTCCCAAGCTGCAGGGCATTCGCCCGTCATCAAAATGACTGACGCAAGCACAGAAGCTTGGGAGGGACCAGGAAATTTAAGATCTCCTTGCTCCTGGCTACTAAGGTTAGCTGAGAGCTGGAGCAGTGACCGCTGGCCACTGGCTTCGTCAGTAAGGGGTTAAACTAAGACAACAAAGCAGTGCAGAAGTACTGAAAACCCTGTGAGATGAAAAATAAATTACATAAAAAGCAGATAAAAGCAGCAAAGTTGGAGACAGAGAGACTTACTGCCAAGAAGAGTAAAACTAACTCTAAACTACTCTTCAACCATATAAACTATATGAATAGCAAAAACATTAAGACTGAAAGTGTTGGCCCTTTAATAAATAATCTAAGTAAGAGGGTGATGAGGAGAAAGCAAATCTATATATTTTTTTATTTTCCAGTGTACTCACAGAGGAAAATGAAATGTAACCCAGGAAGATGTGCAGACCCACCTTAAGAAGATTAAAATAGACAAATCACTGAGTTCGTGTTATGAACCCCGGGTTTCAAGAGAATTATGTAATGTGATAGACAGACCGTTTTTTTTATATTTAAAGTTAGAATGCTTGGTCCGGGGGAGAATGTGTGTAAGTGGGTAACTTACTGGTCAGTGATAGAAAGCAGAGGGTGGTTATAAATGGTACATACTCTGATTGGGTCAGCGTTACTAGTGGGGTACCACAGGAGTCGGTACTGGGCCCTATTCTTTTTAATATATGTATTAATGACCTGGTGGAAGGATTACACAGTAAAATAGCAATATTTGAAGATAATTCAAAACTTTGCAAAGACATTAACAAAAAAGAGTGTGAAATGTGGTTGCAAATGGATCTGGATAAGTTGGGGGTTTGGGCAGAAAAGTGGCACATGACGTTTAACACTGATAAATGCAAGGTTATGCACATGGGCTGAGGAAATACCATTACACACTAAATTGGAAACCACTGGGAAACACTGACATGGAAAATGACTTGGGGATTTTAATTAACTGTAAACTTAATTGGTGCAACTAGTGTCAGGCAGCTGAGGCCAAGGCAAATAGGATTATGGGGTGCATCAAAAGAGATATAGAGGCACGTAATGAGAACATTGTTCTTCCTCTTTACAAGTTACTGGCCAGACCACACATGGAATATTGTGTACAGTTTTGGGCACTAGTACTCAAGGAAAACATATCAGAGCTTGAGCGGGTACAAAGGGGGGCAACTTAAGTAATAAATGGAAAGGGTGGACTACAATAACCAGAGTTATTAAGCCCAATTGGGCTTATTTAGTTTAGAAAAAAGACGGTTGAGGGGAGACCTAATAACTATGTATAAATATATCAGGGGACAATACAGAGATATCTTCCATCATCTGCTTATACCCAGGACTGTGACTGTAACAAGGGGGCATCCTCTATGTCTAGAAGAAAGAAGGTTTCTACACCAACATAAAAGGGGGTTCTTTACTCAAAGAGCAATGAGACTATTGAACTCTCTGCCCGAGAGAGTGTTGATGATGAATTCTATAAAATAGTTCAATAGGGGCCTGGACGCCTTTCTTGAGCATTAATAATAATAATAATCTTTATTTGTATAGCGCCAACATATTCCGCAGCGCTTACATAGACAGAGCTAATGCACACAGACAAAATACAAAAATTACAGAACCACGGTTACATAGTAATAAGTTGATTGAAACAATAGGGGTGAGTGTCCTGCTCCAACGAGCTTACATACTACGAATAGTGGGTTGATACAGAAGGTAAAGGGGCTGGAGATGTGCACAGTATGGCGAGGTGGACAGTGAGGGATGCTATACACAGACAATGGTCAGACATTTAGCCGTGTGATGGCAGAATCGGTATGACTGCAGGAGCGGTTTATGATGGCTAGCAGGTATTGAAGTCACTAGGACAGAGAGCATGTTATCAGGCAGCGTACAGAGGGGTTTGTTTAGGGAATGCGGTATGCCTCCCTGAAGAGGTGCGTTTTTAGAGCACACCTGAAGTTCTGTGAGTCCTGGATTGCTCGGGTAGCCTTTGGTAGTGCGTTCCAGAGGACTGGACTGTGACTGTAACAAGAGGGCATCCTCTATGTCTAGAAGAAAGAAGGTTTCTACACCAACATAAAAGGGTGTTCTTTACTCTAAGAGCAATGAGACTATTGAACTCTCTGCCCGAGAGAGTGTTGATGATGAATTCTATAAAAGAGTTCAATAGGGGCCTGGACGCCTCTCTTGAGCATCAGAATATTACATGTTATAGTCACTAATTACTTCAGAAATGTTGTTGATCCAGTGATTTATTCTGATTGCAAGATTGCAGACAAGAAGGAATGATTTCACTTAAATGAAGAACATCGGCTTTTGCCTTCCTCTGGATAAACATTGCAGGTGGTTGGCGGAGGGGCTGAACTGGATGAACATATGTCTTTTTTCAGTCTGATATACTACGTATGCTACCATGTTGCTATTTATGAAGCCACATCACAGATGAGGCAGTTGGGTTGTAGAACTACCTGTTGCTGCACCTCTGCCAGACGAGAGGCATCTGGATGTAAACGCCGAAAGTGCCAGAAGTTTCCTGTCCTTTCTCAGCAGTGGATGTAAACCTGGGTTTAGGAAGTGCTGCACTACCAGATTAATCACATGAGCCAGGAAAGGTACGTGTATGAAATTGCTTAGGTGAAGGTCTGCCAGCAGGTTGGTCCCATTGTCACACATGACCTTGCCTGGTTTCAGATTGTGTGGCGTCAGCCACTTGGCAGCCTGAGCTTCTTTGTTCCCATGCCTGGGGGAAGAAAGGCTGGCTGCTGACCCGGGACACACTGGAATATGGGGTGGATATCAGTGTGCTGGCTCTGATGCATGCTGCCCAGTTTTTAATTGTGGAGGAGGGCCTGAAATAGCCATGTTAGTGCCCCTACACAAAATTGCCTTTCTATGCTTGGAGGCTGCTGCAAGAACAGGGAGCAAGATGGATGAAGAAACAAAGGAAGAGGAAGTAGGATGAGGTTGGCTCTTTGCCCTCTGTTTTAAATGCTTGCTGCAGATTTTACAGATGACCACCCCTTCTGTCATCATGTGGTGTTTCAAAGAATGAACAAGTCCTGTGAGCAGACCTAGCCAGACCTAGCTGTGGGCCTGATGTTGCTGTTACTGCAACTAGTAGTAGTTGAGGGCGACAGCACTGTCCTTTTGTTTTCCTGCTACATCCTTCTCTCTGTCTTTCCAGGGTGCTGCAATGCAATGTCCATTTCTTCCTCCTCAGCTTGCGAGTTGCTGTGGTGACAGCAAGGAATGGCAGCAGGCTGACCTTGCATCCTACAGAACATGCAGCTGTTGCTTCAGTGGGAGCCACTTAAAGTGCCAACTTGGCCTGTCCTCTACCACTTCCATCAAGATATCCCCTACTCCTTGCTTTCTTCCGGTTTCCTTTTTATTTTTTATTTCTTTCTTTTTTTGTTAACTTCTTACTGTTGTTTTATGTAACTTTTCAGCTAACTTTGCAATTTACAGAAAACCACTGCTAGCTGCTTAAGGCCTGCAAATGATTTATAGTAGCTGGATTAACAACTAAACAATAGAGATGAGCGAGCACACTCGTCCAAGCTTGATGCTCGTCCGAGCTCAAACACTACACTGTACTCGAGTCAATTGCATTTCCTTCCCCGCATGTTTATCACCATTTTCTAGCCAATAGACATGCGGGGAAGGCATTACCACTTCCTGCTGTGACGTGCCAGCCCTCTCCCCCCCACAGTAGTGAGTGGCTGGGCCAATCAGGTGACCGCTGAGTACTTAAACTGGTCCCGCCCCAGACACATGCTGGCATAGGTTAGGGATAGTGCTACTGCTGATATAGGGACAGTGTTAGAGTAGGATCCTGTCGTCAAGAACCCCAACGGTCCTTCTTAGGGCTACATCTGACCGTGTGCTTTACAGTTGTGGCTGGCTGGGAGCAGTAGTGCATCAATTTTTGTATAACGCATCTAGGCCTGTTCCCAGCCTTTCAGTAATAGCATACTCAGCCTGCAGTGCCGTACAACCAGCTCTCACCGTGAAACTGCACTCTAACATTTCCTAGCCTACTGAAAACTACTTTAGTTATACCGTTCTCTGTCTGCAGTGCATTAGACAGAAGTCTCACCGCTAAACAGTACTGTAATATTTCCTGGGCCACTGCAAAGTATTTCAGCTCTGCCGCTGTGCAGAGCGTCTCACAATACCATTTCCTTGGTGGAGTTGAGATAGCCGCAGTTACCAGCACTATCCATCAGCTTTAGAGTCTTCTCCTACTCCATATAGCCTCTCTTAATTACAAGTCTCTGCGAGCGGTAAATTACCCCTAGGTATCAGCGCAAGACAGCAGGTTAATTTTTTCAAGTCACAACATAGAGCCTCCACTATCTACAAGTCTCTGTGTGTGGTAAATTATGCCACAGTTGTCAGTGCTGTGCAGTGGGGTAATTTATTTGGGCCCTGCTCTATTCTTAATCCGCCATGATGAGGAGTAGGGGTAAGGGTCTAGGATGTGGATGCGGACGCGGGTGTCCAAGTGAGGGTGTGGGCACAGGCTGAGTTCCTGGTCGTGGTGAATCACAGCCGGCTGCTGTGGGACTAGGAAAGAGGCAAGTTTCTGGGCTCCCCAGCTTCATATCACAATTTACAGGTCCGCATGGTAGACCTTTATTACAAACAGAGCAGTGCGAGCAGATCCTGTCGTGGATGGCAGAAAACGCGTTCAGCAATGTATCGACCACCCAGTTTTCTATGCAGTCCACTACTCCTGGCCTAGGGACTGCAACTCTGAATCCTCTGGCTGCTCCTCCTTCCTCGTAGCCTCCTCACTCCATGAAAATGACATATTCTGAGCAGGCAGACTCCCAGGAACTGTTCTCGGGTCCCTGCCATGATTAGGAAAAAACGGTTCCTCTCTCACCTGAGGAGTTTGTCATGACTGATGCCCAACCTTTGGAAAGTTCCAGGAGTCTGGGTGATGAGGCTGCGGACTTCCTGCAACTCTCAAGAGCTTTTTGTGGGTGAGGATGATGATGAGACACAGTTGTCTGTCAGTGAGGTAGTAGTAAGGGCATTAAGTCCGAGGGAGGAGCGCACAGAGGATTCGGAGGAAGAGCAACTGGACGATGAGGTGACTGACCCCACCTGGTTTGCTAAGCCTACAGAGGACAGGGCTTCAGAGGGGGAGGCAAGAGCAGCAGCAGGACAGGTTGGAAGAGGCAGTGGAGTGGCCAGGGGTAGAGGCAGGGCCAGAGCGAAGAATCCCCCAAATGTTTACCAAAGCACCCCCTCGCAGCAAGCCTCCATGCAGAGGGCTAGGTGTTCAAAGGTGTGGATATTTTTTAGTGAGAGCGCGGACGACCGACAAACAATGGTGTGCAACCTGTGTTGCACCAAGATCAGCTGTACGAGCAGGGTAGAGCAATAGTAGAATACCAGCTGCAACATGGGAGGCGGAGTGGTAGTCAGCCTCCACAATTCTTTACCAAGTAGTGGGCATGGATGGCAGATATCTGCCAGGTCCTCGAGAACATTGCGGAGTCTACCCAGATGGTGAGTGGCGATGCGGCAATCATTAGCTTTACCATCCCGCTGCTTTGCCTGCTGAGAAGTTCGCTGCTAAGCATAAAGGCTGATGCTTTGTGGTTGGAACAGGAGATGGGGGATGAGAGTATGTCGCTTGATAGCCAGACCACCTTCATGTCTATATCTCAGCGCATTTTGGAGGAGGAGGAGTGGGAAGAGACAGCAGAGTACCCATGCTGCTTGCCTCTCATCTGTTTAGTGTGTATGGGCTGAAGAGGAGGAGGAGTAGGATCCTGAAAGTCATTTTCCTAGTGAGGACAGCGATGTGTTGCGTACTGGGACCCTGGCACACATGGCTGACTTCATGTTCGGCTGCCTTTCCCGTGACGCTCGCATTAGACGCATTCTGGCCAACAGGGATTACTGGGTGTACACCCTTCTCGACCCATGGTATAAGGAGAACCTTTCCACTCTCATTCCCGAAGAGTCAAGGGGTACAAGAGTGATACAATACCACAGGGCCCTGGTGGAAAGAGTGATGCTAAAGTTCCCATCTTACAGCGCTAGTGGCAGAAGATGCAAATCAGAGGGCCAAGTAGCAGGGAAGGAGCGGGGATCAGGCTGCAAGTCCAGCGCAGGCAGGGAAACACTCTCCTTTGCCAGCTTTATGGCTCCCCGGCAAGATTGTGTCCCCACTCCCCAGTCAAGGCTGAGTCGGAGGGAGCACTGTAAAAAGATGGTGAGGGAGTATGTAGCTAATCGTACCACTGTCCTCCGTGATGCCTCTGCTCCATACAACTATTGGGTGTCAAAGCTGGACACCCAATAGTTTTTTATACATTATTCTTATTTACAACACGGACTTCCTTGGGAGATCCAGGGTTTATACAGGATATACAGCGCACCGAGGAAGACAGGGTGAAGATGGAGAAACTAAAAGAATTATGGGCGACCCTCGATATAAGAGTTATGGAAACCTTGATGGAAATGCGAAGCGATTTAAAGGGTGTGGATCCTACAACAGTTCCACACCTGAGAGATGAAGGTTTGGAGTGGGGAGAAACTTTAGAGACTATTGAGAAGGACAAAGAGACACAATATATGAAAAGCAGGATAGAGGTTATTTGGAGAAATACTCTGGACATAATGTTTTTGAAAATATATGAATTGAATAAATTGGTACCTAGGGGATTGAGAGTAAATATTTTGCCAGCATTTCCCAAAGACAAGGATTTTTCAGGTCAATGGGTTATTATGTTAAATACATTTTCTACTTTGATGTTGTCTAAACTGGTTACTAAAAGATTGTCATTATTAACATCAAATATGAAAGAATTAATAGGTAATAATGACAGTAATTTTCAAAGAGAGATGTATGAATATGCGAAAAGAGTAGAGACTGAAACTATAATGCGCAAAGTAAAAAAATTAGCGAGAGATGCAAGAGACTACGAGCTAAAGATATACTTTCCAAAAGACTATAAAAGAAAAATGATTATAGAGGATGAGGGAAAGAGAGGGGAGAGAGAAGGGGAACAAAGAGAACAGGAGGACAATTCAGGAAAAAACAGAGAACAGAGAACCCATAGATGTGTAGATCAGAGTAGAGTGAGAAATAGAGGTAGAAATAAGCAGTACGCTGATGAGTATAATGCAAATAGACAGAAAAATAGATATGATGAGAGATATAACTACCAGAAGAATAATAGACAGCAGGAAAGAAATCAAAATGGATACAGCCAGAGGACATTTGGGCACTATGATAACAATAGATATAGCCAGAGGACATTTGGACACTATGATAACAATAGATATAACAATAGTGTACCCAACTACAGAACAAATTCAGATAGGGAACCTTATTTGGGTAGAGACAGACATAGAGATAGGTATAACGATACAAGAGACAGAAATCAAATTAGAACATATTCAAGAATGGAAGAAAGAAGGAGACACCAACCCAATAAGGAGGTTAAGGATAATAATACACAAACAGATGTAGTATTGGAATACCGACAGGACAAAAATTGTCAGGAGAAGAGCACTATGGGTAAATTTTTGGATGAAAATTGTGGATCATTGTATACGGTAGATTCGACTATCTGTAGTGAAGGGGGACAGACTCCAATGCCACGAGAGAGAGCTACACGACCTAGACAGGATACTAACAGCATACAGAAGAGAAAACAAGGAGGTGTACCATCCACACCAAGATGTGAGGTGGAAGATATATTATTGCGCTTCCCCATGGCGAATTCACCTCCAGAGATTAATGAAATACTAGATCTCAGTATCAGTAGGAGATCAGAAGATTACAGAACAGAATCAGTAGGGTTATCGATAGAGAACAACCAGAGCACCACGTCCCCTTTTTTAGGGGGGAGAGGACCCCTCACCCCAAAAGAACCAAGAACAACCTCATCCCCACATCGAGAACCAGAGAGTATAAGACCAACCATACAGAGAAATACAATAAATGTACAACTACCCAGGAAGAACAGTATATCCCTGAAAGGGAAAACGAAAATTCACCAATTTTATCAGCCAGTAAGAACAACCTCGACCAACGGAAAAACCGGAAGAGAAAACGGAGAGGGAAGAGGGGGGGCACACGCAATTCCAAGATTGACGACAGGACCAAACAATCCTGTGAGGAAATAGTGTCCTTTGAGGAAGCGAAACAAAATGGGATATACAACATATCAGAGTATGTGTTGAGAAGAAACGAAATGGAAGTTCTCGCTAAAGGTCTCTCATTTACTCCAACCAGGGGGTCAAATATATTTGAGCTCTTTGTGGATCTAAATACATTTATTAGAAAGCTAACGCTCAGTAGGTATTACTCTATTCAAGAAATGAAAAATACAGGAACAACAAAAAAACCAGAATTAGAAGAATATGAGTTCGATTTAAATGACCCAATAACGACGGACTTGAAACCGAAGAATAAATTATTTCCTATTGAGGCAAAAGGGGAATATGTAGACCTTTTTTACAATAAAACAATGAATGATTTTACAAGAATGTGCAAGGAAAAAAGACCAACACACCACAATCTGACCAAGGAACAAAGAAATATCTTGAAAAAATTGAAGGAGGAGAAATCTATCATTATAAGACAAGCAGATAAAGGTGGTGCCACCATAATTATGAATCACCAACAATACCATGAAGAGGCAGAGAGAATACTAGGAGACACGGGATACTATGAGAAGTTGAAAGAAAACCCAACGAATGAGATAACAAAAGAGTTCTATCTACATTTGCAGGCGGGTTATGAAAGTAATAGTATATGTAAAAGAGAATACATCTATATGAAAGAGACACCAATAGGTGTCCCGTACTTCTATCATGCACCTAAAATGCATAAAAATTTATACCATCCGCCAGGGAGACCGATAGTGGCGGGGATGGAGGCTATTACTCATAGATTGTCTGAGTACGTGGACCGTCAGCTACAGAAATATGTAGTAAGTCTACCATCTTACATCAAGGATTCAGGACACCTCCTAGAGATTGTCAAAGATAAAGAATGGAAGCCCACCTACCTATGGTGCAGTATTGATGTGGAAGCACTATATTCTAACATTGAACAAGTGGAGTGGAAGCAGTAGATAAGGCTTTGAGAGAAGACATACTCATGCCAGAACATCAGAAGCAATTTATTCTAAAAAGTATATTGTTCATTCTGAGGAATAATATCTTCATATATAACGACAAATATTACCGACAGTGTACTGGCACCGCAATGGGGACGAAGTGCGCACCTGCCTTTGCAAATTTGGTCATGGGTTCGTTTGAAAAGGAAAGGTTCATAGACAAACGAATCAAACTTTACAAACGTTACATAGATGATCTCCTTATCATATGGGATGGGACGAAAGAAGATCTCGGTAAATTTGTGGAGAATGAATTTAATTTTAAATTCACACACGTCATCTCGGCAGAGAGGATAGTTTACCTTGATTTAGAACAAGAAGGAGTAAACAATGCAATTATCACGCGAACTCATTTTAAAAAGGTAGACACTAATAGTTATTTGAACTATAAAAGTTGTCACCATCGGAAGTGGAAGAAAAATGTCCCATATGGACAATTCCATCGAACAAGGAGAAATTGTACCTGTGAAGAAGACTACTGACAACAGGCGAAGATAGTGGAAAAGAGATTCAGAGACAAGGGATATCCCAAAACATTAGTAAAGCCGGCCTTTAGTAAAGCATTGAATAGAGAAGGTGAAATAAAAGAGATAGGGAGTGTCACCAATAAAACTAGAAAGAAACAAGAAGGATTTGAAACAGCATTCACCACCAAATTCAGTGCACATTCAGGTCTAATAAATCACATACTAAGAAAAAATTGGATGATATTGAAGGAAGACCCGTTTCTGGAGAAAAAACTAACAACAAGACCGTTATGCATATTCCGAAAGAACAAAACTTTGAAGAACCTTGTAGCCCCGTCTTATCCAAAAAAAGAAAAAAGACAGAATCAGAACAAAAATGGAGAAGAAAGTGGAGTATACAAATGTAGAGAAAAAAGATGCATGTGCTGTACAAATATCAATCAGGGCACTAAGAAGATAAACTTACCTAATGGAGAAGAATACGTGATCCAACAAAGAATGACATGTAAAGTGGAAAGAGTAGTGTATATGCTAGAATGCCCTTGTGGGCTTAAATACATAGGAAGAACAATCAATACACTGCGGGGAAGGCTGAATAAACATCGCAGCAACATAAAGAAAGGATTTGAAAAACACAGTATCTCGCGACATTTTGATATATATCATGATCGAAATCCCTCAGGTTTAAAAGTCACTCCCATTGAAAATATCCAGGAAAGATCAATAGAAAAATTGAGGTCAATAGAGATGTTCTGGATATTCCGCCTAAATACTCTAATACCGAGAGGTCTTAATGAAATTTTAGAGAAATTATAAAAAATGTAATTGTGATAAATATTAGAGAAAGATATAGATTTAATATAGAGTCTGATATGCGCATTTTATATATATAAATTTTATATAATATTTTTATCGTATTTATTGGTAGTAATAGTTTTTTATGGGGTAATATGAAATTTATTATTGAATAATATGAAATCGATTGTTATTTAATATTTTAAGATAGTTATGACATAATGGGATAACAATTTCAAGTATGTATTAAGGATAAGAATGAATAGATATAAATCTCGTTTATTATTATAAGAGGAGATTAGCATGACTGAATGTATAACCACTTGGTTAGTTTCATAGAACACATAGGGACTTAGGTGCAGGCCAGTGACACTTTTGTCCTTTCTATGTATCCCAATAGCAGCGCTCCTGCCCGTTTCCGGACTCTCTCCCACAGAAGGAGCAGCGCCCGGAGTTTGTGACGTCACGGCACCATGTGACTGGTCACATGACACACAGGGGGGGCGTGACGCCGCAGGACGCTGGAGGAGGACGAGACGGAGCAGACCGCATGGGGATAAGGTATGTGGAGTTTACTATAAATAGATTGTAATCCATTGTATGTATACACTTGAAAAAGTCCTTGTTAGGATGAAACGCGTTGTGTGTGGAAATAAAACTTTTTAAAAGAAGAAAAGAAGCTTTAGTTCTCGAAGCGCGGATCCATTGTTTACTATACACAGTCATTTCTTCTGAGCGGCTCTCTGGCTGAGAGACGGAGGATACACGCGGCTCCCCAGCTGACTGGCCCAGCAGGACATCAGGGAACTAATAAGGCATTATGCACTAAAGGCTTATCTGGATAAGGGGTGTAGTGGAGATCCTATAAACAGGA
The DNA here is from genome assembly GCF_035609145.1 of Eleutherodactylus coqui. NCBI lineage: Eukaryota > Metazoa > Chordata > Amphibia > Anura > Eleutherodactylidae > Eleutherodactylus > Eleutherodactylus coqui. Next base: position 60,155,374 of record NC_089849.1, read on the forward strand.
TCTTCACTAAACACCGGGTGAGTTACACTTGCTTTTAACAGTATGGTTTTGTTATATATGGACCTGCCTACTCGTGAAGCGCTATCCTGATTTTTTTTATACATTATTCTTAAAGCTGGACATGTGGCACAAACTTGCGCTGTACGCCCTGGAGGTGCTGGCCTGCCCTGCCGCTAGCGTCTTGTCAGAGAGGGTGTTTAGTGCAGCTGGGGGAATCATCACGGATAAGCGTACCCGCCTGTCAACTGCCAGTGCCGACATGCTTACACTCATAAAGATGAACAAAGGCTGGATTTCCCCAGACTTCTCTTCTCCACCGGTGGATAGAAGCGGAACCTAATGATTCTTTTCACTGCAACAAGATAAAAATGCATCCTCTATCACCACAAAAAAAGGGTGAATTAGCTTTGTCAATCACTCTCGGATATTATTACTCCTCCTCCTACTCCTCCTCCTAAAACAGCACATCATCACGCTGAACTGTGAATTTTTCTGCAGCCCAAAAGGCTCTGTTTAAAAGTTTTTTACAATTTTTCAAAGTTTCAAAAGTATTGATAGTTTAACAGAAACCAATTTTTTTTCACAGGGCTGCCTCCAGCCTCTGTTACAAATTAAGCAACAGCGAGCTGTATCTTTAAAAAATGTTTATGGGTTTCCCCTGCCCTTGCGGTTGAGCAATTTTTCAGGGGTGCACTTGTACTCTTAGTATACCAATTTTTCTGGCCCTCGCCTATACTATTATCTAACCAATTTTTCCAGTCTTGCTACAGAAATGTTACTGGGGTCTCCCTATACTTTTGCTACAGAAATGTTACTGGGCTCCGCCTATATTCTGGCTATAGATATGTTACTGGGGTCCACCTATACTCTTGCTACAGAAATGTTACTGGGGTCTGCCTATACTTTTGCTACAGAAATGTTACTGGGGTCCGCCTATGCAGTTTCTACTAAATGGTTTGAGGAGTTCGCCTATACTTTTGCTACAGAAATGTTACTGGGGTCCACCAATACTCTTGCTACAGAAATGTTACTGGGGTCTGCCTATACTCTTGCTATAGAAATGTTACTGGGGTCCGCCTATACTCTTGCTACAGAAATTTTACAGGGGTCTGTCTATACTTTTGCTACAGAAATGTTACTGGGGTCCGCCTATGCAGTTTCTACTGAATGGTTTGAGGGGTTCGCCTATACTTTTGCTACAGAAATGTTACTGGGGTCCGCCTATACTCTTGCTACAGAAATATTACTGGGGTCCACCTATGCACCCCAGTAATGCTGTGGGTGCACAAAGACTTCCCATCGCGGCGTTTTACCTATCTGGCACAAATACACTCACTGACTTGTGCAGAAATGTGGGCCAAGGCCGAGGTCCTTGGCAGGGTGAAACTGTGCCCTGTTTTGGCACTTTAATTTCTTCCTGTGTAATACTATCTTTGTGCATCCACAGCGTAGGTGAGCCCAAGAAACTCAAAGACTACCCATTGCGGTGTTGAGCTATATGACACCTACACAGAATGAAGTGTGTGGGGACCCATGGATTTCCCATAGCTATTGGCACCTTGGGTCACACAAGGTGGAGGCTGGGACCGAGCCTGACCCAGGGCCCGCTCACGTACTTTCCACACAGAGTATTGGACCAAACAAAAGGAGCGTTACTGCATTAATGAGACATTCACAGCTGCACTAGCATCCGAGTCCGCTTTATGCCCACGATTAACGAGGGTGTGAGCCGAGGCTGATATCCTTGGCGAGATGAAACTCTGCCATGCTTGGGCACTCTGATTTCCTCATGTGTAATACCATGTTTGAGTTCCTTGGGCTCACCTATGCTGTAGGTGCACAAAAAAGTCCCATTGCAGTGTTTTACATGTCTGGCACAAATACACTGACTGACTAGGGTAGACATGTGGGCCGAGGTCCTTGGCGGGGTGAAACTCTGCCATGTTTAGGCGCTCAGATTTCTTTATGTGTAATACTTTCCTTGGGTTCCAGGGGCTCGCCTATGCTGTGGGTGCACAAAGACTTCCCATTGCGGTGTTTTACCTGTCTGGCACAAATACACTGACTGACTAGGGTAGAAATGTGGGCCGAGGTCCTTGGCGGTGTGAAACTCTGCCATGTTTGGGCACTTCCCGTGTAATACCATCTTTGTGCACCGATAGCATAGGCACTCAAAGACTTCTCATTGCAGTGTTGAACTATCTGACACCTACACAGAATGAATTGTGTGGGGACACATGGATCTCTCATTGCTATGTAACTCGCGGCACCTTGGGTCACACAAGGTGGAGGCTGGGACTGAGCCTAACCCTGGGCCCGCTCACGTGCTTCCCACACAGAGTATTGCTGCATTGTGGAGATGTGTAGAAGTGCTGGCACCTGAGTCCCTTTTTGCCCACGTTTGTGTCTCCTGACAATTTTGTGATGGAGGTGGCACGGGATTGGAATGATGATCGTACGTCAATTTAACATCAATTGTCAACAGCATTGTGGGCTATCGCCCACACTTTCAAAGGGGGTCGCTGCCTGGCCCTGCCAACCCTCTGCAGTGTGTGCCTCTTGTTCCTCCTCATCCAGTATGCACTTATAAATAGACACGAGGGTGGTGTGGCTATGAAACGAGCGTGTGGCATGAGGACAGCTGAACGCTGCACAGGGAAACTTTTGTGTGTGCTGTGGACGCAGGGTCGTGCGCGGGGGGGTGGGGGGTGGGGGGTGTTTGGACTGCAATGCCAGCATGTAACCCAGGAGAAGAGGCATCAGTGTCACCCGCAGGCAGTGATTGTCCTTGGTTGCAGGTAGTGTGGAGCTTGGCTAAGATGTGCCAGCGCGTGTGCCTTGCTAATGAGGGTTTGTCCCAAGTAAATTGTTAGGGGGGTGACCGCCAGGCTCTTGCCCCCATTTTGGCTTAATAGTGGGACCTGGGAGCCTCAGATGCAGCCATGCATGCTGCCCCTGCCCTTCTCTATCCATTTCTGTGGTGTTTCCATGACTTTCTGATGTTTTCTGGTGTTTCACAAGTCATCACCTATGCAGAGCATCGGTCCCATACAAAAATGCTCGAGTCCCCTATTGACTTCAATGGGGTTCATTACTCGAAACGAGCTCTCGAGCATTACGAAAAGTTTGACTCGGGCAACGAGCACCCGAGCATTTTGGTACTCGCTCATCTCTACTAAACAACATCTGAGGCCACTGTCACACACTGTATGTATTTGATGTTTCCCTGTTTTGGTTTCTATTTATATTAACCAAAAAACATTGCTAACTTAGGCCGCCTGCCCACAGGCGGATTTGCAATGCGGAATATGTGGTGGATGTCCACCTCTGGGTTTTGCAGCAAATACCGTCCATAGCATGCTATCCAAAAGTGATTCTTCCTGCACACAAGCAGAAACCAATTGCGGTTTCCACTCACATCGGAAAAATTGCAGCATTCTCTATTTTTGCGTAGATTCCTCCTGTAAGCTTCCATTGAAGTCAATGGAAGCTGTCCAATCCACAACCCTTCTGCAATTGACATTGCGGAAAGGTTGTGGATTCCATGTCATCAGAAAGGTGATGATGCGGAAAAGCAGGAGTCAAAGTCTGTAGAAATCTGTACTGCCCATGTGCAACGGCGAGCCGTGCAGAACATTCACAGTACAGAGGAAAAGAAAAGAAAACAGGTAATTGCGGATGCCGCCACTGCCAGGGCTGGATTCCGTATGTGGAATCAGACCCTTATGTGTGCAGGTGGCCTTAATGAGCTATGATATTTAAGAATAGAAGACCACACAGTATAGTTTGTATATTTGTTCACTGTCCTTGTTTAGCACAGTGTAATTAAATTCCCCTCAAAACACTGTCAGCAGCTTAAGGCCTGCTAGTAATTTTTGTGGCTGAACTCGTCACCTTGAAGGATGTCTGATTCCACAAACAGTGAACTGCAATATACCCCACGCCAAAATGTACTTGGTCTGTCTACTTTTTCTGCTGACAGCAGAAATTGGCAGGGTGGTGACAGTAGCAGAAATATACGCTCTCCCAATGTACAGACCTAATTTCATGTAAGCATATAAACATGATGCAGCTTCTTTCTCTGCCTCCTCCAGTAGAATATTGTTTAAGATATAAGGTATAGAAGCTTTCCCACCCAGCAGCGATATATTCTATGTAGAATATCTGTCCCTAACAACAGACCACTGTGTCTTGTGCCAAGGGGTAAAATGGCCACTAGGTTATATATAGCTAGGTCATATGATGCAGCCATCCAATGAAACTGCTGCCCATATGCAAGATGGAGGACACATTTAGTGACATTATCAGGGCACTCTGGCTTCTGATTGGCTACACTCTGACCTCTGTAGTAGGCATTTTGGATATTTCAATTTTTGTGCAATTTTCGCCAAAAATTCAGTGCTGAAGACTCCTTGTTATGCCGTATAGTTTAAATGTGCTGCAATTGGACCTTGACTCTGCCTGTTTTTATTTCTACAATATCTGAAACAACTTGTTTCTTACTATCTTGGTATATTTTAAAGCATGGTGCAATGAGCAGTAGATGGAGTCACTGCACACTTATGAACTGTTCCCCTGGTTTTTGTTGTTTAGGATAACAACAAAAAAATTAGAAGCGGTTGTGGTAGGGAGTAGAATGTAAGATTGTGGGCAGTGCTACTATTCCAACACTGTAGTGAGCACAAGCATCAACAGCACTCAGGAAAAGTAAGACGGACCACCTGTAAGCACAAGGCATGGAGCTATTAACAGTAGCATGGCATGCAATAACCCCCCCCCCCCCTGCTGTAAATATTACTGAGTCCCAGAATAAGGACAAAAAGAGAAATCACTGTGGCCCACATCAGACCAGAGAACAAACCCGAAGTCTCTTTGCCTTTGATGTGCTTCAGAGCTGACTGGCTATGCAGAAAGTCCTGGAGGAGAGAAGACTGCCTATATGTGGGAAGAGAGGTCGTATCCCTATTACTTGACCAGAGATGCAATGGCTGCAGATGATAACAACTAGGCCACAGACCTATGTGATTTTTACCATTGAAAATGATTTAAAGCACTTGTAATCTTTTCTTGTGCGTACAGAGCACAAGTACAAAGATGAAAGGAGATGTGTTTTTGCTTAAAAAATGCATTGCGCTCGCATCCAAAATTACAATTTTACAAGCATGATATTAGTCCTAATTTCTCAGACTGATATTGTGCTCGCCTAGTTGAATGCACCCTCATTGTAACACAGTGGGTCTATGCTATTGTCTAGAGACTTGACTGTGACATGAATGACAGCATAATATCATTATATAACATTTATTTAGTAGTTTAGTTCAATTGATTAAAGTTTGATTCAAGTAAATGAAGCAATTAATGATATAAACAAACAGAACACTAGACTTCCTGTTGCTTGCACAAGCTGACTAAAAAAGTTGATGCTTAAGAATGTGAAGATTTTCTATCGTCTTTCCTTCTTGTTTTATGAAGTGCAATAAAACATCTTCCATCAGTTCTATGAATAAAGTTGAGAGAATAAAGTTTTTCTTGTGTGTACTGGGAATAAATTCCCTCACTAGATAGTCAGCCCGGCATTCAGCAATGAAGGAAGAATATAAAAGGCAATGGCACTGTTGTGTTGCAGCCTCACAGCTGTTCATTCTGCTCATTTTGTATAGATCTGTGATTACTGATAAGTTCAGGTAACTTTTTATCAGCAAATCTGATATTGCATAATTATGTTCTCTGTCTAAAGCTAGAATATTAAGTGGCTGATTTAATGACACAGGTGAGTAAAGTTTACTGCTAGTTTACCTTGTTACTGTGAATGGGTAGGTAGACATACACGCACTGCCCTGACATCAGATGCTACTGTATTCATTTACTCTTCCCATACTGTTTCCTCTCCCCATACAATCCTATACTTCTTTCTGTATGTAAATTGGTAAATAGGATTATGCATAAATGTTTAGTTCAGTGTTATCCCTTGAATCTAGAGTATATTAATATATGTTAGGGCTGTAAATATGAATCCATTTTGTGTCTTGTAGCCACTTTGTATGCTTCTGCATGTTATTTTATATTGTTGTCTTTTTCCTTCAACAAGAACTTTTGCAGATATAGTACATTTAGTAAAGTTTTGATTTCTTAGTAGATTCTGTACTAAGATATAAGAAAATCAGACTACAAAACCTTGTGGCTATCAGCATCTGTTTTCCACAAGAAGGCCATTTTACAGAAGTCTCATGAGACATAGTGCCAATCGCCCTGAGAAAAGTCCTGCCTGACAACTATGATGTTACTGTTCCTGATTAGTTTTAAGAACCAATGATATAAATGAATTTTTCTAAATTATAATTATTACAAGTGAGGCATGTTCTAGTCTCATGGCAAATGTTTTTGTACATATACTTCTGCTTGTTAATGAAGTTACTTGATTACACTAGGGAAATAAGTGTGATCATTCTGTTCTCAGAGTACTCATTTGACAATCTATTTTTATAAGATTTAAAGCACCCAAAATATACCTGAAGTGTAAATTACTGCTATCAATTTTTCAATTTTAGTGCCGTGACTGACCGGGCTCTCACTCCAGGTTCAAGAAAATAATCCAGTGACTTTCTCTCCTCCAGGAAGGAGTGCTGTATAAATAAAAGGTAAGAAATTTTATTTCTTACAAAATTGTCTGACTTCCCCTGAGGCTTTGATTGCCCAGCTGCACTGGCAATGGAGGGCATTACTGTCCTGCTTTGAGACCCATGTCAAAAGTACCTGACAGAGGTATGTTGGGTATGGTTGAATGGTTATTGTGTGAAAGAGGCATGAGAATAATAAGGAACTTTTGTTTTTAGTTTCCTAAATGGTGAACTACTGTGATTTGTATATGGGTTGTATGATATTCTCAAGTTAGGAACGCAAGCCATTGACATTTCATAGATATTGTAATTGTGATATTTTTCATGTAATGCTCATGTAATTCTAGATGATCAATGCTGTGGTAGGCCATGGAGACTTGTACTTGCTAGCAGACTATACCTTCCTTCAACAGTTGTCTATTTTCCAGAAGAAATAGTGCCCCCATAGAGATGCTGGATATTGTTCAGATTATTAAGGAATAGGATTGAAATTGAAAATTGCAATGCTGATAGCTGAAGCATTGCTGTTTGTGGTTTTGGTCATCTGGACAACTTTAACCATGTCCAATCCACTGTCTGACTTCTAAAGACATTCTGATTGAAGGCTGTACAGCTTCGATGTCGAAAGACGTCTGGCAGGGTATTCTTACTGTATATTACTGGCTGCTCTGTTGTTGAGGGCCTCTCCGGCATGTCCCATACCACAGTACTAGCTCTAGCCAGCAGATGGCGCTATTGTATAAGAACAGAAAGAGAAAACCCCCTAGGAAATCCTGAATCCAAAATGGGATTGCAAAGCATTAAAAGTTATTGCCAGTCTGAGAAAAGACCACCCAACCATTCATTTCCTGGAATAAGTACACTGTTAGGAGAACAGTGTTTAATACTGACAGGAGGGTAGTATTGAGACTTGTGTGCCAGCATAGATATATGTATAGACTTATTCAATTATGACCAGACAGGACTTGAACCTGTGTCAAAGAATTGTGAGATAAGTCTATGGTGAGTTACAGATAGGAAACTCACAAGGGAAGAGTGGTAAGGGTGGTGCCTGGAACAATGCAAAGCAACTGGTGAGAAGGGAAAAGAGGTGGTGAGAAATATTCATACAGTTACCAATATTTAAAGTTGTTTAAAATGAACATTTGATTCCTGTCTCCTCTCTAACACCTTTTGCAATATACAGATGTAGCAGTGCTAAAAAGGTTTTTGTGTGTTAAGAGTTAAAAGTTTCCATTTGGTGGATATGTAAAAAACTGTTTGCTTCTCAGAGACTCTTATCTTCTCAGAGAGATATTCCAAAGGTTGGGGCTGTCAGCTTCAGTGAGAGCTATATGAGAATTTCTTGCTTCTCAGACACTCAGAGAGGGGAAGAATTATGAAAACATGTTTAATATGTGAGGCTCATTGGGAAAGCCGAGAACAGCACTGTTTGCTTAAGCTGAATATAGTTGTGCAACATATTGAGCTAATTGTGGTGGTTTAATACTTAAATAAACACGTAATAATAAGACTGTCATTACTACATAAAAGAGATGTGTTTGTCTCCCCATTCTCTGTCACATGTGTTCTCATATCAATAAGGAATATCTGCTGTTTATGGGCTTTGTTTAGATTGGGGTCATAAGTAAGGGGGGAGTATAGGTGTAACTAATTCTAAGTGTACTTTACAATGTGTGCATACAATGTAAAAGGAAAAAAGCCTACTCAGGAGATTACAGTGTACAATGAATTGGAGAAATAAGCATGTTTTGTAGGTGAAAAGTGAAAAGTTTGATAAATTGTAAAGGTTAAAAGAAAGTTAAATAGAAAAGATACAAGAAAGTGATTTAAAGGTGGTCTGTGCGTTGTGAAAACATGGGCTTTTTGCTGCACAAGAGAATTAGAATGTAATCCTTGTAGATTCTGACCATAAATATTGTGGATCTGTTATTTTTGTGTATGTGAGTGTGAAAGGCTCCTGTATGTGTTGTATATGGGATGTGCGCGGCTGAGCTGTTAAGTTTCAACTGGGAACAAAAACGGAAAACAATTAGCTAGATTCCAAGGGATGGAGCTGGACAATGTAAGGAAGTAGAGTATGCAATGGGTTTGCCCCTCCTCAATTAGGAAGGGAGGGTGTGAGAGCAGGGTTCTGAAAAAACAATGCTGACGGCCCAATCCTGTACTGTGTGGAAAGCTGGGTGATATTGCCTCAGGAAAGCTGGGTGAGAAAAAAATGCATAGAAATTCTCCATTGAGCACAAATTAATGAGACTGCCCTGCTAGAACCCTCATATCACAATAGTTGTAAATGCAGCTTTATTCTTTCTGTTAAATTTGGAAAAGGGGCAATGAACTTAACGGTGGCAAGGGCAGATTTTAGGCACAAGATTGCCTGGAATTAATGGAAGTGAAACTAGGAGTTTTGAAAATGTTGTTTATACTCCCATTCCTAATGTAGAGATTAACTGAGGTTGCAAACTTGTTTCCCCTATGCATAAGGTTCTAATGGCCACTCAGGATGGGATGTGTCAGATAATAGGACCTACCTGTTGCCATTAGATACGGTAGATCCAAAGAGAAATATGCGGATAACAGCGTGTTCAAATAATCTCAGAAATGAGAGACAAATAGTTAAAGGAATACAGCGTTAGGGCTTAGTCACACGGGCGTTTATTGCCGCGATTTGCGCATGCGCATGCGTCCGGCGATTTTTTAAAACCATTGCTTTGCAATGGTATCGGACACATGAGCGCTTTTTATGCGCTCGTCCGATAAATTAGAGAACAGAAATCGCAGATCGCACCTATCTGCGATCTGCGATTCCTGTTCTCTTCTCTATATGCGCTCAATGGGGCCGGCGGCAGCAGCGCCGACCCCAATGAGAACATATAGAAGATAAATCATTCTTCTCTGCCACAGCTGTAACAGCTGTGACAGAGAAGAACGATGTTTGCCCATTGAATTCAATGGAGCGGCAATACAGCCGCTCCATTGAAAGCAATGGGCTGCCGGCGTGCGCGGGGTTAATTGTCGGGAAGGGGTTAAATATATAACCCCTTTCCTGCAATGCATCCTGAAAAGTGAAAAAATAAAAAAAATGTATGTACTTACCTGCTCCCTGCAGCTGGAGATCCCGGCGGCCGGCCTGCAGTGGGTGTGAAGGGGGTGTGACTCAGGCTTGCCCCTGATTGGCTCAGCCTGAGCCAATCAGAGGCTGATCTCAGTCACACCCATTCATGAATTCATGAATGGGTGTGACTGAGACTTGCTTCTGATTGGCTCAGCGCTGAGCCAATCAGGGGCAAGCATGAGTCACACTCCCTTCACACCCACTGCAGGCCGGCCGCCGGGATCTCCAGCTGCAGGGAGCAGGTAAGGACATACATTTTTTTTATTTTTTCACTTTTCAGGATGCATTGCAGGAAAGGGGTTATATATTTAACCCCTTCCCGACAATTCATCCCACACTCGCCCGCAGCGCTTGCATTCAATGGAGCCGCTGTATTGCCGTCTCCATTGAATGCAATGCGCTGGACAGCTCCGGCCCGTTTCTAATGAAACGCGGCTAGGAGCAGATTTTCGGGCGATTTTTGGGCCGATTTTTCGGCGCCGGTCACGCGATTTGCGCATGCGCATCCGTCATGCGATGCGCAAATCGCGTGAAAAAACGCCCGTGTGACTAAGGCCTTAACAAGCATATATAGTGGAATGATACATTTTCTGTATTTAATCCAGCAAATTTGTTCAAGGGAATTGCAGAGTGGTTTATGGGAATTATTGAAGCTATTTTTCAGATATTATTGTTATACTTCATCATATAAAAGCCCAAATCTGCTCCCATCACTTTTAGGGTGACTACCCACTAGCGTTTTTTTCCTGCTGCGAATTTGCTCCTATTTTTTCTTCCAATTGTCAATGGGACTTTCTAATGTTAAAAACGCAAAGTTGCGTTGTGTCGCATTGCGGTTTTAACATTAGTAAGTCCCATTGACAATTGGAAGAAAAAATAGGAGCAAATTCGCAGCAGAAAAAAAAATGCTAGTGGGTAGTCACCCTTATTTTGCAGAATTCATCCTCACTTCTGCTCCCTCTTCTTTATGCCTTTGTATATTTTAAGTATCAGTCTTCACTGAAGCCCAGGAATTCTATTTATGAACTTAGAAGTTCAGGATAAGCAGTGTTTTAGACTTGGCTAGGAAAGACAGGGCTGCAGTGCATTTATTTGTAGCAAAAAGCATAAAAAGTGAGTTTTGTTCATATTATACAGATGTCTATAAATAAACATTGCAGTATACACTCAGAATTCTGAACTAGCTATTTAATTAGTAGACACCAGTAATATAATGTTACTTTTAATAGTAGGGATGCAATTAGAAACTGATGAGCCATATGGCACAATTTTCATTTCTGTTAATGGAAACTTGGCTTGCAATCCCAAGCTGGGCCATTGCATTCTGGAAGAATGCCAGAGTGAAGCGGCCCAACAAACAGCTATTGTTGGCCCAGCCTGAAGGTGAGCCATAAATGGACCATCCCAGTGTAACACTGTCACTATACGATCACGAACAACCCCTTTGGCATGACCAGTAAGAAAGAAATTGGGAAACTTCCAATCCCATTTCTCTTGGTCAAGCTGAAAGAAGGGGCTGTGCTTCCTCACAAGCCTCAGTACCCAGTCCTGCACAAGAGGCAGCCATTGAAATAATAATTCATGTCCTACTACAAGCCAGAACCATAGAAGAAGCTATGTTGAATCCTGCTGCATTGTTTTTGCTTGGATTCAAAGGGGCCGGGGGTGGGGGGTTTGGAATGGGCACAGTAACCCCTGAGTAGCCTGAAAGATGTCTTAGGTCAACATGATTGCATTGCACTTATGATACAGAAAACTGGTGGATTTGAGTATGTAAAAAATTAACCAATTGCTAATGCAGATTTTGAGTTTTTTTGTAGATTGTTCTAAATATTAAGAAGATGGACAAGCAGAACAGGTTGTGCATTGATAACCAATAGTGGTAATTGTAGAAAAAAACACTCCTTTCATGGGACTATATCCAAGGAGGTTGTAGTTGATGAGTCTTGCTACAATGTGTAGACTGGCTTGAAGGTAAGACTTAGTGCCAGCACTGACTTGAGGTATGCTTTTGGAATTGCATTTGATTTTGCGCCCTTGTGGTGCAGTGAAAATTTTGTTGGATCATCAGGTGAACCAATCCAGAATGCAGAAGCAGTGTCTTTGTTACTTCAGGGCCAGACTATCTATTTCAGTAACTGAAGATTGTCTGCATACAGCTACCAAAGGTAAGTGTTTTGGAGTCTATATTGGTTTGCAAAGACTGGGCAATCAACCATACCAATCAGCCAGCCAGGAATATTCAACAGAACAAGAACCTGATATTCTTGAGGAGGAGGTTAACTGGGCAATGAAACAATTTCCAAACAGGAAAGCCCCAGGCATTGACTGCATACCAGCTGAATTACTCAAGCCAATACTGACTCCAATGCTAACAACCATTTATAGACAGATCTGGAAGACCAAACAATGGCCAAAGGACTGGATAAGATCAGTCTTTGTCCCAATTCACAAAAAGGTGATGCACAAGACTGCAGCAATTTTAGGACCATCCCTCTTATAACACATGCAAGCAAAATTCTGCTTAAGATCATTCAAAAACTTATGGCCTCCTTCATTGAAGTGTAACTTCCTGATGTTCAATTTGGGTTCCGCAGAGGGTGCGGAACTAGAAACCAAATTGCAAACTTGCGCTGGGTGATGGCAAAAACGCGTGAACACCAAAAGGACATATACCTGTGCTTCATCAACTACAACAAAGCATTTGACTGTGTCGATCATCACAAGCTGCGTAAATGCCGTCTCGAAGAAAAGTTCTGGCAGCATGTAGAGGTGCTATATAAAGTGTATCCTTTATTCTCCCATCACTCAAACACAGCAATGTTTCAGCCACGAGGCCTTTCCTCAAGGCTAACAACCATATTGACAACATGACCATATATAATAAATCACATGTGCCCAATAATTAGTATCAGCCACTGACAGTGTAATGGTAATCGGGTTCCACCCACTGGCACAGGTGCTGCAAATTGCCTGTATACATTAAAATATATAGACATCCCATGATAGGTACCTGAAGGCCACCATCTCTCCTTCACCTCACCCAACTCCAGCATGTATTGGCGTTCAAAAGATGAATTGCGCATGCTTCTCATATTATTCATTGCACATGTGCAAGATCTTCAACATCTCCCGCAATGTCTCCAATCCGCCATATTTATGAAGACAAAGCAACATCTGCGCATGTGTGAACAGCAGATCGTACGACAGAGGCCTATGGCGGAAGGGGGAGCCAAGCTGTCATCCCTACGAAGACCATGCCTCCTCTGTGCATGCAGTGAACCACATCGCAGAGGCATAGAATAGAGGCAAAAAGCCATAGAGTAAATAACTAAACGCTGTATCAAGTTTTGGAATTGTGTATATAATGGCACTGTCACCCATATACATGAAAGAATGGCCAGATCTCATCACCCGTAATAATTGTAGCTTGAAAAGAAAAACAATCACCCAAGACTACCAGTCATTTAGATGTAAATTTCAATGTGTGGCCAAACAAGCCCATCATGTGGCACAGTATACTGTATATAATATGTCTCATGTCTATATATATATTTTATTATTTTTTTAATTTTTTTATTTTATCCCTCAGAGTTTTTTCTAACACTATCCAACCCCAAGGTTAATAATCACATATGGAATAACCCAAAGTGGATTATAGATCTAACCAAGGACTTAATCCTTTTCAATCTGAGGGATCCTAATAGACATCCTTGGTCATACAGACCTATCCAATGGAATATTATATCATATTCTAGATCATAAATTATATAAATAAGGTCTATATGGTGAAAGTATCGATATCAAACAAGCCAAGATTGATGCAGTCATATTTTATTATAACACATATATCCAATAAAGATGAACAAAGGATAATAAATTCATGCTTGTATATATTATTTATTCACTTCCACATCTGCAAATAAACAGACATCGATATATATATATATATATATATATATATATATAAAATACTAAAATACACACAACAATAAAACATAGAAAAACATATAGTACAACATAATAAGTAGAAATATTCTACCCTACTCTGATACATCCAATAATACAGATTAAATATGTGGCATATTCAAGGTTTAGCCCATTAGGATGCATCATATGTAGTTCATAAATCCATTTCAGCTTACGTTTTTTCAGAAGTGCACAACGATCCCCACCCCTTGGCAACACCGGGATGTGATTGATCACTCTATACCGAAACTGGCTAATTGTGTGCTTATTTTCCACAAAGTGTCTGGAGACAGGTAACTCCATATTCCTGGTCCTGATGGTGCTCTTGTGCTTCATCATTCGCAATCGCACCTCCATGGCGGTCTCTCCCACATAACCTAGACCACACAGACAGGTGATGGGGTAGATCACAAATAATGAAGCACAAGTAAACCGCCCTTGAATGCAGTACATATTGCCCCATAATGGGTGGAAAAATCGGTCTCCCTTTACCAGGTTTCCATACCAGGAGCACCCCAGGCAGGGGTGCCAATGTGGACTGTACCTGAGCTTTTGTATTGGTGTGGAATGAATGAACCACTCTGTCTTCAATACTCTTCTGTATGCCATTTATGCAACACTTTTGAACTCCAGAACCTTTAAACAGCCTTCCTTCAGTAATGGTCAATGTTTTTTGATAATGCTCGCCACCTGGTGGCTGGCACTATCAAAGGTAGATAAGAACGGAATTCTCATCAGGTCAGGTCAAGCTGTATAAATGCTTCCATTTTCCTAGAGGTTAGTTAAGGCATTCCTTAGTGGTTAGCTTACGTTTTGGGGATGAGAATGGAGATCATGTCATAAATGTGGGGGCTATGTAGCATGATAAAGCAGTTGCAAAAGAGGGGACTGTTAGGACAGTTAATATGAATCCATTTTGTGTCTTGTATCCATTTTGCATGCATGAGCCTGTGATAATATATTGTTGTCATTTTCCTTTAACATGAACTTTTGCAGATATACATTCAGTAAAGTCTTGATTTCTTAGTACAGTCAGTAGTAAGAGATAAGAAAACCAGGCTACACAACCTTGGGGCTATCAGTGTCTATTCTCCATGAAAATGCCATTTTACAGAAGTCTCATAAGACAGTGCCAATTGGCTTAAGTGAAGTTTTAATAACCAATGATAATAAATACATTATAATTATTACAAGTGAAGCATGTTCTAGCCTCATAGCAAATGTTTTTGTATACAATATATACTTTTGCTTGTTAATGGAATAAAGGGAGAACTTACTTGATTACACTAGTAAAACAAGTGTGGTTATTCTATTCTTGGAGTACTCTGTTAAACAATTTAAAAAAAAAAATTGAAACACCTAAAATATACGTGAAGTGTAAATTATCGCTACAGATGCTATTGTATTCATTTGCTCTTCCCATACTGTTCCCTCTCCCTATATAATCCTATACTTCTCCTTCTTTACAGTATTCGTAAATAGGATTATGGATAAATGTTTACACCTTGAATCTAGAATATATTTATTAAAACATTTCACAGACTATAGGAAATCCTGTAGAGAAGGACAAGACCAGAATACATAATTTGTAACAGGGTCTCCACAACTACGAATATCCCTTTCATACTACTGCTCTTGTTATATGGAGCAGATAGACCATTTGGCCTCTTTAAAATCCAAGTGCATCCTCTGGTCTCCCTATAGTTGCACGTAGAAAAAAGAGGCACTAACGCAAATCATGAGTAAGAAGATGGGATGCAACAAATGTGTCAAAAGCCTTAGATACATTGCCAAAAACAGGAAAGCAAAACACACAAAAAAATTGAGCTCTGCCTTCATAAATAACACATGGATTTTATTATTTTATCAAGATGGAAAAAATATATATTTAAAAATAGCTAAACAGAATAAAAAAGATATAGAGGCTCCCTACATAATATAAAGAGACTACTAATTAGTATGAAATTATAGTACCAGTGTTTCTGATGGTGCAATGCGCACATAGCTCTGCTACATGCATGTCACACATACATAGCTTTGCTACATGTACATCACATACACAACTGTGGTACATGGGTGTGTGACTGACACACACAGCTGTGCTACATGCCATGCACCTGACAGACAGAGCTCTGCTATATGATGTGCGTGTCACAGACACAGCCCTGCTACATGACATACGCATCACAGACACAGCTCTACAACATGACATGCATGTTACAGACACAGCTCTGCTACATGACATGCATGTCACAGACACAGCTCTGCTACATAACATGCACATCTTACAAACACAGCTCGACACACCACACAGCTCTGCTACATTACATGTGCATATCACAGACACAGCTCTCCTACATGTTATGCGTGTCACAGATAAAGCTCTGCTGCATAACATGCACATCACAGACACAGCTCTGCTGCATGACATGTGCATGTCACAGACACAGCTCTGCTACATGACATGCACATGTTAAAAACACAGCTCTGCTATATGACATGCACGACAGAGACATAGCTTTGCTGCATTACATGTGCATGTCACAGACACAGCTCTGCTGCATGACATGTGCATGTCACAGACACAGCTTTGCTACATTACATCTGTTGAAAGTGTCCTGAGTCTGGTCAATTTGTGTGGTTGCTCTTATGCATTCACTAATCCTATCACCTAAAAAATAAATAAATAAATAAATCTTGTTATTTGTATAGCGCCAACGTATTAATCAGGTAATTATTATTTATTACCCCCCACCAAGTTGGGTACTCATTTTACCGCCCTCGGAAGGACGGAAGGCTGAGTCAACCTTGAGCTGGCTACCTGAATATTACCCCCCACCAAGTTGGGTACTCATTTTACCGCCCTCGGGAGGATGGAAGGCTGAGTCAACCTTGAGCCGGCTACCAGCGATTGAACTTGCAACTTTCAGGTCGTAGGCGAGAGCTTACACTCTGTGCCACACAGGGCACCTCCTTACAGTCTGGTGAGAACGACCCAGGTGGCAGGCAATTTGTCGGTACGTCCATCCAGCTTCTTGCATTCCAATTATTTGCCCCCTCTCAAACTCTGTTAACTGGGCAAAATGTCTTTGATTGCATCATGAAGGCATGTCTAGTGATCAACAAGCTATACTGAAGTGGAAAAAGAGCTCCGCTACATACAAAGAGCTTCAGAGTGCATTTTTATATGGCAAGGGTGAAATAACTTTTAGGGCCTCAGGTAACAAGACCATTCATCTAATCACATTACAACGCTAATCATTTGCATATCTGCCTGAGATGCAACTGCATGCTGAGTTTTGCAGAAAAACAACAACTACTTCTAGGTGCTGGAGTTTTTTGACAAACAGTTGTATTACAAAGAATGATGCACAAAACCGTTATGTTGAATTATCTATACAAAATGGCCTTAAGGAGAGAGATTTAAAGTCTAGTTGCGGATCATGTACAGTGCCTTCAGTGGCAACAGTCTACCCATCTTCTAATTAGAGTAGGATAAGGATAAGCTCCAGGTTACTAAGTAGACATCAACGCAAGTTGGTTCCCTGGACATAACAATGGGATCATGTACCATCAACAGCCTGCATATCACCAGTCCAGTAAAGTACCTTTTATACTAAAAAGGTGTTCTTAAAAAGTGGTCATGGGATGTAACACAATTTTTCAGCCCGCCTAAACTACTATGACTTCACTGTGTTTAGAATGAATATCACTTTTATATTCCAGACTGATTGCCTATAGATTTGTATGTTTTCAATGAACCAAACAAGAGTGATGGAATTCATTCTATTGGGTTTCGGAAACCTTCACAGCTTCCGTATTGTGTTCTTCATTCTTTTCTTGATTATCTTTCTTTTTACAATTATGGGAAACCTTCTTATCATCATCCTGGTTTCCACCAATGTCCAGCTCCAGTCCCCCATGTATTACTTCCTTTGTCATCTTTCCTTTTCTGACCTTCTTATTTCCATGAACATTGTTCCCAACATGCTCAGTGCTATTCTACTAGGAAAGAGAATAATAACATTTATTGGCTGCATCACCCAATTTTATTTCTACAGCGGTACAACAATTACTGAATGTTTTCTTCTTTCAGTGATGTCCTATGATCGGTACTTGGCCATCTGCAACCCTCTAAGATATTCTAGTATCATGGATTTCAACCACCAGATCTATCTTTCACTATGGCCATGGTTGCTGGGTTTTACTCTTAATCTTTCAGGAGTCTTACCTATATCAAACTTTAATTTTTGCCACGACAATATCATTGACCATTTCTACTGTGACCTTTTTCCTCTTCAGCAGCTTTCTTGCTCAGACACTTCTCTCGTAGAAATGGAGGGAATTCTGTTTTCTATGCCACTATTTATCCTTCCTTGTGGTTTTATCATTATAACCTATGTGTATATCTTCCTCACCATAGTTAAGATACCATCTACAACTGGCAAACAAAAAGCCTTTTCGACCTGCAGTTCTCATCTTATTGTTGTAGGATCATTCTATGGGACTTTAACAGCAAAATACATGATCCCATCTGTAGGACAGTCCTTGATTATTAATAAAATTATTTCCCTGTTACATATTCTACTTACCCCCTTGTTTAACCCTATAATTTATAGCTTGAGAAACAAAGACATAAAGATAGCATTTAGAAAATTGCTTACTCAATGACAAAAATTTTTGCCTGCCAGTGGTGGGTGCAGCACAAAGTTTATCACTCACGCAGCTGCTGTTGTCACCCAGTGTACGGTCCATGCATACCCCAACTCCTCCAGGCTCCTGCTCTTACTGAATTCTGAAAGAAGGAGACAGGGGGAGGGGGTCAGGCTTTGCATTCTGAATATTGTAAGCTAAATACACCTGCTTTGAATGCTATGGTCTCACATATCGAGACATGATAAAAAATATTGTTCTTAAGGAGGCCTTAAAATTAGACAAATACAATCTTTGATGAACATTAACACATGGCAGTTTACATTGTGTCATTATTTATTTATTTATTTAACAAAGCTAGGCCAAAATGCAGAAGCAGTTAGTGAAAAAATGAAACCTTTTGAAACCACTTTTATCAGCAATAACTTGAAGTAATCATTTGCTGTATGACTTTATCAATTACTCACATCATTCTGTAGGAATTCTGGGCCACTCATATTTACAATGTTGCTTTAGTTCTTTGAGGTTTGTCGGCATTTTTTTATGTGCAGCTCCCTTAAAGTCACACTTGGGTTGAGGCCTGAACTTTGACTGGGCCATTGCTATACCTTCATTTTTTTCATTCTCAGTTATTTTGATGTAGATTTGCTGGTGTGCTTGGGATTATTGTCCTGTTGCATGCCGCTGTTTCGTCCAAGCTTTAACTTTTCAATAAATGGCCTCACATTTAAATTTTGAATACTTTGGTATACAGAGAAGTTCATATTTGACTCAATGACTGCATAGTGCTCAGGTCCTGTGGTTTCAAAACAAGTTCAAATCATCACCCCTCATCACCATGCTTGACAATGGGTATGCAATGTTAGGGTGGCTTCACACAAGAAACTAGACTGGAAACTGGGCTGGAAAAAAAGACCTGCATACTAGACTGCTGCTCCCAATACACCGATTGGCCTCTAGAGTCTGGCAGATTTGTAAACAGATCACTGGGTATGAAGGAATTCCCTTGGAAACTCCCTTATGGGGTAATAGTGCACCCCCACCCTTGCTGAACCTCCCAGACAAGCAGTTCTGGGTAGATCTTGGAGTCACCTCTTTGGAACATGTATACATTAAGTTTTGGCCTCCTCAAAGCAGGTGCAGTAGCTTTACCAGATCCCTAGAACCAGCTTTTACAGATACCTTCAGCTAAGACATACACTCAACGCCCAATTATTAGAGTCACATCAATCTCTTTCCATCTATCCCTTGATAGGAGTTTTGCACACACAGGGACCTAGGGAGTTAATCTCATAAATATGTATACGCACCTCATTAAAGCTAAAATTTCACTCATAGAGCTGGGTGTCTCGGACAAATGTTGAGAAATAATCCCCTCGCTCTCTGAAAAGGAGTGGAATACTGCAATGTCCTACTATACTTCAGTCTCGCCAGCAGCTAACAACATACTGATTCAACTACACATTATACATCAATGTTATTTGACACCAAGCAGACTCTTTAAGATGAATAGAATACCTAATATGCAATGTGATCAATGTCAGACACCCAATGCTAATTTTAACCATTTGATGTGGAGCTGCCCGATGATATACTCCTTCTTGACAGAGGTTACAGACTTCCTGTGACAACTATTGGGGGTACCACTTTCACTAAACCCCACTGCATGTGTGCTAGACATGCTGGATGAACAGCAGTGGCAATTCCATACCCACATTTTTCTTGGTGAGGTGCTGTTTCTGGCCCATAAGCCTGTAGCATTGTGCTGGATGGATAGGAAACTCTGGACGCTCCCCCAATGGCATAATGTAGTCAATTCTATTCTCCCATATGAAAAAATAGTATACAAAAATAGAAAGTGCCCAGAAAAATTCTATAAAATCTGTGGAATTTGGTTTGGCTCATCAACCACAACCCACACGCAAAACGCATTTCAGCAATTGGTAGACCAAATTAAGTTTTCAACCCATCCAGGTGCCATTTAGCCCTTCACAGGTATGATGATAATATCCTGAACTCTGTGAACTATCTTTTCAAATACGCTATGTTATACAGTGTATATTGTTTTAAGTAATTGTAACTGATTTGTAGACTTCAACCATAAAAATAAAATAACATGGCAGCATGGCTAAAGTTTGCAAAGTTGCATCTGAAGAAACCACAAGATTCTTGGAACAATGTCCATTGTACAGAAAGGACCAAAATGAAGATGTTTGACCATAATGCCCAGCACCACTTTTGGTAAAAAACAAATACAACATATCTACACTAAGGGTGGCTTCACACAAGCGTGTTTTTGTGCAAAAACACACTTCTATTTGCAACAATGCATTCTCTATGGTGTGTTCACATATCCGTGCTTTACAGGCGTGTACCTGCAAAGATAGGACATGCGTGCACCATAGGGAATGCACAAATTGTTTTCAATGGAGCCACGGTTGCTGCCAGCGGCTCCATTGAAAACGATGGTCTGCCGGCACCCCTGCATTGTTTTTCAGGGAAGGGCTTTACATATAAGCCCTTCCCTGAAAAACAAACATTTTAGTGTAAAAAAAAAAAAAAAAAATAAATAAATATACTTACCTGTCCGCCACTGCCGTGACCCCTGTGGGGATGAAGAACACATTTTAAATCCTCGCCTGCTGATAGATCAGCATCACAGTGCAGGGGACAGCAGGAGAAGACGCTGCTGAGCCCCGGCAGCTGAAGCAAGGTGAGTATCTGTTTTTTTTGTTTTTTTTTTTAAACCACTTTTACTTGATTTTCAGGGAAGGGCTTATATTTAAAGCCCTTCTCTGAAATCAATTGCCGGCAGCAGAATCTTCTACTGCAGCTGATATGTGTGACAGCTGCGGTAGAGAATTGAAGAATTCCTCTGCTGCATCTGTCACAGAAGTGGCAGATGTAGCAACAGAGAATTCTTTTAACTAGCAGGAATGAAGGAAACATCTGCTGCATTCGGCAGATGTGTTCTTCATCCCCGCGGGGGTCACGACAGGGAAGTATATTTTTTATTTTTTTTAAATTTTAGATGTTAAGCCCTTCCCTGAAAAAGAATGCAGGGGTGCCGGCAGACCATTGTTTTCAATAGAGCCGCCGGCAGCAGCCATAACTCCATTGAAAACAATGCATGGACCTGCATTCACGCGAGTTTTTGCACGTACATGGGTGCGCACTTATGTATTTGTGCCAGACAGGTAAAACACCGCAATGGGAAGTCTTTGTGCACCCACAGTATAGGCGAGCCCTTGGAACCCAAGGAAAGTATTACACATAAAGAAATCAGAGCGCCCAAACATGGCAGTTTCACCCTGCAAAGGACCTCGGCCTCGGCTCACACCCTCATTAATCATGGGCATAAAGCGGACTCGGATGCTAGTGCAGCTGTGAGCATCTCATTAATGCAGTAACGCTCCTTTTGTTTGGCCCAAACCAGCAAGATTGTAGGCAGACCCCAGTAACATTTCTATAGCAAGAGTATAGACGGACCCCAGTAACATTTCTGTTGCAAAAGTATAGGGAGACCACAGTAACATTTCTGTAGCAAAAGTATAGGCGAACCCCTCAAACCATTCAGTAGAAACTGCATAGGCGGACCCCAGTAACATTTCTGTAGCAAAAGTATAGGCGGACCCCTGTAACATTTCTGTAGCAAGTGTATAGGGAGACCCCAGTAACATTTCTGTAGTAAAAGTATAGGCGAACGCCTCAAACCATTCAGTAGAAACCGCATAGGCGGACCACTGTAACATTTCTGTAGCAAGAGTATAGGTGGATCCCAGTAACATTTCTATAGCAAGAGTATAGGCGGACCCCAGTAACATTTCTGTAGCAAAAGTATAGGGAGAACCCAGTAACATTTCTGTAGCAAAAGTATAGGGAGACTCCAGTAACATTTCTGTAGCAAAAGTATAGGCGAACCCCAGTAACTAGAGATGAGCACAGCGATACTCGGATAAAGCAAATTACTCGAGCGAGTAGTGCTTTTCCGAGTACGCTCGCTCATCTCTACCAGTAACATTTCTATAGCAAGAGTATAGGCGGACCCCAGTAACAATTCTGTAGCAAAAGTATAGGGAGACCCCAGTAACATTTCTGTAGCAAAAGTATAGGCGAATCCCTCAAACCATTCAGTAGAAACTGCATAGGCGGACCCTAGTAACATTTCTGTAGCAAGAGTATAGGCAAATCCCTCAAACCATTCAGTAGAAACTACATAGGCGGACCCCAGTAACATTTCTGTAGCAAGAGTATAGGCAAATCCCTCAAACCATTCAGTAGAAACTACATAGGCAGACCCCAGTAACATTTCTGTAGCAAAAGTATAGGTGACCCCTCAAACCATTCAGTAGAAACTGCATAGGCGGACCCTAGTAACATTTCTGTAGCAAGAGTATAGGCGAATCCCTCAAACCATTCAGTAAAAACTACATAGGCGGACCCTAGTAACATTTCTGTAGCAAAAGTATAAGCAGACCCTTGTAGCGTTTTCTGTACCAAGAGTATAGGCGAACCCCTGAAAAAAAATTTGGTCACCAAGAGTGTAGGCGAACGCCGGAAAAATTAGTTAGATAACAGTATAGGCGAGGGCCAGAAAAATTGGTGTACCGAGAGTACAAGTGCACCCCTGAAAAATTGCTTAACCGCTAGGGCAGGTGAAACCCATAAACATTTTTTAAAGATAAAGCTCGCTGTTGCTTAGATTGTAAAAGAGCCTGAAGGCAGCCCTGTGAAAAAAATTGGTTTCTGTTAAAGTATCAATACTTTTGAAACTTTGAAAAATTGTAAAAAACTTTTAAAAAGAGCCTTTTGAGCCACAGAAAAATTGGCAGTTCAGCGTGATGACATGCTGTTTTAGGAGGGGGAGTAGGAGGAGGAGGAGTAATAATATCCGAGAGTGATTGACAAAGCTAATTCCCCCTTTTTTTGTGGTGATAGAGGATGCATTTTTCTCCTCTTGCAACGAAAAGAATCATTAGGTTCCACTTATTTTCGCCAGTGGAGAAGAGTGTCTGGGGAAATCCAGCCTTTGTTCATGTTTATGAATGTAAGCATGTCGGCACTGGCAGTTGACAGGCGGGTACGCTTATCCATGATGATTCCCCCAGCTGCACTAAACACCCTCTCTGACAAGATGCTAGCGGCAGGGCAGGCCAGCACTTCCAGGGCGTACAGCGCAAGTTCGTGCCACGTGTCTATCTTTGACACCCAATACTTGTATGGAGCAGAGGCATCACGGAGGATGGTGGTACGATCAGCTATGTACTCCCTCACCATCTTTTTACAGTGCTCCCTCCGACTCAGCCTTGACTGGGGAGTGGTGACACAATCTTGCTGGGGAGCCATAAAGCTGGCAAAGGCCTTGGAGAGTGCGCTGACATGCTGCCTGATGTCCGCTCCTTCCCTGCTACTTGGCCCTCTGAACTGCATCTCCTGCCACTAGCGCTGTCAGATGGGAACTTTAGCATCACTTTTTTCACCAGGGCCCTGTGGTATTGCATCACTCTCGTACCCCTTTCCTCTTCGGGAATGAGAGTGGAAAGGCTCTCCTTATACCGTGGGTCAAGAAGGGTGTACACCCAGTAATTCGTGTTGGCCAGAATGCGTCTAATGCGAGGGTCACGGGAAAGGCAGCCTAACGTGAAGTCAGCCATGTTTGCCAGGGTCCCAGTACGCAACACATCACTGTCCTCACTAGGAAGATGACTTTCAGGATCCTCCTCCTCTTCAGCCCATACACACTGAACAGATGAGAGGCAAGCAACCTGGGTACCCTCTGCAGTGTGGCCAGCTGTCTCTTCCCACTCCTCCTCCTCCAAAATGCGCTGAGATATAGACATGAGGGTGGTTCGGCTATCAAGTGACATACTGTTATCCCCCATCTCCTGTTCCAACCACAAAGCGTCAGCCTTTATGCATAGCAGTGAACTTCTCAGCAGGCAAAGCAGCGGGATGGTAATGCTAATGATTGCCGCATCGCCGCTCACCATCTGGGTAGACTCCTCAAAGTTTACGAGGA
The DNA here is from genome assembly GCF_035609145.1 of Eleutherodactylus coqui. Classification (NCBI taxonomy): domain Eukaryota; kingdom Metazoa; phylum Chordata; class Amphibia; order Anura; family Eleutherodactylidae; genus Eleutherodactylus; species Eleutherodactylus coqui. The sequence goes on from NC_089849.1 coordinate 60,179,747, forward strand.
CCTGGCAGATATCTGCCATCCATGCCTACTCCGCAGCAAAGAATTGTGGAGGCTGACTACCACTCCGCCGCCCATATTGGAGCTGGTATTCCACTATTGCTTTATGCTGCTCATACAGCCTGGCATGTGCAGCATAGAATTCCAGCGTGTGGGCACATCACACAGCAGTCGGTGCTCTGGTAGCTGAAACCGACGTTGCAGGGCCCTCAGGGTGGCAGCATCCGTGGTGGACTTGCGGAAATGTGCGCAGACGCGGCGCACCTTGCCGAGCAGGTCAGACAATTGGGAGTGGTTTTTCAGAAACTGCTAAACCACCAGATTGAAGACATGGGCCAGGCATAGCACGTGTGTGAGACTGCCGAGCGGCCACCAGGTTACGGCCATGCCCGGTTGGAGGCTCAGCGGAGAAAGCCAAAGGTTGGTCTGCTCTGTCAGACCCTGCAGCAGCTCGGGGCCCGTGTGCCTCTTGTCACCTAAGCTGATTAGTTTCAGCACGGCTTGCTGACACTTGCCCACCGCTGTTTAAAGGAGATGGCATAAAACGCTGCAGATATCAGCACCAAGGTAGAACCCGCTATTCTGGGTGTGGGTAGGACGTGAGCGGTCCCAGGCTCTGACTTGGTCCCCGCCTCCACCAAGTTCACTTAATGTGCCGTCAGGGAGATATACTGGCCCTGCCTGCCAGTACTTGTCCACGTGTCCGTGGTTAAGTGGACCTTCCCAGTAACTGCGTTGGTGAGGGCACGATTTATGTTGCGGGAGAAGTGCTGGTGTAGGGCTGAGATGGCACACCGGGAAAAATAGTGGCGACTGGGGACCGAGTAGCACTGGACCGCCACCGCCATCATGTTTTTGAAAGCCTCCGTTTCCACAAGCCTGTACGGCAGCATCTCCAGGCTGATTAATTTGGCAATGTGCACGTTTAAAGCTTGTGCAAGCGGGTGGGTGGCGGTGTATTTGTGCTTTTGCTCCAATGCTTGTGTTAGCGACAGCTGAGCGCTGCGCTGAGAGACATTGCTGGATGGAGTGGAGGACGGTGGAGGTGAGATTGTGGGTGCAGGCCGGGAGGCGCTCGTGCCTCTGTCCTGGGAGTGATATTGGATCTGTGTGGCAGGTTGGGGCACAAGGGAAGAGGCAGTGATGTGACCCGCAGGTGGTGAATGGCCTTCGTCCCACCTTGTGGGGTGCTTGGCCATCATATCCCTGCGCATGCTGGTGGTGGGGAGGCTGGTAGTGGGGGCTCTCCGGCTGATCTTGGTGCGACACAGGTTGCACACCACTGTTCGTTAGTTGTCAGTGCTCTCACTAAAAACATCCACACCTTTGAAGACCTGGCCCTCTGCAAGGAGGCTTGCCACGAGGGGGTGCTTTGGGAAACAGTTGGGGGATTCTTCACTCTGGCCCTGCCTCTACCCCTGGCCACTCCACTGCCTCTTCTAACCTACCCTGCTGCTGCACTTGCCTCCCCCTCTGAAGCCCTGTCCTCAGTAGGCTTAGCAAACCAGGTGGGGTCAGTCACCTCATCGTCCAGCTGCTCTTCCTCCAAATCCTCTATGCGCTCCTCCCTTGGATTTACTGCCCTTACTACTACCTCACTGACAGACAGCTGTGTCTCATCATCCTCATCCACAGAAAGCTCTGGAGACTGTTGCCGGAAGTCCCCAGCCTCATCACCCGGACTCCGGGAACTTTCGAAAGCTTGAGCATCAGTCACGACAAACTCCTCAGGTGAGAGAGTAACCGTTTTTTTCCACTCATGGTAGGGACCCAAGAACAGTTCCTGGGAGTCTGCCTGCTCAGAAAATGTCATTTTTATGGAGTGAGGTGGCTGGAAGGAAGGAGGAGCAGCCAGAGGATTCAGAGTTGCTGTCTCTAGGCCGGGAGTAGTGGACTGTGTAGAAGACTGGGTGGTCGATACATTGCTGAACACATTTTCTGCCATCCACGACAGGACCTGCTCGCACTGCTCTGCTTGCAATAAAGGTCTACCACGCAGACCCGTAAATTGTGATATGAAGCTGGGGAGCCCAGAAACTTGCCTCTCTCCTCTCCCACAGCAGCCGCCTGTGATTCACCACGCCCAGGAACTTGGCCTGTGCCCACACCCTCACTTGGATGTCCACGTCCTCGACCCTTACCCCTATTCCTCATCATGGCGGATTAAGAATAGAGCAGGGCCCAAATAAATTACCCCAATGTACAGCACTGACAACTGGGCCCTAATTCACCGCACACAGAGACTTGTAGATAGTGGAGGATCTATGCTGTTACTTGAAAAAATTAACCCGCTGTCTTGCGCTGATACCTAGGGGTAATTTACTGCTCACAGAGACTTGTAGATAATAGAGGCTGTATGGAGTGGGAGAAGACTCTAAAGCCAGTGGATAGTGCTGGTAACTGCGGCTATCTCAACCCCACCAAGGAAATGGTATTGTGAGACGCTCTGCACAGCAGCAGAGCTGAAATACTTTGCAGTGGCCCAGGAAATAGTACAGTACTGTCTAGCGGTGAGACTTCTGTCTAATGCACTGCAGACACAGAACGGTATAACTAAAGTAGTTTTCAGTAGGCTATGAAATGTTAGTGCAGTTTCACGGTGAGAGCTGGCTATAAAATTTTTCATTTCTGGAATCATACCATGCCGCTTTCCTGAGGATGTTCTAATTAACCAATGCAATCCTTATTTAATTTCAACCATATCTGAGGCTTGGATCATACTGAACTATCCAGTGATTGTCTGTAATTGTATACTTTCCTGGACCGTGACGTACCAGTGCCTTCCAGTATGGCCCAGGTAACGTCGGATGAGTCATTTTCTATTTAACCCTCGGAGCGCTGTTCAGGTCTCACTGTTATTTGCAGTAGGCTAGGAAATGTCAGAGTGCACTTTCACGGTGAGAGCTGGTTTTACGGCACTGCAGGCTGAGAACGCTATTACTGAAAGGCTGGGAACAGGCCTAGATGCGTAATACAAAAATTGATGCACTACTGCTCCCAGCCAGCCACAACAGTAATGCACACGGTCAGATGTAGCCCTAAGAAGGACCATTGGGGTTCTTGAAGACAGGACCTACACTAACACTGTCCCTATATCAGCAGCAGCACTAACCCCTAACCTCTTAACCTCTGCCAGCATACGTCTGAGGCGAGCCGCAGGTGGGACCAGTTTAAGTACTCGGCGGTCACCTGATCCGCCCAGCCACTCACTACTGTGGGGGGGGGGGGGGAGGAGGGCTGGCACGTCACAGCAGGAAGTGGTAATGCCTTCCCCGCATGTCTATTGGCTAGAAAATGGGGCTAAACATGCAGGGAAGGAAATGCGATTGACTCGAGTACCGCGTGGTGTTCGACTCGAGTAACGAGCATCTCGAGTACCCTAATACTCGAACGAGCATCAAATTCGGACAAGTGTGCTCGCTCATCTCTAATAGGAATACAATCGCTTTAATGACGAAAATTACATCACAAAATAGGAGTATACAAAAAGAGTTATTGTGCTCATACAGGATTGGTTAATACAATAATATGGTAATTCACATATTAGTAAAGTATCAAAAGTGAAAGAATTTGCAGAAGGTATAATCTAATCTGTAAGGGAGTAGCTCATCCAATCAGAATACACAACTGCTCTGTGAGAATCATGTGTGGGAGGTAGATACATGATTCTAACACATTCTGATGCTGTACACATGTTTAACTGCTAGCTATTTCCTATGAAGGTGGATATAAGAGTATATATATACACACACACACACACGTGTTTGCCCAAGCTGATTTAAGAAACACATTTATTATTATTACTACAACAGTCCCTCCTTTTTGTTTCTTATAGCAGTCAGGCGAATGTCCAGCCAGGTACTTACAAATGCCCTAGTAGCAAGTGGCGGTATTCCTACACTACTTTCCCGGATTCCCCGACCGACGTTCCCATAACATGCATAAGGAAAAAGCATCATAGGAAGGCAATGCAAGAAGAGAGGGCTGATTGAAAGTAGATTCAGCCTTAGAGTCAGTAGTCAAAGGCAAAGCATTATCATATATAACAGGGACATCTTTGTCAATAGCCTTCGGGAAAAAATCCCCGAAGGCACAGAATAATGCAGTCAATAATAGCAATATCAGTAAGAATAGTCACTAATGTTCTAGCAAAAGATGAATCTGGTGGCTCTATCTGCCGAAAGTATTAGTCCACCAGTCATCAAAAGGTTTGGAGATCCCAGAATTTGCTGCTAGTTATTTAAAGAGGCTAGTTAGACCCTTCAGAGCCTTAGTTCTGGAACCATAGCTGTGAAAAAGAATAACAGAGATTGAACAACCGAGGAGAAAGCATATGTTCAACATGGGGGGAAGACTCTCTTGCAATGAGATGCATGTAGCCAATTGGATTTGTCCTTCCAGCTGAACATCTGTAGCAGTGGTCAGGAACACTTGTTATGGACTGTCAAGTCTGGGTTCTAGAGTTTTTCGGACGTGTCTTTTGGTAACCACCCAATCTCCTAGTTTCACAGAATGAGTTCCTTCTAAGCTGTCAGGATCTGGAAGGGAAGCAAACACTTGAGAATATACATTAGTTAAGCATTTTGTGAGTGCACTAACACGTGGTAAATACAATCTTAACCTTGGGGCTGACCCAAAAAATACCCCATATGCGCTGAGTCCTATTCTGTCAGGTGTACCGGGGGGGTGCCCTCGGTCCATGGTCTATTGAGCTCTGCCATGGCCTTCTAGATTTCTAAGGTACCATTTAAACTCTCTGCTCTACCACTGCTTTGTGGATAGTACAGAGCATAAAAGGCCAATTCTATCCCCAACACTTTCATTACTTTCTGTATAACTTCAGTGGAGGGAGTTCCTTGGTCACTCTCAGTTGTCTGTGGTGCTCAGTACCTGTACACTACCTCAGATATCAGTTTTTGGTGGTGGCATTTGTGGGTGGGTAGGCCAGACTGGCTACCCTGAGAATGGGTCTAGGTAGACCAGAACAAACTCATACCTGCCCACCCTTGGCAGTTGAAAGTAGTCTATTTGAAGACCATGGAATGGGTAGTTGAGACGAGGGGTGTACTGCATGGGAGCCTATACAGACCTACCCATGTTGTTCTGTGCACAAATCAGGCAGCCCTGTGTGTGTGTAGCTGCCATGATGCTAAATCCTGGTGCAGACTAGTGACTAGCAACGATATCTGTCAAAGCTGTTTGTGACAGGTGTGTATTTCCATAGGAGGCCGGAGCCATGACAGTATAGGGTCCTGTGGAAGACAAAGCTTGTTGTATACCATCAATTTATCTCCAGGTGTCTCTCTGCCCCTCTTGCTGGTTCTCATTGATCCTTTTTCCCCCTTTGGTTGCCTGCTTTTGTAACTGAATTAACAAGCCATAATCCACTGGGGGTGATTTCTGAGGGGTACCTGTACTGCCCCAACACCTGGAGGATCAAGTCTGGGCTTCTATGTGGCTGTCTTTACAGCCTGGTCAGTGGGGGGATTTACGGTTGCCTATTTTGTGCCATCATTGGAGTGGCCTTTTGTTGCATTTTCAGGCCACTCTCTCGGACAGCAATAGGGCTTCCATCAGTGCCTGTACACTTTCTCTGTTTTTTTCCCCAAGAATGACCTCACTCTCCAGATAGGCCGTAGTCATGAGCAATGCTATAAGCATAGGGTGAATCTGTGTAGACGTTAGCCGTGTTCTTGTGAGCATGCTTGCATGCTTCTTCCAGAGCTCGCAATTTGGCTTATCAGGCTGAAATGCAAGATGGAAGAGGTTCGGCTTTGACCCCATTATGTAAGGAGAGCACAACATAACCTGTATAAAACCTTCCTTCTTGACCATACCTCGATCCATCCACAAAACGTGCAAAATCAGGGTTATCTAATGATTTATCAACATGAATGAATCCCCTGTTTCCTGGGCCATTAGCAGGTGCAAAGTCATGTGTATCAAGCTGAAAGAAAAAAACATCAAGTGATTATTCCCACTTCCCTCCTTTTTCCAGAGGCAGCAAGGTAGCGGGACTGAAGGCGTTGCAATCCTGACAGGTTAAGTGGCATGAGCAGGGTGCACTGTAGGTAGAAGTGACATTCTGTGGAGAACAGTCTGAGCGAAAATCTATGACAGTGTAAACTGAGACACCACGGGGATAAATGTAAATTCAAAGCTCATTTTAGAACTTTTTTTTTTGCCACTCTTAGCTGCAGTTAGCGTTTCTAACACAAGAGGGCCCACCACAAGCAACAGGGTGAAGGCATGTTGAATAATATGCTACGGGGCGTTGCCAGCCAGTGTGAGCTGGAATGCCTGGAGAGGCAATGTTTATAACTGCTTATTCTGAATAATTAAAATCACAGTTTCAGTAAAAACTGATACTGATATATACAAAGGCATAGAAATTAAAAAAAAAAAATGCGACTGAAATTGACATCCTACTTTGAGTGGTCATTAAAATCTTATGCATAGGGGGATAGATATTTTTATCTCCAGTCAATATCTGCATCACACATTTTACATTCATCACAGCCTGAATACTGGTGTTAGGTTCTGCTGCTCGGACCTGTAGTACTATGGTTTCTAGCAGCACAGCTCCACAGGTGTGAAATAATTTGAGCTGGCTGGGTGTGGTGATCACTTGCTAGCCAATCCCCTGGGTCTTTGCTCACATACATACCCAGCTCCTGTCAGTGTTTGTTTGGTTTCAGGGTGAGCAGTTATGTATCCTTGTCCTTTGCAGCTTGCTGTGTGTTTGGTGTCTTGTTGGTTCATGTCCGTTCTTACGTTTATTTTCTGTCAGTTTTATGTCAGTTTGCCTCTGCTTTGTCCTGCTAAGTTTGTTTGCCATTTCTGGGCTAGGGTGGCCCTTAGGGTCCTCTAGTAGACATCTCTTGCTAGTGTAGGGACTGCAAAACACGAAGAGCCTTGTTGTGTCCTTGTGGCTTAAGTTCATTTGCCAATGTACAAACCTATAACTTGTACTTTTATAGCTAATACATCTGCTTATATGTACAAGTATGCAAGATGAGTGCTTTGGTCATTTGTCAGTTCCTATGTTATGTCTTTCCATCAGTCCCATCTGCAGTATGAAGTTCTCTGTCCAGTTGGTTTTTCCATCAGCACATCCAGTCTGAAACCTGCTTGAGGTTCCTAAGCCCTGCTTGGGCACATTCATGTGGGCCCAGTGCTTATTTACCCACACAAACGTAACAACTGGTCATTAACTCGCTTGCATCCATGCGGTCAAGTCTGTTTCTCTCATATAAATATTAATAACCATATAATCCTCCACACACAATATTTACTGCTGTTATGGATTTCAGGAAATTGTAGATCCACTGGACCAACCAAGCCAAGTTGAGGACAGTCCCTGAGAGGTTGGTAGCCAACTCCTCAGATAGATGGACTGTAGACAGGGAAAGGGGAACTGACCCTTGGCTGCAGGGAGAATTTCAGACCCACTACCTATAAGCAAAATGATCGCCCTCATAGGAGCAGACCTGCGTTGCAACCTCAGGTCTGACTATCCCAGAAGAGGAGAAACTCAGGACCAGGCAGAACTAGCAGCAGACAGATGCAGGAATATGCAGATATAGAGATGGAACTGTCAGTGTCACGGGATAGTTCACACAGAATGCAGTAGGATGCACACCATTCACACCAGGACATTCAGATATGCTTGAAACAGGCACAACACAGAGAAGGCTGAGGGTGATGAACAAGCAAACACCAATTGAAAGGCATTAAAGTGCATCAGTTCAGCTTAAATAGGGGTGTAATAACTAATGAACCCCTCAGGTGAGCTTGCAAGGAGAGAGCTGGGTAACCCTCTTAGTAGCAGACAAAAGTAGACAGGGAAAGCAGAGAAACACTAGCAAAAGGCTGCAACAACATCTTGCAAAGAAAAATTTGCAGAAGTGCTACAACTCTCCTCATCCTGCATACAAACGCATTCAATCGCTACCATCTCCCTCTGGAATTCCTGTTATCAGGAGCTGCAAACAGAAGAAAAACAGTTAACCTTTAATTGTTTTCAATACTAGAACTGTACAATAGATTCCAGAGTGAACACCAGTATCACTAATTTTTTCCCATAATAGCTATTTCTCCAAATAACTCATTTCTCCTACAGGACATTATCACATTAAAAACACAACAGTAACACCATTAAACAAGTATACACATGTCCAACCAATCACAGAACTGATATGTACACAAATAACAGCAAAGCAAGTATTCACATGTGCAACCAATCACAAAACTGACATTTACACAAATAACAGCAGGAATGTATCTTAAAATTCCTATCTTTCCTCTTTTTAAGGCAGTATCATTTACTTAATGCATAACAACTTTCTATTCCATTCAGAGTACTGCTGCAAGATTTACCAAGTCTGTCACACACTCTTCTCTGCTGGTTATCTATCTACTTATGAGGCTGAAAGGAAGGAGGGCCTTTGCCCACAGCTCCTTGTAAGCACACCTTCCTTCTCTCGCTGAAAGTCAGAGGTTCTCAAGAACCAAGCACTAACCATTCATCTATTTCTATATATATGTATTATCATACATATTTTCCTATATATCCTATATATCTATATAGGTGACACTATAACACTCTTGCACTGTCTCAAGGCTAAGAAATTATCACGTATTGATCTTTTCTCTCTCTCTCTGAAAGTTTTTCTACTGCTGTCTGCTATCTTCTGATCCGTATCAATGCTACTGTCACTCATAGTGACCTTTTTTCGCAGTGTGGACGCCATCTGATCAGTGTTAAGACATTAAAACATACAGGACAAACGGTCACATATTTGTCCCCAGATTCTGCATGAACTTGCTTCATGTCATAGGGGGACACAGACTATGAAAGGATTCCCTTTCTCCCCCATTTCCCCTCCCCTTGCAGAGTGGAAAAGATTTTTCCAGCGCCAACTACATATGTGGGCAATTTAAGCATAACGCTAGGTTAAGGAGGGTGCTAAACACAGACTGCAGGGCAGATAATCGGGAAGGGGAGGGGTTTGCAGCCAGGATGGAGGGGTTTTGAATATTCCTATGCAATTTAGAAAAGGCACCCATCATCGCAGTGCAAACATTGGGATGCCAGGTAAAAGGTACATTGATGGGAGGTGAGAAGCCAGCTCATTTCTGCTGCGGAGCTAAGATGGCACCTGGGCGGCGGCCGAAGATATTGTTACAGCAGATTCTAAAATGGCTGCTGGGCCATGCCTGGCACTGAAATGGCCACCGTAGACATGGCCTGACTGGGCAATGATGATGGGCGGGTCCAGGAATACTACATACTAGACACATATCAAGGTATGCAGACTACTATTGGCCATAATAACAACATGGCCATCTAAGGGTAGGGCAATAAGGAGAAAAGAACATCATCTGTGACGTGGCCAGGGTGGTGCCCTCAGATGGTGAAGAAGGGCTGACCTTCCTTTGTCTTTAACTCAAAGCACATGGAACAATCGTATCTTCTAAATGCAACTATCTTACTTCAACTTTACGTCACCTACTGAAACATGCTTTGCCGGGTCTCTGCAAACTTGAGTAATCGTCTATCAGCCAAAATTCCTTCATTATCAGCTAACACATTTTTCAAACATTTTTCAAACCTTCTCATCTAAACAGTTTGCTACTTTCATCAATCATTTTCTTTGCAACAGCTTGCACTATTTCTTCAGCTGTGAACATCCTTTCTTCATCATCGCCCATGTTAAAATTAGTGTAACCCCATACCAATAAAAAGCTATCTTTTATGATCCAACTTTTCACTGTCATCTAATTAGCAATCTAATGCGAAGTAATTAAAATAACATTGAGAATAAACGTTTCTTATCTGTAGAAATGAACACTTCATCTCAAGAAGCCCTCAAATCTGCATCCAGATTTGGAAAATGGGGGTACGCTATGGATGATGATAACAGCTTATCAGAAGTGTAAACAACAATTTCACAGCTCATAGCAACACAGAACCAGCGAAATCACAAATCATGGTTCGTAAGTAGATGAGTGACCATGTAACACAATGGGGGAGGGGAGAACAATACTCACCTTTTTTGCTGCAGCCTGTCCCCATTGTGGATGTCCGGCAAACTGCATGTCCAGCAGTTGGATTTGTACTTCCAAAGATCACTCGTCAGTTTTTCCAAGTCGGGCGCCAGATGTTATGGGAATAAATCATATTTCAGAAGATTTCACTGGTCTGCTCCAAATTGGTTATAATGAGAGGCTTCATGCATGATAATGTATTTGAGCTGACTCATGTTATCAGTCACTCTCTAATACCCTTCTGATTTATTCAAAGGAATACAATCACTTTTACGGACAAACGTTACATCGCAAAATAGGTGTACACAAAAAAGAGTTATTGTGCTCATACAGGATTGGTTAATACAATAATATGGTAATTCACATGTTAGTAAAGTAAAGAATTTGCAGAAGGTATAATCTTATCTGTAAGGGAGTAGCTCATCCAATCAGAACACACAACTGCTCTGTGAGAATCATGTGATCATGTATGGCAGGCAGATACATGATTCCAACACATTCTGATGCTGTACGTGAACACGTTCAACCTTTAACTGCTAGCTATTTCCTATGAAGGTGGATATAACAGTATATATATATATATATATATTTATATATATATATATATTTATATATATATATATATATATATATATATATATATATATATATATATATACATACACACGTGTTTGCCTAATATTACTACAACACTGTGGTGTACAAGAGAAAACACTTGTCTTACTGAGGCCTTAAAGTGCCATATGTCAGATTTCACAAATTTGTCTTGGTCATTAAGGCACAAACAGGCTTGGTCACTAAGGGGTTAATTTTTTATGTAAAACAAATCTATCACCAGGTTCAACCCTTCTAACTGCTGACATGATAGTATTAGTCAAGAATAACCACTTCCTAATATGTACTTATTAGCGCCAGTTTTCCCTACACACCTTTAGAAATCAAGCTTCTAAAAATCCTGTGTCGTATACAGTTCAAAGGTTGCTCGGACATATCTAGACTGGTTCTGCATATGCGGACTGTGTCTGCCGCTCGCAGTCTTCTTTGTAAACTAGCTCCGTGTCTCTCATTGATGTGTATGATATCCCTATGTCATACATAAGCAGCGGAAGAAGCCAATGTTGAAAAATTCTGAGTAGCTGATGAGTCTGCCATGATAAACCGCATTTGACCTAGTCCCATTAATTTAAGGTTTAAAAATTATGAGCCCCCATTCAGACAGGATCGAATGTAAGTGAGTACAATCTATGTATAGCGCTGTGGATATATATGTGCTACATAAATGGGTAAAATAAAATAAGTGGCCAAATCCAGGTCAACTTCTTAGATTGGCTTTTTATTCCAAATGATTTTCCGCATAGCAGTCTGCAGCTCCTTGTTCCGTAGACTATATATCACCGGATTGAATAATGGCGTTATTACAATATACAACAGAGACAATGATTTGTTTATGCTTGATAAGTTTTCATTTGCTGGGACCATATAGACAATAATCAATGTCCCATAGTACGTGCACACAACGGTTAAATGAGAACTGCATGTAGAAAAAGCTTTTTCTCTGCCATACATAGAAGAAATCTTCATAATACTGCAAAAGATATTGACATAGCTGGCAATTATGAACAGGAATGGCAAGAGGATTACAGGTAAAGAAAAAACAATGATTTCTGTCTGTACAACATAGACATCAGAACATGACAATTTTAAGAAGGGAGCCAAGTCACAGAAGAAATGGTCGATGACATTGGGACCACAGAACTGTAGTGTGGTTACTAGGATGCCAGGTATCAGCGTAAGTGCAAAGCCCAATACCCAGGACCCCACCGCTAACAGAAGACGAAGACGAAAATCCATAATAGTGAAATAATGCAATGGGTAACTAATGGCCAAATACCGGTCATATGACATCACTGTGAGCAGAAAAGATTCAGTAGAAGTTGTACAACCAAAGAGATAGAACTGTATGAAGCACTCAGGCACAGGCATAGACATCACATCCAGCATTACAATATGCAGCATGTTTGGGATTATATTTGTTGTACAGAATACATCACAAAGAGACAAATGACTGAGGAAAAAATACATAGGTGTCTTGAGTTTCTGGCTTGATATTACCAGGATCATAATTAATAGGTTCCCCAATAGTATAAACACATAAATTGCAAGAAATGCACAGAAAAGTGGAATTTTGAGGCCATTGGGATTCTGAAACCCAAGAAGCCTGAAAAATAAGATGGCTGACTGGTTCCCTTCTGACATTGCCTAGTGTAAGAACAAGGACAATATCAGAGATTGTAGAGTACTCAGAACATATCCATCTGCGGGTTCTCTTTTGAAGGGACTGCTCGGTTCCAAGTAATATTCATGGTTAGAGATGAGCGAACCTACTCGTTTCGAGTAATTACTCGATCGAGCACCGCGATTTTCGAGTACTTCCGTACTCGGGTGAAAAGATTCGGGTGGCGCGGGGGGGCGGGGGGAGGCATGGCAGAGCGGGGGGTAGCAGCGGGAAACAGGGGGGAGCCCTCTCTCTCTCCCTCTCCCCCCCCACTCCCCACTGCAACCCCCCACTCACCCATGGCGCCCCCCGAATCTTTTCGCCCAAGTACGGAAGTACTCAAAAATCGCGGCGCTCGGGCGAAAAAGGGGCATGGCCGAGTAGGCTTGCTCATCTCTATTCATGGTACATGTTCCTAGCCACAAGCACAAATACATAATATAGTACTTCACATTGATTATAGGGAGTATAATGTCATAGAAGGCAGTTTACAGCACTGGAACTCTATTATTCATTTTTATCTATATATATAAAGATAAAAGCCCTCACTCACTGACTCACTGACTGACTCACCACTAATTCTCTAACTTTCTGATGTCGTACAAACATAAAATTTGGCAGAGGCATTCTTAAGGTTCTAAATAGGAAAAGTAAAGGGGTCACAACTCGAAAATTCAATTCTAAGTGCAAAAGAATTGGTGCCCCTGTGTAATGTACCAAATCTAATTTTCTAACTTCCCAGTGTTTTGCAAACATAAAATTTGGCTGGAGCATTCTTTACATCCTAAATAGGAAAAGTAAAGGGGTCACAACTCGATTATTCAATGCTAAGTGCAAAAGTAAGTGCACCCCTATGTAATGTAATTTCTTGGTGTTATGCAAGCGTGAAATTTGGTGTGAGCATTCTTTAAGTCCTAATTGAGGAGAGTGGGAGGGGTGGCACATTCTGCAGAGAAACATCTGTACATGCAGCCTGAGGAGAATCTAAAGCTCCTCTATGTGTATACATATTTTATTCCTCGGTTACTCGAAAGTAGCCTTGACTTCATAAAATTTCCGTGCAAACAACATGTAAACACCTGTATCAAATTAACTCGGGCAAGACCGGGTATAACAGCTAGTTGATTATATTGCACAAACATTCTGAACAGTATAATCTGTGTTTCTATTCAGGACCAATAACCTAAGAAGCCAATTGACCTACTGTATAAATTTGTTTTTAATTTTCCTCTATCAAGGAAATCTCACTCACACTTAAATAAATAATAAATCATAAGTAGATATGAAATAAAATATAGATAGATAGATAGATAGATAGATAGATAGATAGATAGATAGATAGTCTGGGCCTCATTGACAAGTAAGAAAGAAAATAAAAGAAACAAAGAAAAAAAAAAAGAAAGAAAGAAGCAAGGAGAGAATGAAAGAAAGGAAGGAGAGAAGGAGAAAAAGAATAAGGGAGGGAAAAAGAAAGAGAGAAAGAAAGAAAGAAAGAAAGAAAGAAAGCAAAGACAAATTGAAAGAACAGAAATAAAGTAAGAATGAAAGTAAGAACAAAAAAATGGAAAGAACAAACAGAAAGAATGAAAAAAGAAAGGAAAAAATGAAAAAAAGAAAGAAAGAAAAAAGAAAGAAAAAAATGAAAAAAAGAAAGAAAGAAAAAAGAACAAAATGAAGTAGCAAAGAGAAATTGAAAGAACAGAAATAAAGAATGAAAGTAAGAAAAAAATGGAAAGAAAGAACAAACAGAAAGAATGAAAAAAGAAAAGAAAAGGAAGGAAGGAAGGAAAGAAAGAAGAATAAAAGGAAGTAGCAAAGAAAAATTGAAAGAACAGAAATAAAGAAAGAATGAAAGTAAGAACAAAAAAGTGGAAAGAAAGAACAAACAGAAATAATGAAAAAAGAAAGGAAAAAATGAAAGAAAGAAAGAGTGTAATAAAAAAAGAAGGAAAGAAAGCTGGAAAGAAAGAAAGAAAAAGAACGAACAAGATAATGATAGAAAGAAAGATTCGAAAGGAAGAAGGAAAAAAAGAAAGAGAATGAAAGAAAGGAGAAAAAGAAAGAAAGATAAAAGGATGAAAGACAGAAAGAGAAACGAAAGAAAAAAAAAGAAAAAACAAAAAACGAAAAGTAAGAAAGAGAGAAAAAAAGAAGGAAAGAAATCAGGAATGAAATAAAAAAAAGAAAGAAAGGAAGAAAAGAAAGAAAGAAAGCGTTTGTGAAGTAAAGCCTCATTGTCTGCAGTGAATTAAACGAGATAGATTAGTTTTTCTCTATTTCTTCCTGTTTTTATCTTTGTATCTTAACCATTGTGAATCCTTACATCTTGTCTATTTTTACTTCTGTACCATTTAGTATGGATGGCATGTTACTAAACATTGAAGGACACAAGTACTTAGAGTTCTCAGAATAACACAAGTTGAAGATAAATTGGCAAGATAGATTGCAAGGTTTTTAATTTTCTTGTTTGGTGGCCAAAAATAAACAATTTTAGGCTCTATTCACCCCTGCACATGAGCTTACCATTGTACTGTGTCATGCTAGGAACCGAAAAATGAAAATGATGAAAGTGAAAGATCTGGTGACTTGACAACAGGGGCTCCCAACAAACTCCAATGACTATAATCTTCCATCATGCCGCCCAACATTTTCCTGGACAAAATACTGTATGTTTGCTCTGTGGATTTGGAGACTTGGACCTATGCAAGTTCCTTTCTTTGTATCAGTGACGAATTTACTATGTAATAATGAAATAGTGAATAAGTAAAAATAAACAAGAGCGGATGATAAAATAGATACTATCTATCTATCTATCTATCTATCGATCTATGTCACATCTATCAATTTCATATCTATCTATCAATTTAGTCCCTTCCACAGTTTAGTGCACCATGTTATAATTTATCATTCTTCTACTTACCAAAGTTATGATAAATGTATTTACAATTTTGTAGGTGTTGAGAATTAGATATCTCAGAAAACTCTGACATATTCACAGTGACTGTATTTGCAGCCTGATATGTTGAAGGCTGTTTATATATTCTCATTGATAGCTGAGAATTCCATAAAGACTTAATGCATTGAGGAATTAAAAATTATGCCTAAAAATACCACTCTACATTAAGCACATCGTTAAGACACATATTAGACCTCATAAGAAATATGGATAAAGTGATTACCCTTGTGTGAATTGAAACATTTAATTCTTACAAAATTTGACTTGCAATTAAGTTTTATTCTGCATTGCACACAAGAGTAATGATTTTACAACAGTACCAAAGTCTCTGCCAGTATTGTGAGATTAGTAATGCTATAAGGTTGGGTATACTGGATACTGGCATGGCTGATGTTTGACAAAAACCCCAAAAGAAATGAATTCCATAATTTTGGCATTTTCAAACATGGAGGCTGTTTCTTGAATGGGCTCCAACAAGGTCAATCATGGAATATATAGACATTACCCTTTTCCATGTACTGTATTTACTAGATCTGGACCCACCTAATTTTAGATTTTGCAATGAAGTTACAAAAAAAATTGAGTAGTGGGTAAGTGTGGGAGATAGAGTATCAGACAGGAGGCTTTAGATCTTGTGACTGACCAGCATGAGCTCACATTAATTGCACAGTATGCACATTTAAAGGGGTTGTCCGGCCATAAACATTAGGTCTCATTACTTCTGTTTGCCCAATACAATGCACTTTGTAATATACATTGTGCATTGTAAATTAGGCAAACAGAAGTTATTCACTTACCTCTTGGGCTGCCCCCCCCCTGTGTTGCTCCTCGGTTGCCATGGGTTCCGACAAGTCTCTTGTCCTCTTCTTGTCGGGACGACGGGGACAAGCTTCTCCAGCACAGCTCTGCGCATGTGCAGAAGAACTTCAGCCGCTGGGAAGCTCAGTTCTGCCTGCAGGGGAGGCGTGGCTGCTGGCTCTTCATCTCCAAGGTAAGAATGAGTGGAGGGGCGGGCTCTCGCGGGGGGGGAGGGGGGGGTGAGGGAGAGATGGATGGATGTGTGCAGGGGGGGGTGCAGTGATGTGTGTGTGTGTTCGTGGTGTCTGGAGACCCGGCTGTCAGAAGTCCCGGGGGAAGGGGGGGGGGTGGAGAGGGAGAGATGGATGTGTGCAAGGGGGGGGTGCAGTGATGTGTGTGTGCAGGGACCCGGCTGACAGAAGTCGGGGGGGGGGTCATTGTGAGAGGGGTCGCTGTGGGAGGGGCACTATGAGGGCATGTGTGTGTGGGGAAATGTTTTGTTTTACTTTACTTTAGCAGGGGGGGGGGCAGTAGGTAGCTTTGCAGTGGGGGGCTGCAGGAGAGTTCTCTCTCGGCTCTCCCCTGCCCCTCTCCATTCACTATACACTGTGCTGCTGTTTACACTCATGGTAGGATTTTATCGTGAACCATGAGAGTATAACAGTCTCCCCTGGCCACAACCCCTCTGATTATAGTATGCAGCAGGGGGGGGGCCTGGGCGGGGAGAGACTGTAGATCAGTTCAATAGAGGTGGGCGTGTTGTGGGCGGGGCTAGGACGTGAGCTGAGGGAAATCCTGCCTTTTCATGTCTCTTACTACCATCGAGAGCGCGCACACAGAAGAGGGAGAGCGCAGAGCATTGTGGGAAGGCAGCACAGAGGCGCCATCTTTGAAAGCTGCAGTGAAGATCAGAATCTAAGGTAAGAAACTGACATTGCAGCTGATCTGCCGGCCGGTTTGAGCCCCTGTATGCTGTCTGTTACTATCCTTACTGAAAGGAAAGCAGCAGCATTATAAAAATTTTTACCCTGTGTGGCCGGACAACCCTTTTAATGTAGGTAGATAAGTGAGTACTAATATTATTTGCCCACTCCTGGTTACTGTAGATGCTGTGTTTCAGCCTAGTAAGGTATAGTACCAGAAATAAGACAACAGCTTCTGTGTAATGTAACATTTTTGTTTTCAGTCAACTTTTTCTATTTATTTGTGTCCCTCTCTAAAGCTCTTGGTCCTTTGATGATGGGAAGTCTGAAATTATGATGCTCTTGTTTTCTAGGACATTGGTCTCAAATTGCAACATAAAGATTTTTGTCTCTGGTAGTTGTGATGAGCGACTAGTGGATTAATTGGTTTGTGTCAGAATCGGGCTGATTTCCCCAAATCATTGGGAATCGGATGGCTGATTCCGACTCCCATTAAAGTCTATTAAGTTCGCTAATTTGTCCAAAGAAGGTCCTCAATAGAACCAGTGTCTTCACGACTGCCATTTTTGGTTGCTTCCTCAAAGCAGGCAAAAACAACACAAACATCTTTGATCTGAAGGCACTCCACAGGCATCAAGTGACCGATCTCCATACAGCACCTGCTAACAACATACACCAACTGGTACTTTGCGATGGCTTTCTGCTGCAAGCTTAGCCTTTGCAACAAATGAAATGGGGAATTTCTCTATGTAGGCATGCCACAGGTGAGGGGGTTGGGTTGTAGCCCGAAATGTCACTGCACCTCCACAGCAGCTGGGTGTGAATGCTGAAGGTGCAATAACAGTTTCCTGGCCTTTCCCGGCAATTAAAGTAAACCTGGGTATTTGTTTAGGAAGCGTTGCCCTACCAGATGCATCACATGGGCCACGCAAGATAAATTTGTGTGTGAGATTGCCAAAGCGAAGGGCTGCCAGCAGGTTGGCCCCATTGTCACACATGATCTTGCCTAGCTTCAGATTGTGCGGGGTCAGCCACGTGTCAGCCTGGGCTTGTAGAGCCATCAACAGCTCTTTGAGCATGTGGCTGTGCTCCTCTAGACATATAAATTTTTAGGACAGCATACTATCCTGAAAGGCGGTATTTCCATTGCCAGCAGCTGTGCAATGCTTGCTTTCAGGCAGATCATGGATGGTTGGGGTGGAATTTTTTTAAAATTTTCCCATAGCTAGGGGATCGAGGGCTGGCTGATGACCTGGGACACACTGGAATATTATAGAATGCTGGAGATGGAAGAGACCTCCATGGTCATCTGGTCAAACCCACTGCTCAATGCAGGATTCACTAAATCATCCCAGACAGATGTCTGCCAGCCTCTTTTTGAAAATTTCTATTGAAGAAGAACTCACCACCTCCCATCATAACCTGTTGCACTCAATGAACACCCTCCATGTCAAAAGGTTTTTTATTCTTATATATAATCTTTGTTTCCTCCCTTTTAGTTTCATCCCACTGCTTCCCGTCTTTCCTTGTGAAGATGAGAATAGGGCTAATCCCTCTGCACTGTGACAGCTCTTCAGATATTTGTAGACAGCTCTTAAGTGTCCTCTCAGCCTTTATTTTTGCAAGCGAAACATTCCTAGATCCTTTAACCATTCCCCTTAGGTCATGGTTTGCAGACCGCACACCATTCTGGTAGCTTTTCTCTGAACTTACTCCAGTTTGTCAATTTCTTTTTAAAATTGGCGTGCCCAGAATTGGACACAATATTGCAGATGAGGTCTGACCAAGGAAGAGCAGAAGGGGATAATAACCTCACATGATCTAGACTCCATACTTCTCTTAATGCATCCCAGAATTGTGTTTCCTGTTTGTGCTGCTGCATCACATGGCTGACTCATGTTTAGTCTGTGATCTATTAGCATACCCAAGTCTTTTTCACATGTGCTGCCTAGCCCATTTCCTCCCATTTTCTATGTGCTTGGTTTATTTTTCTTGCCCAGGTGTTAGAGATGAGCGAACGTACTCGTCCGAGCTTGATGCTCGTTCGAGTATTAGCGTGTTCGAGATGCTCGTTATTCGAAACGAGCACCACGCGATGTTCGAGTTACTTTCACTTTCATCTCTGAGACGTTAGCGCGCTTTTCTGGCCAATAGAAAAACAGGGAAGGCATTACAACTTCCCCCTGCGACGTTCAAGCCCTATACCACCCCCCTGCAGTGAGTGGCTGGCGAGATCAGGTGTCACCCGAGTATATAAATCGGCCCCTCCCGCGGCTCGCCACAGATGCATTCTGGCATAGCTCAGGGAAAGTGCTGCTGATGGTGGAGCTGCTATAGGGAAAGTGTTAGGAGTTATTTTAGGCTTCAAGAACCCCAACGGTCCTTCTTAGGGCCACATCTGACCGTGTGCAGTACTGTTGAGGCTGCTTTTTGCAGTGTTGCACATTTTTTTTTTTTGTATATCGGCCGTGCAGAGCATTGCGTCCAGAGCACTGCGTCCTGCAGTAATTTTACATAGTCCAGGGCCAGTAGTGGTGAGGCAGGGACAGAAGACATATACAATCTATATAGGCAGTGGTCTTTTCCAAAAAAATTTGGGAAAAAAATTCTATTTGGGCTGCCTGTGACCGTCCTGAGTGTACTGCGTCTCTGCTGGGGGTAGTTGTCCTAATTCATACGCAGCCAGCTAAGTGTTACAGCAGGCTTGCGCAAAATTCTTTCCTGGCTCTGCTGTGCGTTCCGTAAGCGAAGTCAGCCTCCAACCACAGGCCAATAAGCGGCACATTTAATTACAGCGTTCTATTTCTGCTCTACTCGTAATACCACCAGCATGCGCAGGCATATGATGGCCAAGCACCCCACAAGGTGGGACGAAGGCCGTTCAGCGCCTCCGGTTTGCACCACTGCCTCTCCCCCTGTGCCCCAACCTGCCACCGAGATCCAACCCCCCTCTCAGGACACAGGCACTACCGTCTCCTGGCCTGCACCCACACCCTCACCTCTGCTGTCCTCGGCCCCATCCAGCAATGTCTCTCAGCGCAGCGTCCAGACGTCGCTAGCGCAACTGTTTGAGCGCAAGTACGCCGCCACGCACCCGCACGCTCAAGCGTTAAACGTGCACATAGCCAAATTGGTCAGCCTGGAGATGCTGCTGTATAGGCTTGTGGAAACGGAGGCTTTCAAAGGTATGATGGCGGCGGCGGCCCCGCGCTACTCGGTTTGCAGTCGCCACTACTTTTCCCAATGTGCCGTCCCAGCCCTGCACAACCACGTCTCCTGCAACATTGTACGCGCCCTCACCAACGCGGTTACTGCCAAGGTCCACTTAACAACGGACACGTGGACAAGCACAGGCGGGCAGGGCCACTATATCTCCCTGACGGCACATTGGGTGAATTTAGTGGAGGCTGCGATCGAGTCAGAGCCTGGGACCGCTCACGTCCTACCCACCCCCAGAATTGCGGGCCCTCCTCCTCCTTCAACGCAACCTCTGTCTCGCAATCAAGATGTGTCAGCAGCAGCACGTCGCCAGCAGTTGGTGTCGCATGGCGTGGGAGCACAGCGATGGGCAAGCATCAGCAGGCCGTGCTGAAACTACTCAGCTTAGGAGAGAAGAGGCACACGGCCCACGAACTGCTGCAGGGTCTGACAGAACAGACCGACCGCCGGCTTTCGCCGCTGAGCCTCCAACCGGGCATGGTCGTGTGTGACAACGGCCGTAACCTGGTGGCAGCTCTGCAGCTCGGCAGCCTCACGCACGTGCCATGCCTGGCCCATGTCTTTAATTTGGTGGTTCAGCGCTTTCTGAAAAGCTACCCACACTTGTCATACCTGCTCGGAAAGGTGCGCCGGGTCAGCGCACATTTCTGCAAGTCCAAGACGGACGCTGCCACCCTGTGGACCGTGCAACATTGGTTTCATCTGCCAGTGCACCGATTGCTGTGCGACGTGCCCACACAGTGGAACTCTACGCTCCACATGTTGGCCAGACTCTATGAGCAGCGTAGAGCTATAGTGGAATACCAACTCCAACATGGGCGGCATAGTGTGAGTCAGACTCCTCAATTCTTTACAGAAGAGTGGGCCTGGTTGGCAGACATCTGCCAGGTCCTTGGAAACTTTGAGGAGTCTACCCAGATGGTGAGCGGGGATGCTGCAATCATTAGCGTCACCATTCCTCTGCTATGCCTGCTGAGAAGTTCCCTGCAAAGAATAAAGGCAGACGCTTTGTGCTCGGAAACGGAGGCGGGTGAAGACAGTATGTCGCTGGATAGTCAGAGCACCCTCATGTCTATATCTCAGCGCGTTGAGGAGGAGGAGGAGGAGGGGGAGGAGGATTAGGAGGAGGGGAAAGAGACAGCTTGGCCCACTGCTGAGGGTACCCATGCTGCCTGCCTGTCATCCTTTCAGCGTGTATGGCCTGAGGAGGAGGAGGAGGAGGATCCTGAAAGTGATCTTCCTAGTGAGGACAGCCATGTGTTGCGTACAGGTACCCTGGCACACATGGCTGACTTCATGTTAGGATGCCTTTCTCGTGACCCTCGCGTTACACGCATTCTGGCCACTACGGATTACTGAGTGTACACACTGCTCGACGCACGGTATAAGGAGAACCTTTCCACTCTCATACCCGAAGAGGAAAGGGGTTCAAGAGTGATGCTATACCACAGGACCCTGGCGGACAAACTGATGGTAACATTCCCATCCGACAGCGCTAGTGGCAGAAGGCGGAGTTCCGAGGGCCAGGTAGCAGGGGAGGCGCGGAGATCAGGCAGCATGTACAGCGCAGGCAGGGGAACACTCTCCAAGGCCTTTGCCAGCTTTATTGCTCCCCAGCAAGACTGTGTCACCGCTCCCCAGTCAAAGCTGAGTCGGCGGGAGCACTGTAAAAGGATGGTGAGGGAGTACGTAGCCGATCGCACGACCGTCCTCGGTGACGCCTCTGCCCCCTACAACTACTGGGTGTCAAAGCTGGACACGTGGCCTGAACTCGTGCTGTATGCCCTGGAGGTACTTGCTTGTCCTGCGGCTAGCGTCTTGTCAGAGAGGGTGTTTAGTGCGGCTGGGGGAATCATCACGGATAAGCGTACCCGCCTGTCAACCGACAGTGCCGACAGGCTTACACTCATCAAGATGAACAAAGCCTGGATTTCCCAAGACTTCTCTTCTCCACCAGCGGACAGCAGCGATACCTAAACTATACGTAGGCTGCACCCGCGGATGGAAGCATCGTTCTCTATCACCATCAAAAACGAGGACCTTTTAGCTTCATCAATCTGTGTATTCGATTCATCCTCCTCCTCCTGCTTCTCCTCCTGAAACCTGACGTAATCACGCCGAACAATTTTTCTTAGGCCCACAAGGCTCAGTCATATAATTTTTGTAAACAATTTTTATACGTTTCAATGCTCATTAAAGCGTTGAAACTTGCACCTGAACCAATTTTTATTTTAACTGGGCTGCTTCCAGGCCTAGTTACAAATTAAGCCACAGTAACCAAAGCGATTAATGAGTTTCACCTGCCCTCTTGGTTGGGCATGGGCAATTTTTCTGAGGTACATTAGTACTGTTGGTACACCAATTTTTTGGGGCCCTCGCCTACAGTGTAATCCAATTAATTTTTTGCCCACCTGCATTAAAGCTGACGTTACATCAGCTGTGCTGGGCACTGCAGTGGGATATATTTATGTACCGCCGGTGGCTTCCTGGCACCCAGAAATGCTGTCGGTCCACACGGAGTTGTAACTGCATGTGTCCACTTCTAAAGAACCCCAGTCTGACTGGGGCATGCAGTGTGGGCCCAAGCCCACCTGCATTAAACATGACATTACCTCAGCTTTGATGGGCAATGCAATGGGATATATTTATGTACCGCCGGTGGGTTCCAGGGAGCCACCCATGCTGTCGGTCCACACGGAGTTGTAACTGCATCTGTCGACTTCTAAAGAACCCCAGTCTGACTGGGGCATGCAGTGTGGGCCGAAGCCCACCTGCATTAAACCTGACATTAGCTTTGCTGTCCAGGGCACTGCAATGGGATACATTTATGTACAGCGGGTGGGTTCCAGGGAGCCACCCATGCTGTGGGTGCACACGGAATTCCCATTGCGGAGTTGTACCTGCCTGTGACTATTTATAAAAAACCGCGGTCTGACTGGGGCATGCAGACACCTTGACAGAATGAATAGTGTGTGGCACATAGATTCCCCATTGCTATGCCCACGTGTGCAGCTCCTGATGGTGGTGGCACAGGATTATATTTCTCACTGCTTCTGTACAGCATTGTGGGCTATCGTCCTGCCCCTTTTAAAGAGGGTTGCTGCCAAGCCGTGCCAAGCCTCTGCAGTGTGTGCCTGCGGTTCCTCCTCATGGCAGACGCACTTATAAATAGACATGAGGGTGGCGTGGCATGAGGGCAGCTGAAGGCTGCGCAGGGACACTTTGGTGTGTGCTGTGGACACTGGGTCATGCAGGGGGGGGGGGGGGGTTGGGCAGCATATAACCCAGGAGAAGTGGCAGCGGAGTGTCATGCAGGCAGTGATTGTGCTTTGTTGGAGGTAGTGTGGTGCTTAGCTAAGGTATGCATTGCTAATGAGGGCTTTTCAGAAGTAAAAATTGTTGGGGGGGGGGGTCCACTCTTGCCGCTAATGTGGCTTAATAGTGGGACCTGTGAACTTGAGATGCAGCCCAACATGTAGCCCCTCGCCTGCCCTATCCGTTGCTGTGTCGTTCCCATCACTTTCTTGAATTGCCCAGATTTTCACAAATGGAGACCTTAGCGAGCATCGGCGATATACAAAAATGCTCGGGTCGCCCATTGACTTCAATGGGGTTCGTTATTCGAAACGAACCCTCGAGCATCGCAATCATTTTGTCCCGAGTAACGAGCACCCGAGCATTTTGGTGCTCGCTCATCTCTATCAGGTGTAGGACTTTGCATTTTTTCCTGTTAAACATCATTCTGTTAGTTGATGTCCACTGTTCTCGCTTGTCTACATCTTTTTGAATCCTTTCTCTTCTCTGGTGTTAGCTATCCCTTCTAGCTTTCAGTTGTCAACAAATTAGGTCAATTCCCCTTCAATTCCCTCAACTAGATCATTAATAAAAATGTTGAACAATACTGGGCCCAGCACAAAGCCTTGTGGTACCCCACTTAAGACATTTTCCAACTGGATGTGCAGCCATTTATGAACACTCAGCCAGCTGTGAATACATCTAACAGTTGCCTTGTCGATCTCATGTTTGGTTATTTAAGGATGGTATAAGATACTTTGTAAAATGCTTTACCAAAGTCAAAATACGAGGGGTGACTGAAAAGTTCTCGGCCCACCCATGAAATACTTGTCCTAGCCAAATGTCAGTTTAGCAACTTATAGTACATACCTTTGCTAGATTACATACCAAATTTTTCATTAATATCTCTTCTTTTGTTTCAGATATTGGTGTACAGAGTTTAAAAAATGGAAAAAGAGAGCAAGTGTGTGGTCATCCAATATCTGCTTGAAAAGGGCATGGGTGCACAGGAGATCCATAATGACATGATGGAAACATTAGGGGAGGATTGCCCTTCCTATTCCACTGTGAAAAAGTGGGTGGTGGAATTCAATCAGGGCAACACCTCTGTCCAGGATGCACCTCACAGTGGAAGACCGGTAACGGCCAGTACAGAAGAAAATGTCACTACAATCCAGGATATCATCATGGCAGACCAGAGTGTGACAGAACGCTACATTGCTGAGAGAGTGGGCATATCTCTGGAACGTGGTGGACACATCATAAGAGTTGTACATGACATGCACAAGGTCTCATGTCGATGGGTCCCAAGAATGTTGACAGCAGAAAACAAACACTAGGGACACGTCATGTCCGCCGAAAACTTGACCCTTTGAGGCAGATCCTGTGACATTGCTCAGACGTTTTGTGACAATGAATGAAGCATGGGTTCACAACTTTCAACCCGAAACCAAGGTTCAATCAAAACAATGGAAAAACCACTCCTCACCCACCCCCAAGAAGTTCAAGTCAATCCCATCAGCTGGCAAGGTGATGGTCTCTGTCTTTTGGGATTCAAGGCTGAATACCTTAAAAAAAGTGAAATGGTGAACGGAGCATATTATGCTGCTCAACTAAAGCATGTGAGGAAGGCCATCAAAGTGAAATTCACGAGATGTAGACTAAATGAGTGCTCTTTCCTCAGGACAATGCGCCCGTGCACATATCTACCCTTGCGATGTCTGCCATCGAGTCCTGTGGCTTCAAACTGCTTTGGCACCCACCTTATTCACCAGATTTGCCCCCCTCTGACTTTCATCTCTTCCCTAAGCTCGAGAAACATGTAGCTGGAACCTATTTTCGATCAGATGATGACGTCTTGGCTGCGGTGGAGGACTTTTTTGCCATATACAAAGAAACGTTCTACGAGGAGGGTATAATAGGCCTACAGCACTGGTGGCAAAAGTGTGTGGCCCTAAAAGGGGACTACATTGAAAAGTAGCCATAAACATTTGGACTACTGACAACCTTTATTGGGTGGGCTGAGAACTTTTCAGTTACCTCTCGTATACTATATCTACCACAATTCCCTGATCAACGCAGTCCGTGATTCTGTTATACAAGGAAATTAGATTAGTCTGGCATGACTTGCTTGTTACAAACCTATGCTGGCACTGGTTAATTACTGCTTTCTCATCCAAGTACATGCATACATGTTGTTTAACATGTTGTTCAAAGAGCTTTTCTAATGTAAAAGTCAGGCTCACAGGCCTGTAGTTTCCTGGATCCACTTTCTTCCCTTTTTTGAAGATAAGGACAACATTTGCCCTTCTCTAATATTCTGGGACTACTCCTGTTCTTTATGAATTTTTAAAGATTCTAGCAAGTGGTTCAGCAATTACCTCTGCTACCTTCTTCAGTACCCTGGGATGTAATTAGAGATGAGCGAACGTACTCATCCGAGCTTGATGCTCGCTCGAGTATTAGGGTACTCGAGATGCTCATTACTCGAGACGAGCACCACGCGGTACTCGAGTCAATTCCATTTCCTTCCCTGCATGTTTTGCGCCATTTTCTGGCCAATAGACATGCAGGGAAGGCATTACAACTTTCCCCTGTGACGTTCCAGCCCTATCCCACCCCCCTGCAGTGAGTGGCTGGTGAGATCAAGTGACCACCAAGTACTTAAAGTGGTCCCGCCTGCGGCTCGCCTCAGACACACGCTGGCAGAGATTAGGGGGGGTGCTGCTGGTGCTATAGGGAGAATGTTAGCATCTTCAAGAAACCCAACGGTCCTTCTTAGGGCCACATCTGACCGTGTGCATTACTGTTGTGGCTGCTGGGAGCAGTTTTGCACAATTTGTTTTTTTCATCTAGGGCTGCGCAGACTATTGCGTTCTCAGTCTGCAGTCAATTATACAGAGTATAGGGGAAGTACTGGTGAGGCAGGGACAGTGGTAGTGTAGAATCCTGTCAACAAGTACCCCCAAAAAATTCCTTCTTAGGGCTACCTGTGACCGTGTGCATTACTGTTGTGGCTGCTGGGAGTTGCCTCACTATTACCCAGCTAGGACTTTTTGCAGCCTTGCGTATTATTTTTTTTGGACTGCAGTGTGCGTTACATAACCGCTGTCAGCCTCCAACTGCAGGCCAATAATTGCATATTTTTTTACACCGCTCTGTATGTGCCTGCAAATTCATGCACAGCGTGCGGCGACAGCCCCTGATAGAGGGAAAGACATATACGCGCTCTCTAGGTCGTTAGCTTTTTCAAAAAAATTTGAAAAAACACTCCTTCTTAGGGCTACCTGTGACCGTGTGCATTATACTGCGTGGCTGCTGGGAGTTGCCTCACTATTACCCAGCTAGGCCTTTTTGCAGCCTTGCGTATAATTTTTTTGGGACTGCAGTGTGTGTTATATAACCGCTGTCAGCCTCCAACTGCATGCCAATAATTGCATAATTATTCAGACCGCTCTGTGTCTGCTCTATTCATAATCACCATACCGAGGGGTAGGGGTAGGCCTAGAGGATGTGGACGCTGGCAAGGACGCGGAGGTCCAAGTAAGGGTGTGGGCACAGGCTGAGTTCCTGGTCCTGGAGAATCGCAGCTGGCTGCTGCGGGATTAGAAGAGAGGCAAGTTTCTGGGGTCCCCAGCTTCATATCACAATTTTTGGGTCCACGAGGTAGACCTTTATTACAAAATGAGCAGTGTGAGCAGGTCCTGTCATGGATGGCAGAAAATGCATCCAGCCAGCAATGTATCGACCATCTAGTCTTCTACGCTGTCCACTGCTGCAACTCTGAATCCTCTCGCTGCTCACTCCATGAAATGACACATTCTGATGAGCAGACAGACTCCCAGCAACTGTTCTCGGGCCCCTGCCTTGATTGGGAAAAAATGGTTCCTCTCCCACCTGAGGAGTTTGTTGTGGCCGATGCCCTACCTTTGGAAAGTTCCCGAAGTCCGGGTGATGAGGCTAGGGACTTCCAGCAACTGTCTCAAGAGCTTTCAGTGGGTGAGGAGGTCGATGATGATGAGACACAGTTGTCTATCTGTGAGCCTGGGACCTCACACGTCCTACCCACACCCAGAATTGCGGGTCCTTCCTCGGTTATGGTATCTGCGGCGGTCTATGCCACCTCCTCTAAACCCTCCCCCTCCTCCTCCTCCTACTCAGCCTAGGTGACTAGAGGCACATGGCCCCCGAGCTGTTGCAGGGTCTGACTGAGCAGACCAACATCTGGCTTTCGCTGCTGAGCCTCCAACCGGGCATGCTCGTGTGTGACAACGGCCGTAACCTGGTGGCGGCTCTGCAGCTCGGCAGCCTCACACACGTGCCATGACTGGCCCACGTCTTCTATCTGGTGGTTCAGTGGTTTCTGAAAAACTACCCGCACTTGTCAGACCTGCTCGGCAAGGTGCGCCGCGTTTGCGCACATTTCCTAAAGTCTACCACGGACGCTGCTACCCTGCAGACCCTGCAACATCGGTTTCAGCTGCCAAAGCACTGGCTGCTGTGCGACGTGCCCACACAATGGAATTCTACGGTCCACATGTTGGCCAGGCTCTATGAGCAGCGTAGAGCAATAGTAGAATACCAACTCCAACATGAGCGGCGTAGTGGGAGTCAGCCTCCCCAATTCTTTACCGAGGAGTGGGCCTGGATGGCAGATATCTGCCAGGTCCTCGGAAACTTTAAGGAGTCTACCCAGATGGTGAGCGGCGATGCTGCAATCATTAGCGTCACCATTCCTCTGCTATGCCTGCTGAGAAGTTCGCTGCAAAGCATAAAGGTGCTTTGCGGTCGGTACAGAAGACGGGGGAAGAGAGTATGTCGCTTGATAGTCAGAGCACCCTCATGTCTATATCTCAGCGCATTTTGGAGGAGGAGGAGGAGGAGGGGGAAGAGACAGTTGGGCCCACTGCAGAGGGTACCCATGCTGCTTGCCTCCCATCTGTTCACCGTGTATGGCCTGTGGACGAGGAGGAGGAGGAGGATCCTGAAAGTGATCTTCCTAGTGAGGACTGCCATGTCTTGCATACTGGCACCCTGGCACACATGGCTGGCTTCATGTTAGGCTGCCTTTTTCGTGACCCTCGCGTTAGACGCATTCTGGCCACTACTGATTACTGGGTGTACACCCTTCTTGACCCCTGGTATAAGAAGAAACTTTCCACTCTCATTCTCGAAGAGGAAAGGGGTTCGAGAGTGATGCTATACCACAGGGCCCTGGTGGACAAACTGATGGTAAACTTCCCATCTAACAGCGCTAGCGGCAGAAGGCGCAGTTCTGAAGGCCAAGTAGCAAGGGAGTTGCGGAGATCAGGCAGCATGTTCAGCGCAGGCAGGGGAACACGCTCCAAGGCCTTTGCCAGCTTTATGGCTCCCCGGCAAGACTGCGTCACCACTCCCCAGTCCAGGCTGAGTCGGAGGGAGCACTGTAAAAAGATGGTGAGGGAGTACGTAGCTGATTGTACCACCGTCCTCCGTGATGCCTCAGCTCCATACAACTATTGGGTGTCAAAGCTGGACACGTGGCACGAACTTGCGCTGTATGCCCTGGAGGTGCTGGCTTGGCCTGCCGCTAGCGTCTTGTCAGAGAGGGTGTTTACTACAGCTGGGGGAATCATCACGGAGAAGCGTACCCGCCTGTCAACTGACAGTGCCGACATGCTTACATTCATAAAGATGAGCAAAGCCTGGATTTCCCCAGACTTCTCTTCTCCACCGGCGGAGAGCAGCAGAATCTAAAGATTCTTTTCGCTGCAACCGCAGATAAAAGCACTCTTTTCTGTCACCAGCAAAACGGGGCATTTAGCTTTGTCAATCTGTCTCTGACATTAGTCCTCCTCCTGCTACTCCTCCTCCAGAAACAACATGTAATCGCGCTGAATGGCCAATTTTTCTGCAGCCCAAAAGGCTCATCTACATCTTCCAATTTTTTTAACAACGTTTCCAAAGTATTGAGACTGTAACATGAACCAATTTTTTCGACAGGGCTGCCACCAGGCTCTGTAACAAATTAAGCAACAGTGAGCTGTATCTTTAAAAAAAATGTTTATGGGTTTCACCTGCCCTCTCGGTTAATACATTTTTCAGAGGTACACTTGTACTCTTGGTACACTAATTTTTGGGGCCCACGCCTACATTCTTATCCAACTAATTTTTCCAGCCTTCGCCTACGCTCATGGTATCCCAATGTTTCAGAGGTTGGCCTATACTATTACTACAGAAATTTTACTGGGGTCTGCCTGCCTATACTTCTGCTACAAGAAAATTATAGGGGTCTTCCTATACTGCTGCCACAAGGATCTTACTGGGGTCTGCCAATACTGCTGCCACGTTAATGTTACAGGGGTCTGCCTATACTTCAGCTACAGAAATGTTACTGGGATCTGCCTATACTGTTACTACAGAAATGTTACTCGGCTCTGTCTATACCGTTACCACAGAAATGTTAGTGGGGTCTGTCTATACTTCCACCACGTTAATGTTACTGGGGTCTGCGTATACTTCTGCTTCAAAAATGGTACTGGGGTCTGCCTGTGCTTCTGCTACATAAATGGTACAGGGGTCTGCTTTTACAGTGGCGACAGACATTTTACTGGGGTATGCCTTTACTTCTACAGAAATGGTACTGGGGTCTGCCTATACTGCAGCTACAAAAATGTTACAGGGGTCTGCCAATACTGCTGCTACATAAATGTTACAGGGGTCTGCTTATACTTCTGCTAATGAAATGTTACCGGGGGCTGTCTATACTGTTACTACAGAAATATTACTGGGGTCTCCCTAGACTTCTGCCACATAACTGTTACTGGGTTCAGCTTTTACCTTTGCTACAGGAATATTACAGGGGTCTGTGTATACTATGGGTGCACTGAGTCGTCCCATCGTGGTGTCCTACCTATCTGGCCCAAAAAACAACCCAGACTGACTAAGGCATGGTGTGTGGGCCGCAGCCAACATGTATTTCCTCTCACGCAACCGCAGCTACCTGGGGCACTGCAATGGGATTTCTTTCTGTACCGTCTGTGTGTTCCTGCTAGCCACCCATGCTACGGGTGCACACAGACTTGCCATAGCGGAGTTGTACCTGCCTGGCACTTTAAAAAAAAACAGAATGTCTAGGGCATGGCGTGTGGGCCGCAGCCAACATGTATTTCTTCTCACGCAACCGCAGCTATCCGGGGCACTGCAATGGGATTTCTTTCTGTACCGTCTCTGTGTTCCTGCTAGCCACCCATGCTGCGGGTGCACACAGACTTGCCATAGCGGAGTTGTACCTGCCTGGCACTTTTAAAGAATCCACGAATGTCTATGGCATGGTGTGTGGGCCAAAGCCAACATGTATTTTCTATCACGTAACCTCAGCTATCCGGGGCACTGCAATGGGATTTCTTTATGTACCGTCTGTGGTTTCCTGGGGGCCACCCATGCTGTGGGTGCACACAGACTTCCCATTGAGGTGTTTTACCTGTCTGTCCCCAAAACACTGACAGACTTGGGTAGGGTGTGGAGTGCAGATAGTTTACCCCTTGCGTTGTCGATGAGGTATCCGACACCCAAACAGAATGAATAGTGTGTGGACACATGGAGTCCCCATTGGACATAGGGTCGTGCGGGGGGTTGGGCAGCTTGTAACCCAGGAGAAGAGGCAGCGGTGTGTCCCGCAGGCAGTGATTGTGCTTGGTTGGAGGTAGTGTGGTGCTCAGCTAAGGTGTGCCTTGCTAATGAGGGTTTGTCTGAAGTAAAAATTGTTGGAAGAGGGGGCACTCTTGCCGCTATTGTGGCTTAATAGTGAGACCTGGGAACCTGAGATGCAGCCCTGCATGTTGCCCCTCGTCTGCCCTATCCGTATCTGTGTCATTTCCATCACTTTCGTAGGTTTTGCAGATTTGCACAAATGAAAACCTTAGCGAGCATCGGTGATATACAAAAATGCTCGAGTCGCCCATTGACTTTAATGGGGTTCATTACTCGAAACGACCCCTCGAGCATCGCAGATAGCTCGACTCGAGCAACGAGCACCCGAGCATTTTGGTGCTCACTCATCTCTAATCAAGACCATTAGGATATCTGGTGCCCAATTTTAGCATCCAATGAGCCTCACTCCTGAGTAATGCATTATGATTTACTTTTAGTTTTCTATCTCTTTTAACTATTTAAATACCGTAACAAATCAGTGTATCTATTTTCTGACTGTGTACCTCCACAAAATGCCTTGCTACACCTAAGCATTTATCCTGATTTTTAATGTATCTCAGGTGTTCCTGGATTCGTGTTTTCATTTTTCTTCCAGTGCACCCTATATACTTCATATTGCAACTGACACACTCCTCTATATATATGATATTAGTACTGTCACAATTTATGTACTATGGGAAACTTCATTAAGCCCAGATGGTTGGAAAATTCCTGCTTGCTTTTAACCTTTATGCAAATACCGCATTTAGGCTTCCCACAATGGAAAAAAAAACTTTATGTTCTAGCCAGTTTGATTCTGAAACGGTTTTAGATTTGAATACACTTGGAGATAATGTGCTACCAAGACACCTGTTCTTCCGAGCCACACAATGCAAGCTGGTGCTTAAGATGGAGCCTTGTGTGGCGCAGAGTGTAAGCTCTTGCCTACAACCTGAAGGTTGCAAGTTCAATCCACACATGATCCAGGTCGCTGGCTCACGGTCAACTCAGCCTTCCATCCTTCTGAGGTCAGTAAAATGAGAACCCAGCTTGGTGGGGGGCAATAAATAATAATTACCTGAAAGCGCTGCAGAATAAGTTGGCACTATACAAATTACAAGATAGTGTCTACTACATTATCCTTCTGTAATATCAGGAGGTTTCTCAATATTATCCTTTCTATTAAAACATATTTTTTTCTTTTGATGGTGTATATTATTTACAAATAACTGGAGCCCCTATGGGTTCCAGATTTTTTCCCATCATTTCTAATTTATTTATGAGTTGGTGGGAAGAGTTTTTTTTTCTTTGTCTAATCCATTCCATGGCCACATGGTGCTGTATCACAGATATATAGATGACATTGTCATCATTTGGAAAGATACAGACTCTGAGCAGAAAAGATTTGGTAGAAATTGTACAATCAAAGAGATAGAACTGTATGAAGCACTCAGGCACAGGCATAGACATCACGTCCAGCATTACAATATACAGCAAGTTTGGGATTATAAATCACAAAGAGATAATTGGCTGAGGAAAAAATACATGTGTCCTCAGTTTCTGGATTGATATTACCAGGATCATAAGTAATAGGTTCCCCAATAGTATAAACATAAATTGCAAGAAATAAGCAGAAAAGTGGAATTTTGAGGCTGGAAAAACAAGATGGCAGACTGGTTCTGCAGCGTCCGAGGAGAGGGCCCACAGCCAAGGAGATTGCGGGGTAGATAAAGGATTACTGTCACGGTGGCTTTACCATCTCCTCCCCTGAGGGTAGCTCAGTACATCACCAGTAGCTGCACAAACAGTCTAAAGCAGGTATGTATCAAAATACAAATATTGCAAATAAACTACTCATGTACACAAATACTTGCTCAAAGTGCAGGACTCTGCTCAAAGAAAAGTACACCAGAATGACTGCTAAAGAAGTGCCACCAGAGTGAAAAGTAAAGCAAGGGTCTTCCTAAGAGAAAAATGAAAGCTACATGTGGTCAACCCACCCGCCCTACGTGAATCACCAGCACATGCCTGTCTTCATCAGGCATGTACAGCTTCTCTCTATCAGTCCGACAGTGATGGGGATGCCCTAATTCTCGCAACAATCCCTTCTGTAACAGAAGACTCGTCAGGCCCAACTTGGCTGGACCGGATACAGGACCCAATTGGAAGCCTTTTGTCCTATTGCACTCTCTGATGTATACTGCAGCACACACAGAGCCAGTGCACCACTCCATGGTCAGTAACAAAAATCTTTTTTGAAAAGATGGTGGGCTCACCACTCCTGCAGTGCGGCTATAGTCAAATTCCAGAGAGCAATAGCCGGAGGAGAACTTCAACCACTTTTAATCTTCTTTATTAATTAAAAGAGCACTAGGTTCACAGACATGATACACACGAACACTGAACGCGTTTTGGCCAAATGGCCTTTGTCAGCAGCTATAGTTTGTTGAAAGTGCGCAACATATATAACAAACACATATTGTTAAACTAATTTAAAAACACGATGTACCTGTGGTTTGTTGCTGGCCATAAAGAGACCTGATACATGGTGCCTGAGTCTTCTAGATATACCATGTGATCCCTGCAGCCAATGGAAAGCTGCACACAATACTCTATAGTACTTCTATACTCTATAGAAAAATATACAAAATGTAGTAATATATAATGGCTAATAGAGTTCACCATTATACCATCTAAAGAAACATCATCACAATCCTTACATAACAAACTAATAACCATAAGAACCATAACAGTGAAATATGAACTAAATTATGAACAATTTCCCTGAGCTTGTTACAGTGAAAACTCAAACCTGGACTACCACCTTACATAGCAGTCCCAGGAGGACTCAAGTGGAGAAGGGGTGGAGGGTGGAGTTAGGACCTCCTCTACATACAGTATACAGTAGTACTAAAAATAGCCAGTGAGCATGACTGGGCCTGCCCCATAATTGTCCAGCCGCTGGGCTAGGCCTAAAATAAAAAAAAGCACATACTCACCTACCCTTGTGCCCCAGGACAAAACTGACAATCTCCCAAGGGCCGGAGCTGATTTCCCGGTAGATAGTGCAGGTTGAAGTCAGTTGCTGTGGCCAGTCAAACTGTGACATAAATAATGGCATAATATCATTATGTAACATTTATTTTGTAGTTTAAAGGGGTTGTCCCGCGCCGAAACGTTTTTTTTTTTTTCAATAGGCCCCCCGTTCGGCGCGAGACAAACCCAATGCATGTGTTAAAAAAAAAAAGTTTAGTACTTACCCGAATCCCCGCGCTGCGGCGACTTCTTCCTTACCTTACTAAGATGGCCGCCGGGATCTTCACCCACGATGCACCGCGGGTCTTCTCCCATGGTGCACCGTGGGCTCTGTGCGGTCCATTGCAGATTCCAGCCTCCTGATTGGCTGGAATCGGCACACGTGACGGGGCGGAGCTACGAGGACCAGCTCTCCGGCACGAGCGGCCCCATTCACCAGGGAGAAGACCGGACTGCGTAAGCGCGTCTAATCGGGCGATTAGACGCTGAAATTAGACGGCACCATGGAGACGAGGACGCTAGCAACGGAACAGGTAAGTGAATAACTTCTGTATGGCTCATAATTAATGCACGATGTACATTACAAAGTGCATTAATATGGCCATACAGAAGTGCTGAACCCCACTTGCTTTCGCGGGACAACCCCTTTAAGTCAATTGATTTCATTTTGATTCAAGTAAATAAAACAAAGTCAACAATTTATCAGCACAAAACAAACATAGAAAAATAGACTGGCTGTTGCTTGCACAAGCAGGCAACAAAAGTTTATGCTTAAAACTATGAGGATTTTCTTTTCTCCTTCCTTCTGTTTTAGGAAGTTCAATAAAGCAGCTTCAGTAAGTTGCATAACAATTCTATTAATAAAGTTGAGAGGAATTTTTTTTTCTGGCATGTACTGAGAATAAAATCCCTCCCTAGATATTCAGCCCGGCACACAGCAATAAAGGAGGATATAAAAGGCAATGACACTGTTGTGTTGCAGCCCCACAGCCATTCATTCTGCTCCTTTTTAAAGATCACTGATGAGTTCATGTAACTTGCTATCTGCAAACCTGATATTGCATAATGATGTTTTCTGTCTAAAGTTAGAATATTATTAAGTGTCTGATTTAATCATACAGGTGAGTGATATTTACTGCTTGTTTAACTTGTTACACTCTGTAAATGGGTAGGTAGTCATACTCACACTGCCCTGACATTAGAAGCTACTGTATTCATTTACTCTTCCCATACTGTTCCCTCTACCCTACAATCCTATACTTCTCCCTTTTTACAGCATTCGTAAACAGGATTATAGATAAATGTTTAGTTCATAAGACATATGACTGTGCTACCCCTAGAATCTAGAATATATTGATGCAAAAATCAACTTTCACAGACTATAGGAAATCCTGTAGAGAAGGACTAGACCAGAATGCATAATTTGTAACAGGGTATCCACAACTGTCTCACATCTTTCATAGTACTGCTCTCGTTATATGGAGCAGATGGACAGTTTGGGCCTCTTCAAAATCCAGGGTCCAAATGCAATCGTAGCCTCTGCACACTCTATAGTTGCATGGAGAAGAAACAATAACCAAATCAAATTATGTGGGGTGCCACATATGTGTCAAAAAACATTAGATACATTGCTAAAACCAGGAAAGCGACACACAAATCATTGAGCACTCCCATCATAAATAACCCATATATTTCATCAAGAAGGAATATATACAGTAAATAACATGCAAGTAAAAACCCTTATCATACCATCAATACATGTAGTGCAAATGCAAGAAATATCAAATTTATAACAAAAAGTGTCAGTGCTAGTTAAAAACATATATTCATAACATGTATGATAAATAGAGATGAGCGAACACCAAAATGTTCGGGTGTTCGTTATTCGTAACGAACTTCCCGTGATGCTCGAGGGTTCGTTTCGAACAACGAACCCCATTGAAGTCAATGGGCGACCAGAACATTTTTGTATTTTGCCGATGCTCGCTAAGGTTTTCATGTGTGAAAATCTGGGCAATTCAGGAAAGTGATGGGAATGACACAGTGACGGATAGGGCAGGCGAGGGGCTACATGTTGGGCTGCATCCTAAGTTCACAGGTCCCACTATTAAGCCACAATAGCGGCAAGAGTGGGCCCCCCCCCCCTCCCAACAACTTTTACTTCTGAAAAGCGCTCATTAGCATGGCATACCTTTGCTAAGCACCACACTACCTCCAACAAAGCACAATCACTGCCTGCATGACACTCCACTGCCACTTCTCCTGAGTTACATGCTGCCCAACCGCACCCCCTCCCCCCCACAGCGCACACCAAAGTGTCCCTGCGCAGCCTTCAGCTGCCCTCATGCCACACCACGCTCATGTCTATTTAGAATTGCGTCTGCCATGACGAGGGACCGCAGGCATACACTGCAGAGGTTGGCACGGCTAGGCAGCGACCCTCTTTAAAAGTGGCGGAGCGATAGCCCACAATGCTGTACAGAAGCAATGAGAAATAGAATCCTGTGCCACCGCCATCTGGAGCTGCACACGTGGGCATAGCAATGGGGAACCTATGTGCCACACACTATTCATTCTGTCAAGGTGTCTGCATGCCCCAGTCAGACCGGGCTTTTTAATTCATAGACACAGGCAGGTACAACTCCCTATTGTGAAGTCCCTGTCGACCCACAGCATGGGTGGCTCCCTGGAACCCACCGGCGGTACACAAAAATATCCCATTGCATTGCCCAACACAGCTGAGGTAGTAATGTCGTGCGTAATACAGGTGGGCTTCGGCCCACACTGCATGCCCCAGTCAGACTGGGATTCTTTACAAGTGGACACATGTAGGTTTAACTCCCTGTGGACCCACTGCCTGGGTGGGTGCCAGGAAGCCACCGGCGGTACATAGAAATATCCCATTGCATTGCCCAACACAGCTGAGGTAGTAATGTCGTGCGTAATACAGGTGTGCTTCGGCCCACACTGCATGCCCCAGTCAGACTGGGATTCTTTACAAGTGGACACATGTAGGTTTAACTCCCTGTGGACCCACTGCCTGGGTGGGTGCCAGGAAGCCACCGGCGGTACATAGAAATATCCCATTGCATTGCCCAACACAGCTGAGGTAGTAATGTCGTGCGTAATACAGGTGGGCTTCGGCCCACACTGCATGCCCCGGTCAGACGGGTTCTTTAGAAGTGTACAGATGTATTAAAAACTCAGTGTGCACCTACAGCATGGGTGGCTCCCTGGAACCCACCGGCGGTACACAAAAATATCCCATTGCATTGCCCAACACAGCTGAGGTAACGTCAGCTGTAATGCAGGTGGGCTAAAAATTAATTTGATTACACTGTAGGCGAGGGCCCACACAAATTGCTGTATCAACAGTACTAATGTACATCCCAAAAATTGGCCATGGCCAGCCAAGAGGGCAGGTGAAACCCATTAATCGCTTTGGTTAATGTGGCTTAAGTGGTAACTAGGCCTGGAGGCAGCCCAGTGTAACGAAAAATTGGTTCAAGTTAAAGTTCCAATGCTTTTAAGCGCATTGAAACTTATAAAAATTGTTCTGAAAAATTATTTGAGTGAGCCTTGTGGCCCTAAGAAAAATTGCCCGTTCAGCGTGATTACGTGAGGTTTCAGGAGGTGGAGCAGGAGGAGGAGGAGGAGGAATATTAGACACAGATTGATGAAGCAGAAATGTCCCCGTTTTGGATGGTGAGAGAGAACGTAGCTTCCATCCGCGGGTGCAGCCTACGTATTGCTTACGTATCGCTGCTGTCCGCTGGTGGAGAACAGAAGTCTGGGGAAATCCAGCCTTTGTTCATCTTGATGAGTGTTAGCCTGTCGGCACTGTCGGTTGACAAGCGGCTACGCTTATCTGTGATGATTCCCCCAGCCGCACTAAACACCCTCTCCGACAACACGCTAGCCGCAGGACAAGCAAGCACCTCAAGGGCATACAGGGCTAGTTCAGGCCACGTGTCCAGCTTCGACACCCAGTAGTTGTAGGGGGCAGAGGCGTCACCAAGGATGGTCGTGCGATCCGCTACGTACTCCCTCACCATCCTTTTGCAGTGCTCCCGCCGACTCAGCCGTGACTGGGGAGCGGTGACACAGTCTTGGTGGGGAGCCATAAAGCTGGCCAGGCCCTTAAAGACTGTTGCACTGCCTGGGATGTACATGCTGCTCGATCTACGCACATCCCCTGCAACATGGCCCTCGGAACTGCGCCTTCTGCCACTAGCGCTGTCGGCTGGGAATTTTACCATCAGCTTGTCCGCAAGGGTCCTGTGGTATAGCAACACTCTCGAACCCCTTTCCTCTTCGGGAATCAGAGTGGGCAGGTTCTCCTTATACCGTGGATCGAGCAGTGTGTACACCCAGTAATCCGTCGTGGCCAGAATGCGTGCAACGCGAGGGTCACGAGAAAGGCATCCTAACATGAAGTCAGCCATGTGTGCCAGGGTACCTGTACGCAACACATGGCTGTCTTCACTAGGAAGATCACTTTCAGGATCCTCCTCCTCCTCCTCCTCCTCCTCAGGCCATACACGCTGAAAGGATGACAGGCAATCAGCCGGTGTACCGTCAGCAGCGGGCCAAGCTGTCTCTTCCCCCTCCTCCTCATCCTCCTCATGCTCCTCCTCCTCCTCCTGTACGCGCTGAGAAATAGACAGGAGGGTGCCCTGACTATCCAGCGGCATACTGTCTTCCCCCGCCCCCGTTTCCGAGCGCAAAGCAGCTGCCTTTATGGTTTGCAGGGAATTTCTCAAGATGCATAGCAGAGGAATGGTGACGCTAATGATTGTAGCATCGCCGCTCACCACCTGGGTAGACTCCTCAAAATTACCAAGGACATGGCAGATGTCTGCCAACCAGGCCCACTCTTCTGAAAGGAATTGAGGAGGCTGACTCCCACTGCGCCGCCCATGTTGGAGTTGGTATTCGACTATAGCTCTCCGTTGTTCATAGAGCCTGGCCAACATGTGGAGCGTAGAGTTCCACCGTGTGGGCACGTCGCACAGCAGTCGGTGCACTGGCAGCTTAAAGTGATGTTGCAGGGTGCGCAGGGTGGCAGCGTCCGTGTGGGACTTGCGGAAATGTGCGCAGAGCCGGCGCGCCTTTACGAGCAGGTCTGACAAGCGTGGGTAGCTTTTCAGAAACCGCTGAACCACCAAATTAAAGACGTGGGCCAGGCATGGCACGTGCGTGAGGCTGCCAAGCTGCAGAGCCGCCACCAGGTTACGGCCGTTGTCACACACGACCATGCCCGGTTGGAGGCTCAGCGGCGCAAGCCAGCGGTCGGTCTGCTGTGTCAGACCCTGCAGCAGTTCGTGGGCCGTGTGCCTCTTATCGCCTAAGCTGAGTAGTTTCAGCACGGCCTGCTGACGCTTGCCCACCGCTGTGCTGCCACACCGCGCGACACCGACTGCTGGCGACATGCTGCTGCTAACACATCTTGATTGTGAGACAGAGGAGGAGGAGGAGGAGGAGGAGGGTGCTTTAGTGGAGGAAGCATACACCTCCGCAGATACCAGCACCGAGCTGGGGCCCGCAATTCTGGGGGTGGGTAGGACGTGAGCGGTCCCAGGCTCTGACTCTGTCCCAGCCTCCACTAAATTCACCCAATGTGCCGTCAGGGAGATGTAGTGGCCCTGCCCGCCTGTGCTTGTCCACGTGTCCGTAGTTAAGTGGACCGTGGCAGTAACCGCGTTGGTGAGGGCGCGCACAATGTTGCGGGAGACGTGGTCGTGCAGGGCTGGGACGGCACATCGGGAAAAGTAGTGGCGACTGGGAACTGAGTAGCGCGGGGCCGCCGCCTCCATGATACTTTTGAAGGACTCCGTTTCCACAACCCTATACGGCAGCATCTCAAGGCTGATGAATTTTGCGATGCGGACGGTTAACGTTTGAGCGTGCGGGTGCGTGGCGGCGTACTTGCGCTTGCGCTCGAACACTTGCGCAAGCGACGGCTGAACGGTGCGCTGAACTACACTGCTGGATGGGGCCGAGGACAGCGGAGATGAGGGTGTGGGTGCAGGCCATGAGGCGGTAGTGCCTGTGTCCTGAGAGGGGGGTTGCATCTCAGTGGCAGGTTGGGGCACAGGGGGAGAGGCAGGGGTGCAAACCGGAGACGGTGAACGGCCTTTGTCCCACCTTGCGGGGTGCTTGGCCATCATATGTCTGCGCATGGTGGTGGTGGTGAGGCTGTTGGTGTTGGCTCCCCGGCTGAGCTTTGCGCGACAAAGGTTGCACACCACTGTTCGTCGGTCGTCAGGCGTCTCTGTGAAAAACTGCCAGACCTTAGAGCACCTCGGCCTACGCAGGGTGGCATGGCGCGAGGGGGCGCTTTGGGAAACACTTGGTGGATTATTCGGTCTGGCCCTGCCTCTACCCCTGGCCACCGCACTGCCTCTTGCAACCTGCCCTGCTGATGCCCTTGACTCCCCCTCTGAAGACCTGTCCTCCTGAGTAAGCGTTGCACACCAGGTGGGGTCAGTCACCTCATCGTCCTGCTGCTCTTCCTCCGAATCCTCTGTGCGCTGCTCCCTGGGACTTACTGCCCTTACTACTACCTCACTGCAAGACAACTGTGTCTGATCGCCATCGTCCTCCTCACCCACAGAAAGTTGTTGAGACAGTTGGCGGAAGTCCCCAGCCTCTTCCCCCGGACCCCGGGAACTTTCGAATGGTTGGGCATCAGTGACGATAAACTCCTCTGGTGGGAGAGGAACCGCTGCTGCCCAATCTAAGCAGGGGCCCGAGAACAGTTCCTGGGAGTGTTCCCGCTCCTGAGCAGGTGTCATTGTAGTGGACTGAGGAGGCTGGGAGGAAGGAGGAGCAGCAGACAGAGGATTCGGATTGGCAGCAGTGGACGGCGCAGAACTGCGGGTAGACGATAGGTTGCTCGAAGCACTTTCTGCCATCCAGGACAGGACCTGCTCACACTGCTCATTTTCTAATAACCGTCTCCCGCGTGGACCCATTAATTGGGCGATGAATGTGGGGACGCCAGAAACGTGCCTCTCTCCTAATCGCGCAGCAGACAGCTGCGACACACCTGGATCAGGAGCTTGGCCTGTGCCCACACCCTCACTTGGCCCTCCGCGTCCTCGGCCACGTCCACGTCCACGTCCTCTAGGCTTACCCCTACCCCTCAGCATGCTGTATTACCAGTGATTAGATTTCCCAGGCAGGAAATAAATTGGCGCAAGACTGCAGGCCAAATATAATTTTTGCCCTTTTTGGAAAACGAAAGGCCCCACTGCCTCTAGTGAATGAATTATCTAAGTTTAATAACTGTGCTGTGTCCCTGCTTATGTGTCACAGAACGTGAGGGTAGCAGAGTTATTATAACTCTTGGAGAGCAGGTATTTTTTTTCCCAATTAAGGAAAGCAAATGGCGAACCCAGCAGTAAAGCGTAGCTGGGTGCGTATGATTTAGCAATGTTTTTCACGCAGCTCACACGTCTACACAGGCGTAAGGACGGACACAGGCTGGACAAATAGATTTGTTTTCAGTTTTTTCCCACCAACAGGCAGCACTGCGTATATTCAATGAACCTGCGAAGTTTAATAACTGCGCTGTGTCCCTGCTTATGTGTCACAGAACGTGAGGGTAGCAGAGTTATTATAACTCTTGGAGAGCAGGTATTTTTTTTTCCCAATTAAGGAAAGCAAATGGCGAACCCAGCAGTAAAGCGTAGCTGGCTGCGTATGATTTAGCAATGTTTTTCACGCAGCTCACACGTCTACACAGGCGTAAGGACGGACACAGGCTGGACAAATAGATTTGTTTTCAGTT
Organism: Eleutherodactylus coqui; assembly: GCF_035609145.1. Lineage (NCBI taxonomy): Eukaryota > Metazoa > Chordata > Amphibia > Anura > Eleutherodactylidae > Eleutherodactylus > Eleutherodactylus coqui. The sequence goes on from NC_089849.1 coordinate 60,221,761, forward strand.
TTTTCCCACCAACAGGCAGCACTGCGTATATTCAATGAACCTGCGAAGTTTAATAACTGCGCTGTGTCCCTGCTTATGTGTCACAGAACGTGAGGGTAGCAGAGTTATTATAACTCTTGGAGAGCAGGTATTTTTTTTCCCAATTAAGGAAAGCAAATGGCGAACCCAGCAGTAAAGCGTAGCTGGGTGCGTATGATTTAGCAATGTTTTTCACGCAGCTCACACGTCTACACAGGCGTAAGGACGGACACAGGCTGGACAAATAGATTTGTTTTCAGTTTTTTCCCACCAACAGGCAGCACTGCGTATATTCAATGAACCTGCGAAGTTTAATAACTGCGCTGTGTCCCTGCTTATGTGTCACAGAACGTGAGGGTAGCAGAGTTATTATAACTCTTGGAGAGCAGGTATTTTTTTTCCCAATTAAGGAAAGCAAATGGCGAACCCAGCAGTAAAGCGTAGCTGGGTGCGTATGATTTAGCAATGTTTTTCACGCAGCTCACACGTCTACACAGGCGTAAGGACGGACACAGGCTGGACAAATAGATTTGTTTTCAGTTTTTTCCCACCAACAGGCAGCACTGCGTATATTCAATGAACCTGCGAAGTTTAATAACTGCGCTGTGTCCCTGCTTATGTGTCACAGAACGTGAGGGTAGCAGAGTTATTATAACTCTTGGAGAGCAGGTATTTTTTTTTCCCAATTAAGGAAAGCAAATGGCGAACCCAGCAGTAAAGCGTAGCTGGCTGCGTATGATTTAGCAATGTTTTTCACGCAGCTCACACGTCTACACAGGCGTAAGGACGGACACAGGCTGGACAAATAGATTTGTTTTCAGTTTTTTCCCACCAACAGGCAGCACTGCGTATATTCAATGAACCTGCGAAGTTTAATAACTGCGCTGTGTCCCTGCTTATGTGTCACAGAACGTGAGGGTAGCAGAGTTATTATAACTCTTGGAGAGCAGGTATTTTTTTTTCCCAATTAAGGAAAGCAAATGGCGAACCCAGCAGTAAAGCGTAGCTGGCTGCGTATGATTTAGCAATGTTTTTCACGCAGCTCACACGTCTACACAGGCGTAAGGACGGACACAGGCTGGACAAATAGATTTGTTTTCAGTTTTTTCCCACCAACAGGCAGCACTGCGTATATTCTATGAATAATAACTGTGTTGTGGCCCTGCCTATACAATTCTTTCCCTGCAGTATCAATGGAGGGTGCAATGCTCTGCAGAGGCGATTTTGAGAAGCCCAAAAAAAATGCAGCACAGCCAACAGCAGCCTGGACAGTACTGCACACGGATAAATATGGCCCTAGAAAGGACCGTTGAGGTTCTTGAAGGCTACACTCACTCCTAACACTCTCCCTGCCTATGCAGCACTTCTGTCCCTAATGCCAGGTGCAACGGTCTGCAGAGGCGATTTTGAGAAAAAAAAAAAAATCCCACTGCTAACAGCAGCCAACACACAGCTATCAGTGGCCCTAATAAGGACCTTTGGGGGGTCTTGAAGCCTACACTAACTACCAATTCTTTCCCTACAGCAGCTCCGGTATAAACAGCACTGTCCCTCATCTAACTCACACCGCATCTGAGGCGAGCCGCGGGAGGGGCCGACTTTTATATTAGGCGAACACCTGATCTCGCCAGCCACTCACAGCAGGGGGGTGGTATAGGGCTTAAACGTTGCAGGGGGAAGTTGTAATGCCTTCCCTGTCTTTCAATTGGCCAGAAAAGCGCGCTAACGTCTCAGGGAAGGAAGTGAAAGTAACCAGAACACCGCATGGTGTTCGTCACGAATAACGAACATCCCGAACACCCTAATATTCGCACGAATATCAAGCTCGGACGAACGCGTTCGCTCATCTCTAATGATAAACAATGTGACAGCTAATATGCTAAAAGAAACCATGTTTAGAATATACTGTAACATGGAAATATGCACATACTTCTATTTAAGATCCATTGTGAATCGTATCATCTTCAACCATTCTGTATAGGAGAGTAAGCAGTCAGTGAAATCATTATTCAAAAACAGAGTTTATTAGTATTGATGAAATAGGAAACATTACAGAACAAACCAGATCATTTTTCAAAGGTGTTCTATAACTTCTCACATAATAAACCACGCCCTTTGTGTTGCAATTACTAATATAATGTATACTGTGTTAATAATGACTCTTTGCTGAAGCTGGGGAGCACAGCTGTATATTGGCTTGGAATACATTTTTACACTCTGCTGTATGGAAAAGATACATGCATAGATACATACAGTTGTTAGAAAAAGTATGTGAACTCTTTGGAATTAATAAAATGTCTGATGATTATCGAAGTTAGAATTATAGAAAAACATAATATAGCTAACACCTACTCAATGATGAATAATAATAATCTCCATTGAGCCAATCATATGGCAGGAAGTCAATGTATAAAGTTATGCATATATGGTCAAGAGACCCCTCTCCCCCCCCCTTGCCCTCCTTCCAATCAACAGAATATGGAACGAATGTGATCTAGGAAAACTTGGCCATGTAATAGTTATTGGTGCTTGACAATTTGGTTTATATTGTATTACAAAGAATGGGGCACAAAACCACAATGTTCAATCTTGACAACTTATTTATGTACTCATTGTCAAAAAAATCAAGCACCTAAAGGAAGTTGTTGCAATTGAATGAAACTTTATACGTGTGATTGAAATGTTGATAAAAGTAAGTTATTACACCATCACAGCAAAGGGATAGTTGATTGCGAAACACAGAACACTAGGCTCTAGTACCCTGTTGGACCATCTCTAGCTCGGATGCAAGATGTGATATGCAGGCATGGAAGCATGCATATTCCATATGGTATCCTGTGGCATATCGGTCCACATTTACTGTAACAGGAGCTCTACATCATAGGCTGTGGAAATTGGTGTCACAGATGGTCCTATACATTTCCTATTGGTGATACATCTGGTGATCGGGCAGAGGCATGTCTGGTGGTCAACAAGCTCTACATAAGCAGAGCTCCACTACACACAAGTAGCCTCTGTGAGCCTTTTTATAGGCCAAGTGTGAAATCACTTTTAGGGCCTCAGGTTGCAAAACTGTTCAACTAATCATGCCACAACTCTAATTATTTGCATATCTACCTGACATGTAACTGTATGCTGACTTTTACAGCAAAATGACAACTGCTTCTAGCTACGTGATTTAAAAAAAAATATTGTATTACAAATAATGGTGCACAAAACCATAATGTTCAATTTTGTAGGCAAAATGGCCTTAATGAGAGAGATTTAAAGTATAGTTGTTGATGATATACATCTTTCAATGGCCACAGTCTACTCATCTAATGAGAGTAGGATAAGGATAAGCTCTAGGTTACTAAGTAGGCATCAACGCATGTTGGTTCCCTGAACATAATAATGGAATCATGTACCATCAACAGCCTGCATCTCATCAGTCCTGTAAAGCATGTTCTATACTGAAAAGGTGTCTGTAAAAGTTGGTCGCTGGATGTAACACAATTTTTCAGTTAACCTAAACTATTATGTCTTCACTGTGTTTAGAATGAATATGACTTTTATGTTCCAGGTCGACTGTCTAAAGATTTGGTAAGTTTGCAATGAATGAAACAAGAGTGATGGAATTCATTCTATTGGGTTTTGGAAACCTTCACAGCTTTAGTATTTTGCTTTTCATTCTTTTCTTGACCATCTTTCTTTTTACAGTTATGGGAAACATTCTCATAATAATTCTATTTTCCACCAGTGTCCAGATCCAGTCCCCCATGTATTACTTCCTTTGTCATCTTTCCTTTTCTGACCTTGTTATTTCCATGAACATTGTTCCCAACATGCTCAGTGCTATTCTACTAGGAGAGAAAATAATAACTTTTATTGGCTGCATCACCCAATTTTATTTCTACAGCGGTACAACAATTACTGAATGTTTTCTTCTTTCAGTGATGTCCTATGATCGGTACTTGGCCATCTGCAACCCTCTAAGATACTCTAGTATCATGGATTTCAACCACCAGATCTATCTTTCACTATGGCCATGGTTGCTGGGTTTTACTCTTAATCTTTCAGGAGTCTTACCTATATCAAACTTTAATTTTTGCCATGACAATATCATTGACCATATCTACTGTGACCTTTTTCCTATTCAGCAGCTTTCTTGCTCAGACACCTCTCTTGTAGAACTGGAAGGAATTCTGTTTTCTATGCCAGTATTTATCCTCCCTTGTGGTTTTATCATTGTAACCTATGTGTATATCTTCCTCTCCATTCTTAAGATTCCATCTACAACAGGGAAAGAAAAAGCCTTTTCAACCTGCAGTTCTCATCTTATTGTTGTAGGATTATTCTATGGGACTTTAACAGCAAAATACATGATTCCATCTGTAGGACACTCCTTGATTATTAATAAAATTGTTTCCCTGCTGCATACTTTACTTACACCCTTGTTTAACCCTATAATTTATAGCTTGAGAAACAAAGACATAAAGATAGCATTTAGAAAATTGCTTACTCAGTGACAAAGATTACTGCCCGCCAGTGGTGGGTGCTGCACAAAGTTTATCACTCACGCAGCTGCTGTTGTCACACAGTGTACGGTCCATGCATACCCCAACTCCTCCTCCAGTCTCCTGCTCTTACTGAATTCTGAAAGAAGGAGACAGAGGGAGGAGTCAGGTTATGTACTCTGAATATTGTCAGGTAAATACATAATTTTAAAAAACCTTGTTCTTAAGGAGGCCTCAAAATTAGATAAATACAACCTCAGATGAACAATAACACATAACAGTTTACACCATGACATCATTTATTTAACAAGGTTAGACAAAAATACAGAAGTAGTGTGTGAAAAATTAAGTATATTAAGTACAGACCATCTGTCGTGCATTTATTTGGGGTCCACGGCGTAATCAATAGGAATGTTTGCACCCTACCTGATTTACGTTCACAGATTGTGCGCACAATGGAAGAGTTCACACAGAGACAGACTGTCAGTGTAGAAAGTCTTCCTGGATTCTGTTTATTAGTAGTCGTATAGCATCCTATATAGCATTATGAGTTAATTGCCCTTTATGGGTATGCCGGAAACAGTACGTGATTGGAAATCAAAGCATGGGATTGGGTAGTCTAATTATGGTCTTTTTCCATTTGGTCCTGCGTGAGCTTCTGTCGTCATGGATGTCGGACATCATGTGTTTTCAAACGAAAAATGGCTACATCTTAGGTGTTTTTTTCCATTGTTCACAGCCTGTCCTATTTGTGATGGTGTTAGTATAGAGGCTAAGAAAACAGAGAAGGACCATCATATTTGGGCTAAAAGGAGTGTTTTCTAACAATTTTCTTCTCATAGACCCAATCTCCGGGGAGCAGGTCATAGGTCCCCGTGTCAGTCTCTGGATCTGGAAGGGAAGGGAAGTAAACACTCAAGAATATACATTAGTTAGGTATTTTGTGAGAGCAATAACACAGTTTGTCAAGCTACCATGCTGCATCTGAAGTTATCACGGTAAATACAATTCTGACCTTGGGGCCGACCCAAAAAGTACCTCATATGGGCTGAGGCCGATTCTGTCAGGTGTGTACCTTCTGGAGAAGAGTACCAAGGGGAGGTACTCAGTCCATGGTCTACTGAGCTTTGCCATGGCCTTCCTGGTTCGTGGTTTCTAAGGTACCATTTAAACTTTCTGCTCTACCACTGGTTTGTGGATGGTACGGAGCATAAAAGGCCAGTTCTAGCCCCAACACTTTCATTACTTTCTGCATCACTTCTCCCATGGAGGGAATACCTCGGTCACTCTCAGTTGTCTGTGATACTCTGTACCTGTGTACCACCTCAGAGGTCAGTTTTTGTTGGTGGCATTTGTGGGCGGGTATGCCAGACTGGCTACCCTGAGAACAGGTACAGGCAGATCAGACCGACCTTATACCTGCCCATCCTTGGCAGTTGGAAGTAGTCTACTTGAAGACACTGGAATCGGTAGTCAGGACGAGGGGTGCACTGCATGGGAGCCTATACAGACTTACCCACATTGTTCTGTGCACAAATCAGGCAGCCCTGTGTGTGTGTGGCTGCCGTGATGCTAAATCCTGGTGCAAACCAGTAACTAGCGATCACAGCTATTTGTGACAGGTGTGTATTTCCATGGGAGGCCGAAGCCATGGCCATGATTGGATAGGGGCTTGTGGCAGACAAGGCTTGTTGGATACCATCCATTTATCCCCAGGTGTCTCTTTGCCCCTCTTTCTGGTTCCCACTGTTCCTTCCCCCCCCCTTTAGTTGCCTGCTTTTGTAACTAAATCAACAGGTCATAATCCACTGGGGGGTGACAACTGGGGGGGTATCTTTACCGCTCCAACCCCTGAAGGATCAAGTCTGGGCTTCTGTGTGGCTATCTACACAGCCTGATCAGCCGGGTGATTTATGGTTGCCTTAGGTGCCATCCATGGATTGGCCTTTTGTTGCACTTTTAGGCCACTCTCTCGGGCAGCAAGACGGCTTCCATCGGTGCTGGTACACCTTTACTGTTTCTAATTGCTTTATTTTCAAGAATGACCTTGCTCTCCAGATGGGTCCGAAGTCATGAGCAATGCCATAGGCATAGCGGGAGTCTGTGTAGACATTAGGTTAGAAGAGGTTAGGCTTTGACTAGATCATGTAAGGAGAGCACAATATAGCTTATGTAGAACCTGCCTTCTTGATCATTCCTCGATTCATCCACAAAGAGTGCAAAATCAGGGTTATCTAATGACTGATCAACATGACTGAATCCGCTGTCTCCTGGGCCATTAGCTAGTGCATAGTCATGTCTATCAATCTGAAAGAAAAAAAAACTATCAGGTGATTATTCCCACTTCCCCCTTTCTCTGAGGCAGCAAGGTAGCTGAACTGGGGGCGTGGTAACACTGGCACATTGAGTCGCATGAGCAGGGTGCACTGTGCACAGGTTTGCCCGTTTACTCCATTGCCTTTTGTATCTTAAATTTCAGGGTGCCGTTGATCCTTTCTACTTTTCCACCTTTCCACTTTTCCGTGGATGGTTGGGTGTTTGAAAGGCCTAGGATATACCCACAGCAGACATGATGTGTTGCATTATTTCACCTGTGAAGTGTGTACTTTTGTTTGACTCAATCACTTCCGGTACACCGTATCTGCAGATTACCTCATTCATGAGCCTCTTTGCGGTTACCTGCTCATTAACCATGGTAACAGGGTAGGCCTCCAACCTGAAAAGACATCAACAACATCAAGCACATATTCATACTTCCCAACAAGTGGGAGTTGAATGTAGTCAATTTGCAATCTCTTAAATGGGTAGAATGGCCTAGGCAAGTGTTATGTGGCCCCTTTACTTCTGCGCTGGGTAGCCTATGGCACACATCATGCAAGACTGGACAAATGATGCAGCAGCTACAGAGAACCCAGGAGTCAGCTGTCCTCGTTCAAGCGTCGACATAATTGCTGCTTTTGATAGGTGCATCTTTACGTGCATCAGCTGGGCCATCATGGGACATAGGGACCATGGTAGGCAAGTTCTGTTGACTGTTCGCCATATGCCATCCTGTTCTGTTGCTCCCATTTTTAGTCCATTTTCCTTTTCTTCCTTGCTGGCTTGTAATTGTAAAGTCCTTAGCATATCAATGTCCACATTTTCGTCAATGTCCAAAGTTTTTGTCTCTGACTTATGCTGTCAGTATCTTCTTTTCTTTCACAGCTTGAGGGCAGCTGCCTTTGCTGTGCTTTCTACTATGGCGTTGCCTCTTGCTTCTCCAGTGTAGGAATTGGTGTGAGCTCTCTACTTTGTCAGGTAGAAGTAGGGCCTCCATGAGACTCTGCATGCTGCACCATTCTTAATTGGCTCTCCTACTGAGGTAAGAAACTGTCTGTCTTTCCATATTGGGCTGCAATCATGAGCTATGCCAAATGCATACCAGGAATCGGTGTAAATGTTTGCTATCTTTCCTTTTGCCACTCTACACGTCTCAGTGAGGGCCTTCAGTTCTGCTTCTTGTGCTGTGACATGTAAGACAGAGCCTCTGCTTTTAGGACACCTTGTTGTGTGACCACTGCATATCCGGTGTGGAGTCATCAATCCTCACCCTGGTACCATCTACAAAAAGCTCAAAATATGCATTGTTAAGAAGGGGTTCCAGTAACTGTTTTTAAAACCTAAATTTTCTTGTTGCATCAATGCTTATTGCAAAAACCTTTTAAAATAGCTCATCTGTAATACCTAGATCACCTATGCCTTCTCCTTCCCGAATTTGAACCAGGATACTCGATTGGAAGAAGAGTAACTGGGTTCGAAGTAGTACAACGTTGGAAAGAAATATCAGGGGGTCGGGTATAAAAAGAACACATTGTAGCCGGATCTGACAGTCCAGAGATGAGTGCTTGGGTTGCACTTGTGTGAGTATGCTCTGGATATCATGAGGGGTTAGGATGACTAGTGGGCAGTCCAGAACCGTAACCTTATTCCCATCGCGGAGGTCATAGACCATGTGGGAGGTGTCGGACCTTTTAGTGTCTTTTCTTGACTGAGAAAGAGAGGTGTTTGCTGGAGGACGTATCTCGCTCAAAAATCCCATTGGAACCAAGTCTCCCACTTGTCCTCCAAGAACATTTTCTTGTGGGAAACTAAAGTTATACTGTTTGACCCAGGGGTGTGTATCCTGGTTTCAGTCATAGGGTGTTCTATTCCCCTATGTCTGTCTTGGAGGTGGCCAACAATTTGTCAGGAACCGTGGAAAACTGAGTTTCTGCAGCAGCTGTCAGGACAAACACATGAGCCGGATCCACCAAGAGAGTATTTAGTTTACAAAACTCTTCTGAACTGGCACCTGAGGTCTCAACCTTTACCCATCCATTCGGTGAGAATTTGATGGATGCAGATAAGGCTTGCAAGATGTCAGCACCAATAACAGAGACATGTGTTACATCAGGGCAGAATAATCCACAAACATCTATCCATATTTGAAATGTGATAGCCTTTAAGCAATTCATTATTAATCTGATCCTGCCTGCAATATCTTATCAAATTTGGCTGCCTGGCTGCCCGCATTCTCCACCATCCTTCTCTGTCTTTTGACCCTGAACAAAGGGTGAAGTTCGAGAATGACACCTTTGCAAAATAACTCTGTTATCTCTCTGTGCATATATGAAACACAGACTGAACAAAGTTGTTTTAGTTAAACTATCCACTGCAATTAAACTCGTAAAAAAAGAAAACATATGCTAGGAGCTTCTGTCAATGCAACATTTTCTGCATTTTAACCCATGTATTCTTGAAAGCCCCCACAGGATGTGAGTGGGGTATAACTTTTTTACACTTGTATGAAGGAGACAAAGATTTACAACAAAGATTAGATTACATAACATCAATGCATACAAGACAAACAATAGTGGTTATTTGTCACATAATTGTCCAAAGATTCTCCATGAACTTGCTTCCTCTTCTAGCGGTGGGGTCTAATGCTCATGTTTACTGATACCCCATCTGCTCTAACAATTTAGTACATCACTGAACATCCATTTGTGACCTGAGACCCCAGAAAGAATGTACCTTAAAACTTCTATCATTCCTGTCTTCTAAGACAGTATAATTCATTAGATTCATTACAAGCTTCTATTTGATTAAAGCAAACAAATCTACTTTCCAAGGTTAGCTTCACATTCTTCTCTCCGTTCTTATCTCATGAGGCCCTGAGAAGTAAGGAGACAAGGGGGTTGGGGTGGTTGTCTTAGCCTGCAGCTTCAAATAAACAGACTTTCTCTCACTAAAAGCAAGCTCAGTTAACCATTTGTATATATATATATATATATATATATATATATATATATATACACCTAGTATTATACGCCTTTTCCTAAATATCTATAGGTGACACAATCACACTTTTGCACTGTATATATATCTATTATCACGTATTGATCCCACTTCTGACACCATGTAAACATTAATGTTCAGTGGACACTCTCCCAATGCCAGGCACAATATATCACGTCCTGTAATTTCAAACAATTCAGCAGCAACACAGTTTAGCAATCTGCCTTTACTAGAAGGGATCCAATAATGCACATTTAACCTTTACACTTTGACCTGAGGACAGTCCTCTACCTTTGGGCCAAACTCCCAACGAGCCGCTGTGTATGGTGCATCAATCTTGGCTATAACCCAACCAATGTGTACTTATTGCCAACAACCATCCCTTCTTACAGTTTGAGCAGGACACACATACACATAGACGGAGCACTGGTACAATTGGGTTTGTCTCGCTGTCCTCCCGGGAGCAACCAAGTTGATCTATCTCAACCCCCTATACTGTCTGGCAGCACCCTTTGTCTCCCTGGAGTCAACTATAGCTCCCCTGGAGAAGAGTCTGTCAAGACAAATTCAATAAATTTTACCCTCTCCCTGGACAGTCTCTTGACTCTGCCGATTAACCAGTACTCTCAGAACAACAAGCATGCAAACCATTCCTTTTAAAATATGACAGGTTCTGTATTGCGTGGTTGAGACTTAAGGTACCTGTATGATGGTTCTGGACTGACCAGATCAGGCCTGGGCACACAGACAAAGCCTGGAACTGGCCACACAGGTATAGATAATTAATTTTATATTAACGTGTTTTTTTGCTTGGGCCCGCCAGGTCCTAAGATTGCCTCCGTGTGTCTGCATCCTTCTAAAGTCTGGTTACATCCGGATCCAAATTGACCACGGCCCCACGTTGGGCACCAACTGTTGTGGATTTATTTGGAGTCCATGGCATAATCAATAGGAATGTTTGCACACTTCCTGATTTACGTTCAGAGATTGTGCGCACAATGGAAGAGACAGACTGTCAGTGTAGAAAGTCTTACTGGACTCTGTTTATTAGTAGGCATATATCATCTTACATAGCATTATGAGTTAATTGCCCTTTATAGACATGCCTGGAAACAATACATGATTGGAAATCAAAGAATGGGATTGGGTAGTCTAATTATGGTCTTTTTCCATCTGGTCCTGCGTGAGCTTCTGTCACCATGGACGTTCGACATCACGTGTTTTCAGATGAAAAACGGTGACATCTTAGGTGTTCGATGGAGGGGGCAGGGGTGGGAATGAGCAACTTGTCATCAAATGATGCCTGAGGGTTATGTGCGGGTAAAAAAATGTGCCCTGAGGTTATGAGCATGTATTTCTATCAAGCTGCATATTCTGATAACGATTAGCAGAACAGGATGTGGTCGGCACATTCCGTTCTGCTGACTCAGATAGTTAAATAGACATTTCACCTTTTATATATTTATTTATTTATCCTCCACACATCAAACAATAGCTTTAGAACCACATTTATCAGCAATATCATGAAGTAACCATTTTGTGTATGACTACCAATCTCTCAGATCATTCTGGAGGAATTCTGGGCCACTCAACTTTACAATGTTGCTTAAGTTCATTGAGATTTGTGAGCATTTGCTTATGCAGAGCCCTTTATGAGTTGAGGTCTGAACTTTAGTTACTTTTAATTACCACATCTTGATTCTTTTCTTTCTCAGCTATTTTGATGTAGACTTGCTGGTGTGCTTGGGATTAGTGTCCTTTCGCATGACTTAGTTTTGGCCAAGCTGTAGCTTTTCAATAGATGGCTTCACATTTGACTCTAGAACACTTTGTTATATATGTAGTCGATCAATGACTGCATTGTGGTCAGGTCTTGTGGCTGCAAAACAAGTCCAAATTATTAACCCTCCACTACCATGCTTCACAATGGGTATGTGATGTTAGTGTTGATATGTGGTGTTAAGATATTATGACTAAACATCTCCACTTTAATCCTTTCTGTCTAAAGAACATTGTTCCAGAGGACTTGTGGTTTCTTCTGATTCAATTTTGCAAACTTTAGCCGTGCTGCCATGTTCTTTTCAAAAAGTAGAGCCTTTTTCCTGGCAACTCTTCTAAAGAAGTCATACTTTTTCAGTCTTTTTCTATTGTACTGTCAGGAACTTTATCATTACTAACTGAGATCCTAAGAGTATGAGATGTAGCTCTTGGGTTTTTGACAATTTCTCTGAGCATTGCCCCGTCTGACTTTGAGCTGAATTTGCTGGGTTGTCAACTCCACGGGAGATTGTCTTACATGTTTTCTACTTGTAAATAATCTTTTCCACTGTAGAATGATGGACTCCAAACTGTTTGGAGACAGCCTTACAAACCTTCCCAGATAGGCAGCAACAATTGCTTCTCTAAGAGTATTGCTGATGTCTTTCATCCTTGGCATTTTGTTAAATACTTTGCAAATACATTTGGGGAAAAAAATCTATTTGGGCTGCCTGTGAGTGTCCTCAGTGTTCTGGGTCTCTGCTGGGTGTAGTAGTTCTCCAAATTCATACGCAGCCAGCTAAGTGTTACAGCAGGCTTGCGCAAAATTATTTCCTGGCTCTGTCTGGGCTGTTAAATCACCGCTGTATTGCAGTCCACAGTGCAACACTCTGCAGTTCTTTGACATACTCCAGGGCCAGAAGCGCTTAGGCAGGGGCAGAAGACATATTGATTATTGATTGAATATAGGCAGTGGGCCTTTGCAAAAAAATTTGGGGAAAAAAATCTATTTGGGCTGCCTGTGAGTGTCCTCAGTGTTCTGGGTCTCTGCTGGGTGTAGTAGTTCTCCAAATTCATACGCAGCCAGCTAAGTGTTACAGCAGGCTTGCGCAAAATTATTTCCTGGCTCTGTCTGGGCTGTTAAATCACCGCTGTATTGCAGTCCACAGTGCAACACTCTGCAGTTCTTTGACATACTCCAGGGCCTTCTGCACTACTGGTAATACACCATGCTGAGGGGTAGGGGTAGGCCTAGAGGACGTGGACGCGGGCGAGGACGCGGAGGCCCAAGTCAGGGTGTGGGCACAGGCCGAGCCAGTGCGGTGGCCAGGGGTAGAGGCAGGGCCAGACCAAATAATCCACCAACTGTTTCCCAAAGCGCCCCCTCGCGCCATGCCACCCTGCAGAGGTCAAGGTGCTCTACGGTGTGGCAGTTTTTCACAGAGACGCCCGACGCCCGACGAACAGTGGTGTGCAACCTTTGTCGCGCCAAGATCAGCTGGGGAGGCACCACCACCAGCATGCACAGGCATATGATGGCCAGGCACCCCACAAGGTGGGACGAAGGCCGTTCACCGCCTCCGGTTTGCACCACTGCCTCTCCCCCTGTGCCCCAACCTGCCACTGAGATCCAACCCCCCTCTGAGGACACAGGCACTACCGTCTCCTGGCCTGCACCCACACCCTCACCTCCGCTGTCCTCGGCCCCATCCAGCAATGTCTCTCAGCGCAGCGTCCAGACGTCGCTAGCGCCACTGTTTGAGCGCAAGCGCAAGTACGCCGCCACGCACCCGCACGCTCAAGCGTTAAACGTGCACATTGCCAAATTGATCAGCCTGGAGATGCTGCCGTATAGGTTTGTGGAAACGGAGGCTTTCAAAAGCATGATGGCGGCGGCGGCCCCGCGCTACTCGGTTCCCAGTCGCCACTACTTTTCCCGATGTGCCGTCCCAGCCCTGCACGACCACGTTTCCCGCAACATTGTACACGCCCTCACCAACATGGTTACTGCCAAGGTCCACTTAACAACAGACACGTGGACAAGCACAGGCGGGCAGGGCCACTATATCTCCCTGATGGCACATTGGGTGAATTTAGTGGAGGCTGGGACAGAGTCAGAGCCTGGGACCGCTCACGTCCTACCCACCCCCCGAATTGTGTGCCCCAGCTCGGTGGTGGTATCTGCGGCGGTGTATGCTTCCTCCACTAAACCACCCTCCTCCTCCTCCTACGCAACCTCTGTCTCGCAATCAAGATGTGTCAGCAGCAGCACGTCGCCAGCAGTCGGTGTTGCGCGGCATGGCAGCACAGCGGTGGGCAAGCGTCAGCAGGCCGTGCTGAAACTAGTCAGCTTAGGAGAGAAGAGGCAGACGGCCCACGAACTGCTGTAGGGTCTGACAGAGCAGACCGACCGCTGGCTTGCGCCGCTGAGCCTCCAACCGGGCATGGTCGTGTGTGACAACGGCCGTAACCTGGTGGCGGCTCTGCAGCTCGGCAGCCTCACGCACGTGCCATGCCTGGCCCATGTCTTTAATTTGGTGGTTCAGCGCTTTCTGAAAAGCTACCCACACTTGTCATACCTGCTCGGAAAGGTGCGCCGGGTCAGCGCACATTTCCGCAACTCCAAGACGGACGCTGCCACCCTGCGGACCCTGCAACATCGGTTTCATCTGCCAGTGCACCGATTGCTGTGCGACGTGCCCACACAGTGGAACTCTACGCTCCACATGTTGGCCAGGCTCTATGAGCAGCGTAGAGCTATTGCGGAATACCAACTCCAACATGGGCGGCGTAGTGGGAGTCAGCCTCCTCAATTATTTACAGAAGAGTGGACCTGGTTGGCAGCCATCTGCCAGGTCCTTGGAAACTTTGAGGAGTCTACCCAGATGCTGAGCGGGGATGCTGCAATCATTAGCGTCACCATTCCTCTGCTATGCCTCTTGAGAAGTTCCCTGCAAAGCATAAAGGCAGACGCTTTGCCCTCGGAAACGGAGGCGGGGGAAGACAGTATGTCGCTGGATAGTCAGAGCACCCTCATGTCTATATCTCAGCGCGTTGAGGAGGAGGAGGAGGGGGAGGAGCATGAGGAGGAGGGGGAAGAAACAGCTTGGCCCACTGCTGAAGGTACACATGCTGCTTGCCTGCCATCCTTTCAGCGTGTATGGCCAGAGGAGGAGGAGGAGGAGGGGGAGGAGCATGAGAAGGAGGGGGAAGAGACAGCTTGGCTCACTGCTGAGGGTACACATGCTGCTTGCCTGTCATCCTTTCAGCGTGTATGGCCAGAGGAGGAGGAGGAGGAGGAGGAGGGGGAGGAGGAGGATCCTGAAAGTGATCTTCCTAGTGAGGACAGCCATGTGTTGCGTACAGGTACCCTGGCACACATGGCTGACTTCATGTTAGGATGCGTTTCTCGTGACCCTCGCGTTACACGCATTCTGGACACTACGGATTACTGGGTGTACACACTGCTCGACCCACGGTATAAGGAGAACCTTTCCACTCTGATTCCCGAAGAGGAAAGGGGTCCGAGAATGATGCTATACCACAGGGCGCTGGTGGACAAACTGATGGTAAACTTCCCATCCGACAGCGCTAGTGGCCGAAGGCGCATTTCCGAGGGCCAGGTAGCAGGGGAGGCGCAGAGATCAGGCAGCATGTACAGCGCAGACAGGGGACCATTCTCCAAGGCCTTTGCCAGCTTTCTGGCTCCCCAGCAAGACTGTGTCACCGGTCCCCAGTCAAGGCTGAGTTGGCGGGAGCACTGTAAAAGGATGGTGAGGGAGTACGTAGCCGATCGCACGACCGTCCTCGGTGACGCCTCTGCCCCCTACAACTACTGGGCGTCGAAGCTGGACACGTGGCCTGAACTCGCGCTGTATGCCCTGGAGGTGCTTGCTTGTCCTGCGGCTAGCGTCTTGTCAGAGAGGGTGTTTAGTGTGGCTGGGGGAATCATCACGGATAGCGTACCAACCTGTCAACCGACAGTGCCGACAGGCTTACACTCATCAAGATGAACAAAGCCTGGATTTCCCCAGACTTCTCTTCTGCACCAGCGGACAGCAGCGATACCTAAGCAATACGTAGGCTGTACCCGCGGATGGAAGCAGCGTTCTCTATCACCATCAAAAACGGGGACCTTTTTGCTTCATCAATCTGTGTATAATATTCCTCCTCCTCCTCCTCCTCCTGCTCCTCCTCCTCCTGAAACCTCACATAATCACGCTGAACGGGCAATTTTTCTTAGGCCCACAAGGCTCAGTCATATAATTTTTCTAAACAATTTTTATACATTTCAATGCTCATTAAAGCGTTGAAACTTTCACCTCAACCAATTTTTATTTTAACTGGGCTGCCTCCAGGCCTAGTTACCAATTAAGCCACATTAACCAAAGCGATTAATGGGTTTCACCTGCCCTCTTGGTTGGGCATGGGCAATTTTTCTCAGGTACATTAGTACTGTTGGTACACCAATTTTTGGGGGCCCTCGCCTACAGTGTAATCAAATTAATTTTTAGCCCACCTGCATTACAGCTGACGTTACATCAGCTTTGTTGGGCACTGCAATGGGATATATTTATGTACCGCCGGTGGGTTCCAGGGAGCCACCCATGCTGTGGGTCCACAGGGAGTTGTAACTGCATGTGTCCACTTCTAAAGAACCCCAGTCTCACTGGGGCATGCAGTGTGGGCCGAAGCCCACCTGCATTAAACATGACATTACCTCAGCTGTGATGGGCAATGCAATGGGATATATTTATGTACCGCCGGTAGGTTCCAGGGAGCCACCCATGCTGTGGGTCCACAGGGAGTTGTAACTGCATCTGTCCACTTCTAAAGAACCCCAGTCTGACTGGGGCATGCAGTGTGGGCCGAAGCCCACCTGCATTAAACATGACATTACCTCAGCTGTGATGGGCAATGCAATGGGATATATTTATGTACCGCAGGTGGGTTCCAGGGAGCCACCCATGCTGTGGGTCCACAGGGAGTTGTAACTGCATCTGTTTCCACTTCTAAAGAACCCCAGTCTGACTGGGGCATGCAGTGTGGGCCGAAGCCCACCTGCATTAAACATGACATTACCTCAGCTGTGATGGGCAATCCAATGGGATACATTTATGTACAGCCGGTGGGTTCGAGGGAGCCACCCATGCTGTGGGTGCACACGGAATTCCCATTGCGGAGTTGTACCTGCCTGTGACTATTTATAAAAAAACGCGGTCTGACTGGGGCATGCAGACACCTTGACAGAATGAATAGTGTGTGGCACATAGGTTCCCCATTGCTATGCCCACGTGTGCAGCTCCAGATGGAGGTGGCACAGGATTGGATTTCTCATTGCTTCTGTACAGCATTGTGGACTATCGCCCCGCCCCTTTTAAAGAGGGTCGCTGCCTAGCCGTACCAACCCTCTGCAGTGTGTGCCTGCTTTTCCTCTGGCAGACGCACTTATAAATAGACATGAGGGTGGCGTGGCATGAGGGCAGCTGAAGGCTGGGCAGGGACAGTTTGGTGTGCGCTGTGGACACTGGGTCATTCGGGGGGGGGGGGGGGGTTGGGCAGCATGTAACCCAGGAGAAGTGGCAGCGGAGTGTCATGCAGGCAGTGATTGTGCTTTGTTGGAGGTAGTGTGGTGCTTAGCTAGGGTATGCATTGCTAATGAGGGCTTTTCAGAAGTAAAAGTTGTTGGGAGGGGGGGGGCCCACTCTTGCCGCTATTGTGGCTTAATAGTGGGACCTGGGAACTTGAGATGCAGCCCAACATGTAGCCCCTCGCCTGCCCTATCCGTTTCTGTGTCGTTCCCATCACTTTCTTGAATTGCCCAGATTTTCACAAATGAAAACCTTAGCGAGCATCGGCGATATACAAAAATGCTCGGGTCGCCCATTGACTTCAATGGGGTTCGTTACTCGAAACGAACCCTCGAGCATCGTGAAAAGTTCGTCTCGAGTAACGAGCACCCGAGCATTTTGGTGCTCGCTCATCTCTAGTTGGGGTTCAAATGCGGAGGCCACTTGTAAGAAGTTTCATTTCCCCTCACCAATCGCATCAAAGAGGCAGGATTAAACTTCAACACTGTTTACTTTTACGTGATCGTCAATATCCATTGGATAATAGCGATCACTTGACTGGTCGGCCCTCATTCACTGCTCCAGGCTCTTGGCTACTTTTAGTAATCAGGAGCAAGGCGATTTTAAATTTCTTGGATCCTCCCCAGCTTCTGCACTTGCGTCCGTCATCTTGCTGACAGGCACATACGCCAAAGCTGGGGAAAGTTCAGCAGATAAAGATTCTATCAGGGGACATTTCCAGAGATCTTAGGTAAGTAATTTCACCTCCCCTCATGGATCAGATCCGTGGCGGGAGGTGAAACCTAAACTTTTTTTACATTGACATAATTGGCGTTATCCATTGGATAACGACAATCACGTGACCAGGGACCACGTACCGTGAACCCCCCCTGAAATCTCCAGGTTCTCGGCTACGTTTGTTAGCCAAAAACTAGGCTGGTCACTAAGGGGTTAATTAGCCCAGCAACTGGGTTACCTGTAATTGGCCCGGTAGCCAGAACCCCTTGCCATTGTCCATCTCTAAAACCCTAACCTTTGGTCAGCCTGGATAATTAGAGAAATTTCCCGATTGAGCACTGTGATGTGATGTAAGATGATGTTGAGAGAGAGCCTCTGATTGGTGGCTGATCCCAGAGTGTTACATAAGTGTTAAAGGTTGTGTTTTTTATTCCTATTCTACTTCACCACTTTTCTATTGATTGACAGCTTCCTTACTCTCATATGGTTTCCATCACCAAGCTACAGCCTGAGGAGTCGTTAGTCAGGTAGTAGGAAGAAAGAGAGCATGTGATTGGAGGATCAGCCCTACACACGTGTTTGTTGAGAGGAGGCAGTTAAAAAGGAGAATGGGTGCAGCTTATGTCAGTCTAAGAGAGAGGAGAAGAAGGAACATCAAGACAAAGCCAGTGCAGTGGGAAGGAGAAAGGGAAAGTGTGCGTATAAAGGGTTGTTCATGTTGGAAGCATAGAAAGACGATAAGAGACAGTGGTTGAGTCAAGGAGAAGATAGAAAGAAGTAAATAACTGTCAAGAGGATAAAGAGAGTGATAGAGAGGGGGTAAAGTGAAACTCTATAGACAACCCCAGAGAGAAAAGCTGGAATAGAAATCAATGTGGATCAAGGAATATTCCCATCATTCAATTGTAACCATCTACCCTAAGTAACTGTGATGAAACTTGTGTAACTATCCCTAAGTGAAGATCTCTCTCTGCAAATAAAGCCTTCTATTGTTTTACTGTTTATCCTGCCTCCTTGGAGTCCCTTCCCACCACCGACAACATCTGCACTGAGGTACCACACTACACTCCAGGGAGAAAGGACAATTCCACTTTTTATTTTGTTTTTACATTTTACTTATTATTTTGTCCAGAGTAGATCTCAGCCCACATATGGACTGGGGTCACAAACTTGACAAACCAGCATCTTACCCTGCTCAACTTTGCGGGTAGCACTCAACGCCAAAAGCAGAACACCACTTACACTGCAGCATTATCCACAGGTCATGTTTTTGTTGCATCTGTGAGAAGGGGAGTAGCAAAGCCCCTGCCAATGCCAGTTGCTGTCACCCGCACCCCTCTGTAACCTGTGGATGCCACACTTGCCCCTTGCCAACTTATATATATGGTTGTCCAGGCTTGACCCCAGTCAAAGTCCGAATAATAGCTCCCTCTCAGCCAGTTGAATCCCAGGTAAATTCCTGCTTTCTATATAACTAGTATTTAAACCCTCTCTAACATGCAGCAGGCCTGCTGGCTGACTGTTAAGTATCTCACTGATGCACACATTGTTAGTCTTTTCATGTGGCTGGCCTCACTTACAACTCAGAGCTGAGGATTTCCTCGACCTCCTCCCTGTGCATTATCTGAGGCTTTCTGGTGCTCTTCCACTTTTCCTCTTCCTGGAAGTATTGCACCTGATTTGGAGGGTGCCCCCACAACACATGCTGCTCACTGTCCCTACTGCTCTCTACTCGAACTGGTGTGCTCCCAGATGCACCTCAGTGATGAGTCACAGGTTCTGCTGCTCTCTTTATCACTGTTCACTCTGGTTTCTGGCTTCACTTCTTTGGTAGACTATCATGCCCTGTTCCTGCAGCACCTTCAGCTCCACAATAGGTGAGCATCCCTAGATCAGGCTTCCATATAAAGCAATGGGTCCCTTCCTCTCCATTGTTTGAATAGCCCATGAGGCTGTCATAAAGAATATCTCTAATTTCTTTTAATGCTGTTAAATGTAGCTCAGGAAAGCCATATACAGGAAACAGAATAAAAAAATCTACAATCAAAATATGAAAACTGATTAAAGAAATGGAAAATATTTCCCCATCTAGTTTTAAATAATCAAATTTTTTTGTGATAAGTCCCTTTAATGAGGTGAGATTGGAATTGTGGGTTTCACATGTACTTTTTCCTATTACCCCTCTATAGTTTACTATGAACAGAGCTTGTTTTACAGGAAAAGAACACTACAGTTTTGGACAATCTGAGCTCATTCTTCTTTAAAGTGCTATAGCTCCAGTTCTATAAGTCTTACTATTATGCTTTTGATGTCTTTTTAAAGCCTAGATTCTTGCACTGATATAATCAGAGCCAATAAATCTGGACATTTAGTTGTGTTGGGAATAGTGAACTTACAGCTGTTATGTCTGTGTGCAGAGCAGGAAGGGGGGAGCAGCGAGGGACAAACATGCTGCAGAGAACCATGTGTGTTATTTTCCTCTCTATCCTAGTGAAGGATAACAGGAACTTTTGTAAATGTTATCAAATCCCCTTTATCAAGCAGAGAACAAATTTGCTCTCCGATCGTCACATATGAGGGTTTTTAACCCAGAAAAGGAGTGAAAAGATGAGCACTTGCTCATCTAATAACTTTTTTGTGCTATTTAACCTAGCAGATGTCACAGTCATTACTGACTGTGCTATCTAAATGTTTTTCTGAATAAAGTAAGTTTCTTGTGTTTACACAATTTTTTGAATATTGAAAAAAACCTTCAAGACATAATTGGTATTAGCACGTCCATGATCTCTAAAATATTACATTATTTATGCAGTACAGTAAACTCCATTATTTAAAAAAAGAAAATAACATAATATCCATTTTCTGTTCATCTTGCACATCTCGTTAAGATCACTCCAAGCACAACGGCAATCTTGATAGATATGAAAAAGAAATGAAGTGTAACATCAAAAGACCTCCATTAGACTCAGAAAAAAATGTGTCCAACTTTAAAAAACATTATCAAAACACATTGAACAAGAATGGTGTTCATAGAAGGAAACCATATATAAAGCTGCTGTCTAAACAAAACCATTGCAGTCAATCTCAAGTTTGCTAGAGACAAGCTGGATATTCCACAGTGCTTTTGGGAAAATGTTCTATGGACAGATGAGACAAAAATGTGTGATTAAATAAGACAATGACCCAAAGCACACGCGTAAGTCAGCTAATGAATTGTTGTAAAGAAGATTGGAACAGCCATATCAGTCCTGACCCCAAGGGCTCTTTCACACGGGCATATTTTTCATCAGTATTTTGTGATCCAAAAGCAGGACTGGATCCAGAAAACTGAAGAAATGCAAATCTTTCCATTATACTTTCTTTCTGTGTATTTCACTTCTGGTTTTGGCTCACAAAATACTGATGAAAAATACGCCCCTATGAAAGAGCCCTTAGCGTAATGAGATATGAAATGCTGCAGCATGACCTGAAGATTGCTGTGCACACAAGGCATCCTAGAAATATTGGTGAATTGAAACACAATTTTTACAGAGGAATGATCAAAAAATCTTCTTCGGTGTTGCACAAATCTTATTTCAGCTACAGAAACCATTTGGTGAAAGTGATTGCTGCTCAAGGTGGATCTACAAGTTATTAAGTATAGGAGTTCTATAACCGCTACCACAGTGTATATGATCACAGGGTTATTGTTATGTAACTTGTATGCAAGGGAAAGTTTTGTGTAATTGTTAAAAAAAAAAATTTCAATAAAAACAACTAAAAAAGATATAGGAGTTCACTTACTTATTTCCCTGCACTGTGGTGTTTACTCACTGTGCTCAATAAAAGATGTGAACAATAGTTACTGTAGATTGTGTTTATCTATACATTAATTGTCATTTAGATAACACCAGATTTATACTGCATCCTATTATATTAAATGCAGAAATCCAGGTAATTACAAAGGCTTTAATTACTTTTCTTGCAAGCTGGTGATAAAAAAAAAATCAAAGAGATAGAAGGAAGTTGATATAAAGTCAATAATGCTTTTGATTTAGCAAAGGTAACCAACAGTACAAGAGAGAACAACCATCATTCTGAGACTGCTGACAAAAATAGGGTGTGTGCGGTAGACAAATGTTAGCTAGATGCAGGATTGGCAAGAACACAGGGGGTACAGAACTGAATGGAACACCCTGAACTTCCCTGATCTGCCCCATTTTGAAGTCTGTGAAGGTTTCAGGTCTGAATATGAATTTGTCTTGTATATGTGAAGGTCTTAGGCCCAAATATGATTTTGTCTACCACTTCTTGACACAGCTAAACAGGATTTTCTAGGCATACCGCTAGCAGTACAACTCAGCAAAATTTACTAATCGCATATCTTGTTTAACTGGAACTGCCTACGGGATATAATATTGGAATGTGAAAAGTTGTACAATCTAAGATAACATCTCTAAGCAACAATGTTGGTTTATGCGAAAACAAGTTTATCAGGCATAAAGCCTACCCTGCATCATGTTACTATATAAGTTGTGACATATGTAATAAACGTAGATTGCTTTGCACATAGACCAGTCTGTGTCACTGCTTTCTAACGGCGGCCGCCATAACCACCTCTGATTTGGAGCCCTACAGCATATTGACGGAATGATTACATTTCTCTGACAATTGGTGCCCAACGTGGGGCTTGGAGGAACAAGAGGACCACCTACACCTTGAACCCCTCCGGACCTAGATGGGATAAAGAGCCACTCGGAACCATAGATTGACAAAACTGTGCAGTAAGGTAAGGCTTTATCTCGCGACAATCTATCCGTGTTTCCTGGCCGCTCCTTTCCTGTCCGAGGGGTAAAAAGTGCATGCCTCTTATAAATCTTCAAATTTTTAAAAGAATTCATATGGTGGGCTGAATATGCTGTGCAGGTGTTCTTTAACTGTTATTGTCTTCATTTGTTACTTTGCCTGGTCAGTTTACAAAATACGAAACCCTCTTGCCAATCTCTGAAAGGCATGGTATAAGTTGCACCAGGTAAGCCTAAGGTATTCAGGGGATAAAATCCCTGATGGGATCCTCTTATGGGTATAAGAGAAGTAATAGAGACGGGGGGGGGGGGGGGGAAATAAGCAGGGTGAGGAAGTACTGACACTTAAAAGAAGGAACTGACTTGCAAATGTTTTTGTCTTTATGTGTGCCTGTTTATGCATGAGTGAGTGATTGAGATGAGCTGACCTGATCTACGGAACCTGACCTCCGGGGTGCAAATATAAATCTCTGTGTCCCGTGTTAACAGGAACCCGATCAGTGACACTGAAAGGAGTCCCTAACAAGGCCACGATTCTGGACAGGGCCCTCTGCATTTCCGTTTGTATATTTCAACACCCAGGGGATTGTTTTATGTATGTGAAAGAATAAAAAATAATAAGCCTCTTGGTGTACATAAGCCGCCAGCCATGGACAATACTGCTGGTAAAGAGGATAAGGTGTGAAAGACGGCTAAAGAAATTGTACAAGAAAGAGAAGGCAGGGATGCAGTAGGTAGAGGGTATCACCGAAGAGACAAAAGGTTTCAATAAAGACTTATAAAAGACCCTGTGAACCCTCCATGTAGTTGGCAAGTCCAGTTCATAGGCGAGAGGATTCACTACACGTGTGACAACAAAGGGCCCCACGTAACGCGCCTCCAGCTTCTAAGACGGGACCTTTAATTTAAGATTTTTAGAAGACAGGTATACCTTCTGCCCTACACTGTAAGGTCCAGACACCAACAGACTCCTCCCACTACGCAACTGCATACGAGCCCCCGTTGCTTCCAAGTTTGTCTGTACTCCTTTCCATACTCCTTGCAGCGTATCTGTGGCGACGTCAGCTGCAGGGCAGACAAACGGAGTAGGAATGGCTGTAAGGAAGTGAGGATGCTGTCCGTATGAACAAAAGAATGGAGACACCCCAGTGGAAGAACAAGTGCGGTTGTTCAGCGCAAACTCTGCCAACAGCAGGAACTCTGCCCACTGATGAACCCTTTCGCTAGCAAACAATCGTAGATATTGCAATAAATCTTGGTTCTTCCGCTCAGTCTGACCATTGGTTTGCGTGTGGAATGCTGACGAGAAGGAAAGCGATGTTCCTAGGTTTCTGCAGAAGGCTCGCCAAAACTGCTCAACAAACTGAACCCGCGATCAGATACAATGTTTTCAGGAACCCCATGTAGGCGAATGATTTCTTTTACAAAAATCATTGAAAATTCTATTGCTGAATGTAGCTTCTTTAACGCCACAAAATGTGCCATCTTCAAGAACCGATCGACAACCACTAAACTGGTGGTGAACTTCTGAGATTCTGGTAGGTCGGTGATAAAATCTACTGATACCTGTGGCTACGGGCGAGAAGGTACCGGTAATGGTCTCAGAGACCCCTCTGGAGGACCCTGCCAACTTTTATTGCGTGCACAGACAGAGCATCCCTTAACAAAGTTGCAGATCTCCTAAGCCATGCCTGGCCACCAGAAGTGTCTAGAAAAAAGATCCAGAGTCCCATGTACCCTCGGGTGGTCTGCGAAAACCGAAGAGTGAGATTCTTCAATAACTCTGAGACGTAAGGTCTATGGCACAAACCATCTGCCCTCCGGAACGCCCGAAGGAGCGTCCTGCTGACAGTTCTGTAGTCGAGGGACTAGGTTAGTTTCTACAGCTACCACCAGCACCCCAGGTGCCAAGATATTCTCAGGAGTAACTGTCTCACTTTCCGGCGACCCAAAACTCCGTGACAGGGTGTCCGCCTTCACAATCTTCTCTCCCAAAATATAAGTCACGCTGAAATTAAACCTGACAAAAAACAACGCCCACCTGGCTTGACGAGCAGTGAGTCTTTTAGCATTGGAGAGATATACCAAGTTTTTGTGATCGGTATACACGGTAATGGGTTGTCTACCTCCCTCAAGATGGTGTCGCCACTCTTTAAGGGCCCATTTAATCGCTAGTAACTCACGGTTACCCACATCATAGTTATGTTCTGCCCAGCTAAACTTCCATGAAAAGAACACACATTGGCAATACCCGGATCTCCCACTGACTTCCAGAGATAACACAGCTCCTGCTCCTACCTCAGACGCATCTACCTCAACGAAAAATGGTCGCCGCGCGTCCGGCTGTGCTAACACCAGGGCAGTAGTAAATGTTCTTTTTAGATGACTAAATGCCTCTAGGGCCTCAGTCGACCATCTTACCAAGTCGGCCCTTTTCTTAGTAAGATGAGTCAATGGTTGAGCAATAACTGAGTAATTCTTAATGAACTTTCGGTAAAAATTTGTGAAACCCAAAAACCGCTGGAGAGCCTTAAGGTTATCTGGTCTGACCCATTGAGAGATTGCTGCTACTTTATCAGAATCCATTTAACTCTCTGTGTGTGAAATCACATAACTCAGGAAAGATACTTATTTGGTACCAAAATATCCATTTCTCCAACTTGACAAAAAGTTGGTACTTGCGCAAACGGGTCAGAACCAACTTCAAGTGCCGCATATGTGAATCCCAGTCTGGGGAGTACACCAGAATGTCATCAAGATATATAACCAGAAACACCAAGAAGTCATGGAGGACCATGTTCATAAAACCCTGAAACACAGCGGGGGGCATTACAGAGTCCGAAGGGCTTAAACAGACATTCAAAATGTCCTAACGGGGTGTTGAACGCCGTCTTCCATTCATCTCCTTCTCGAGTGCAAATTAAATTGTAAGCCCCCCTTAGGTCCAGTTTGGAAAACCAGTGGGCCCCTACCACCTGACTCAACAAGTCCGGAATCAGAGGCAAGGAGCACTGGTTCTTCACTGAAATTTTATTCAGAGCCCGATAATCCACTCAAGGCCTCAATGTCCCATCCTTCTTCTCCACAAAGAAGAGACCTGCTCTGGCATGGGACCTGGACGGCCGGATATGTCGTTTGGCCAGAGACTCTGAGATATAGGACTTAAGGGCTTCGTGCTCACACCCCGACAAATTGAAAATGGCTCCCTTAGGGATGGGACTGTCGGGAATCAAATCAATATCACAGTCCCACTCCCAATGGGGAGGTAAAGTCTCAGACAGTTTCTTGGATATGACATCCTGAAAATCAGACAAATACTCTGGGACAAGCACGGTATCTTCTGAGCACATGGATATAGTAGTTAAGTGATTATGACAGGACGACCCCCAATGTGTCAATTAAATTGGGGGTTGTGTAGTGCCAACCGGGGCATACCAAGCACCACATCAACAGACATCCTTTCCATAACCAGGAAGGACAGATTCTCAGAATGGAGAACACCCACAGTGAACTGTAGAATGGGAGTCCTTCATTCTACAGTTCAGACTGATGTTGCCGTTGCTTCTATGGACAGGTTGCTACCCGATGTCTGGCTTCCCCACAGTAGAGGCAAAGACGGTGAGTCATCCGGAACTGTCGCCGTTCCTTGGGACTTAGCTGGTCCACTTCCATAGGCTCGACTCCAGGAGTTGGTATGGGAGACGTAGGAGCGGGTCTGCAGGACTCGCTAGTTTTACAGGTATGTCGTTCATTTTGTCTAGATCTCAGCCTCCTGTCAGCTTTCAATGCCAATTCCATCGCCTCACTAAGTGTTGTGGGAGAAGGATGGGAAATAAGTTGATCCTTGACAGCATCAGAAAGGCCCAACAAAAACACCTCTTTGAGGGCACTATCGTTCCAGGAGGTTTCACCGGCATACTGTCTAAACTTAGAGCAATAGTCTTCAGCACACTGCTGCCCCTGACATAACGCCATGAGATGAGATACTGCTAACCCCACCCGGTCCGGCTCACCAAAAATACCTGCAGGCAAGCCGAACTCTCGAGTAAGGATTAGGCTCATGTCTTGGGGGGACCTTGCAGTAGGGACATAATCAATCCCACCTTCTGGGACTCTGAACCTGGAGGATCCGGGATGTATCCGGAAATATAGTTTACATGCCTGCTGAAAAACAAAAAACTTACTTCTCTCCCCGGAAAACACCTCAGGGAGAGGACACTTAGGCTCAGGGATGAAAGGTTCGGCAGAAACATGCACAAACTGCCGCAGCTCCTGGGCCACCATACGACCGGACAGGTCTTGGATTACGCCTACTAAACCCTGCAACTGACTTGCAAGGTTACTCACGGCCTCCATTGGAGAGCAGAAACAAACCCCGCTGGGCAATTTTTTTTAAGGGCCGGTTATTTTGTTACGGTATCCTACCCGAGGATACGCCAGCCCTAGAACTTACCGCAACCCCTGTCCCTGCTTACTTGCCTCCACTCCTGGCTAACCCCAGGCGGGCAACTGGGTGGTGGTCACTACACTCACTAGGGACTGAGAGGAAGGACTGGTGTCCAAGTTGGAACAGGGTAGAATATCGACAGGAAGGGCAGATAAACTAACCCAACAGAAAATAACCGCAGACCCAGGCAGATGGAATGACCTGGCAGAACTAGCAAACAAGCTGACAAACAGGAGACTGACAGAGGCAGGATGCAAGCACGCTGACAGAAACCAATAACTTGCGGTGAATGCACCTCACTGCCAGCCTTATGAACAGAAACCTCCGCCCAGGGGCGGAGAGTGGGAAGCGCTACCTCCAAGCAAGATCTACTATACAAGAGTTCATGCATGGATTCACAATCACAGGCGCGCGTGGCGCCGCCCAGACCCATGAGCGTGCGCACCACACCGACCAGCCATCTGCGCCCTGGCAGCTGGACGACAAGTCGGGGGGACACGCCCTGACCGCAGGACCCAGCCGCACCTGGAAGACCCGCAGCCGCCGCATGGTAACACTATAATCTTAAATCATGTGAAAGACTATTGCGCACAGATTGGAATAAAATTAAACATAGAGAATTAAGAAGTGGTAAGCTATTTTTAATTGGTCTAGAACATTGGGTAAAAGAAAAATTGATAGAATTCTCCTTGTCTCTTTCTAATATCACACAAAGAGAAGGATGAAAGTGTAGAACAGCTCTATGCCCGCCTTCAACAATGTTGGTCAGATCTGGGGTATAGGCGCATAAAAGAATTGGGTGAACATGTACTTAGTATGGCCTTTGTAGAAGGTTTATGGGAACCCCTAAAGTCTAAACTCATAGTAGAAGATAGGCCAGAGTGGAGACACACTTTTACAGAAAACAAAGCGCATTGAGTTAAACTTAAAGAAATAAAAAAAGGATGCTTGGACTGTCTTGTCACAAGGTGCGCAGGATTCTCCACACATGTACACCCAGACACTCCAGTCTGTCCTGCAGGCCTGGACTCCGCCTGATGGAACTGTGCTGTTGCAATATGTTGATGACCTTCTGCTTTGTGCTGAGGATCTGAAAACATGTCAATCTGCATCCATTTCTCTTCTAAAATTTTTAGCAGAAAATGGCTGCAAGGCTTCTAAGGAAAAATTACAGCTTTGTGAACAAAAGGTTGTGTTTCTAGGCTATTACTTAGCTCAAGGAACCAAACATCTCACAGAAGGACGCAAAGCTGCAGTTCAAGCCATTTCTGTACCTTCTTCTGCATCCAAACTCCGCACCTTTTTGGGACTTGTCTCATACTGCCGTCCTTGGATCCGTTGCACTGAACTTTCCGGTCATGCGACAGCAGTATTGATGCAAAAACATGGAGGACGTCCAACGCCACTTGGGTATTACTCCATCATTTGTCCAACCTTGCATGATCTGTGCCATAAGCAATCTAGGACAGAAAGTAAAAGTCCCGCAAAAACGCTTGCCTAGGCCGCTCTACCCATTTCAAAGATTGGAAATTGACTACATTCAGCTCCCACATGTTACGGTATACTACCTTTGATACGCCAGCCTGGGTGCCCTAGATCTCACCCACAACCCCTGTCCCTGCCTGCTTGCCTCCACTCCTGGCTAACCCCTGGGGGGCAAATGGGCGACGGTCCCTAGTCTCACTAGGGACCGAAAAGGGACGCTGGCGTACCTGGATGAAAAGGGTAGAATACCGATAGAAAAGGCAGATTTAATTAACTAACACAAACAATACTAAGCAGAACTGAGGCAGATGGAAAAACCTGGCAGACAATAGCAAAGTATAGCAGACAAGATGACAGAGGCAAGAGACCAACAGAGGCAGACTAGCTAGCACACTGAGGGAAACCAATAACTGGCAGTGATTGCAAGTCTCTGCCTGCAATAAAAGCCTCTGCCCAGGGGCAGAGAGAGGGAGACAGCCAACTCCCAACAGAACATAATAAAAGGGAGCTCGTGCATGGCAGCTGCACTCACAGGCACGCGTGCGTGCGCGTGCGTGCACGGCGCTGCGTGCCACCAGCACCACGCTGCCCACGCACCCACGCCCCCAGCAGCTGGACAAAATCCAGGGGGATGTGCCCCGACCACGGGTACCTGCACACCGCCACCCCGGGAGCCCCACATCCGCCGCATGGTAACATCACGTGCCACCACCATCCCAGGTACCAAGATATTTTCGGGGGCCACTGTATCAGAATCAGCCTCAGGTGCCGCACATGTGAGTCCCAGTCTGGGGAGTACACCAGAATGTCATCAAGATATATGACCAAAAATACCCCCAGGAAGTCGTGGAAGACTGCGCTCACAAATCCCTGGAACACAGCGGGGGCATTACAAAGTCCGAAGGGCATGACTAAACATTAAAAATGTCCAAACGAGTTGTTGAACACGGTCTTCCACTCATCTCCCTTTCAGATGCGAATTAAATTGTAAACCCCCCTTATGTCCAATTTGGAAAACCAGTGGGCCCCTACCACCTGATTCAATAAATCAGGAATCAGGGGCAAGGAGCACTGGTTATTCATTGTAATTTTATTCAAAGCCCAATAATCCACACAAGGCCTCAATGTCCCATCCTTCTTCTCTACAAAGAAGAGACCTGCTTCGGCAGGAGACCAGGATGGCCGGATATGTTGTTTGGCGAGAGACTCTGAGATATAGGATTTAAGGGCTTTGTGCTCACGCCCCGACAAATTGAAAATGGCTCCCTTAGGGATGGGACTGTCGGGAATCAAATCAATATCACAGTCCCACTCCCAATGGGGAGGAAAAGACAGTTTCTTGGAAAATGCATCATGAAAATCGGGCAAATACTCAGGAATAAGTATGGTATCTGCTGAACACATGGATATAGTAGCTAGGTGACTATGACAGGAGAACCCCCAATGTGTCAATTCCCAAGTGGACCAATGAAATTGGGGATTCTGCAGTGCCAACCAGGGCATACCAAGCACTACATCAACAGACATCCTTTCCATTACCAAGAATGACAGATTCTCAGAATGGAGAACACCCACAGTGAACTGTAACATGGGAGTCTTCATTGGATGACCCCTGCAGACAGAGGGGTAGAATCAATACTAGTGAAGCGTATGGGAATTTTCAACGCTGAGAATTCCATCATCAGAGGTCTGACAAAGCTTAAACCAATGAAATTGGCGGCAGCACCTGAATCAATAAAAGCTTGACCGGACTGAATGAAATACTGGAAGCCAATCTGACAAGGCACCAACAACTTAGGGAGTACCTGTGATCCTAGGCGATCCTCCCAAAGATAGCCTAGGATCTGAAGTTTTCCATCGGTTCAGACTGATGTTGGAGACGCTTCTGAGGACAGGTCACTACACGATGTCCGGTTTTCCCACAATAGAGGCAGAGGCGATGAGTCATCTGGAACCGTCGCCGTTCCTCGGGACTTAGCTGATCCACTTCCATAGGCTCGGCACCAGAAGTTGGCATGGGAGAAGTGGGAGCAGGTCTGCCAGATTCCCAAGCCTTAGGCCGCCTGCAGACGAGCGGGTCGGATCCGGCGGCGAGAATTCTCACCGCGAGACCCGACCCGAGCGCCTGCAGAGACGAGCGCGTACTCACCTGCGCCCGGCGGCCCCTGCTCTTTCATGTGCTGGCTGCCCGGCAGCCGGCGCATGCGCAGACCAGAGCCGGCGGCCAGGTGAGTGACGTATCTGTGCAAGGCTCTGCGAGCCCCGCACAAAAATAGGACATGCCACGGTTTGTTTGCCGCGCGACATTTCGTATTGTAATGCACTCCTATGCAGGCTTTGAGCGGCGGAAATCCCGTGGGAAATCCCGCCGTGGGATTTCCGCCCGTGTGCAGGCGGCCTTAGGGGCCTGACATTCCTCTTTTCTAGATCTCAGCCTCCTGTCAGCTTTGACCGCCAATTTCCTCGCATCATTGAGTGTCACAGGAGCGGAATGAGAATCGAGTAGATCCTTGACAGCGTCAGAAAGACCCAACAAGAACACATCTTTAAGGGCGCTATCGTTCCAAGAGGCTTCACCTGCATGCAGTCTAAATTTAGAGCAATAGTCCTCTACCCACTGCTGCCCCTGATGTAGAGACATGAGATGAGATACCGCCAACCCCGCACAGTCCGGCTCATCAAAAATACCTCCAAGTTCCTGAAAAAACAAATCAACAGACTGCAGGCAAGCCGAACTCTCGGGCAAGGAGTAGGCCCATGTCTGGGGGGGACCCCGAAGTAAGGATATAATCAATCCAACTTTCTGGGATTCTGAGCCGGAGGAGCTGGGCCGCATCCGAAAATACAATCTACATGCCTGATGAAAAACAAAAAACTTGCTCCTCTAACCTGAAAATACCTCAGGAAGAGGACACTTGGGCTCGGGCATAGAAGGGGCGGTAGAAACATGCACTAACTCCCGCTGCTCCTGGGCCACCATACGACCAGACAGGTCTTGGATCATGACCACTAAATCCCGCAACTGACTTGCGAGAGCAATTTTAAGGGCCAGTTATTATGTTACGGTATACTACCCTTGATACGCCAGCCCGGGTGCCCTAGATCTCACTCAAAACCCCTGTACCTGTCTGCTTGCCTCCACTCCGGCCTCAGGCCTAAATATGATTTTGTCTACCACTTCTTGACACAGCTAAACAGGATTTTCTGGGCATACTGCTAGCAGTACAACTCAGCAACATTTGCTAATCGCATATCTTGTTTAACTGGAACCGCCAACGGAAAGTAATATTGGAATGTGAAAAGTTGTACAATCTAAGATAACATCTCTAAGAAACAATGTATGTTTATGCGAAAACAAGTTTATGAGGCATAAAGCCCACCCTGCGTCATGTTATTATATAAGTTGTGACATATGTAATAAAGGTAGATTGCTTTGCACATAGACCAGTCTGTGTCACTGCTTTCTCACTGCGGCTGTCATAACTACCTCTGATTTGGAACTCCACAGCATATTGATGGAATGATTGAATTTCCCTGACAAGTCTTACTCTAAGAATACTGTATATAATGCAGGCATTGGCAGATTACAATAGGGGCAGCCTCCTCGGGTCCAAGACTCCAGGGGGCCACTGCTGCCCAAATTGCCCAAATTAATTTGCTGCTAGTGAAATGTTTAAAAAAAAGAAATACTCACCTGTGCCGGCCTCTGCAGTCAGCACTGCTCACCCACTGTATTAACATGACCACTTCATCTGGAAGTGAACAGAGGCCAGCACAGGTGGGTACAATGTTTTTTTTTTTACACACCACTCCTGACTGAGGGATGAGAGCCTATGAGGGGCATTAGCACTTAGTGGAGCCTGTGAAGGAAATTATTACTGAGTGAGGCATCATTAGTGAGGTTTCAGGACTCTAATCCATGACCTCCTGTGCTCTAGTCAGGAGCTCTCTCTCCTGGGCTTTCCATGATTTGGACAGTTCCTTGTTGAAACCAAGCCTTGTTCTATGTTGCCTTGCTCCTGCTAAGGCCACTTCCTGTATTCCTGTCCTGGCTCTATTGTGCTACTAATTAGTACTTTTTATAAAAGCTTGACATGCCTCAGATCAAGTGTGTGTTTATTGTGTTCCACCAAATTGATCAAGCTCCGCTTCCTCCTGCTCATCTGCAATTGTACCAATACCTATTGCTGCTGACCTCTGGCTTCTATTTGACTACGCTTACATTTCATCCCATTGTACTGCATACAGATACCTACTACTGCTGACCTCTGGCTTCCATTTGACTACGCTCCTGACTTTTCTTATTTTACTACATACCAATACCTACTGCTGCTGACCTCTGGCTTCCATTTGACTACGCTTCCATTTCATCCCATTGTATTGCATACCGTGACTTCTGGATAACGACTCCCGGCTATCTTGACTACTCTTCAGTGACCGTCCCGTCTACTACAACTGCGGCTCCAATCCAGCGTTGGTAAGACATAGCATGAGCTGGGCATCTATATGGGACATTATCACTGAGTGGGGGCCTATATGGAGCATTATTACTCAGTGGTAATCTATATATAGCATTGAGTATGGACCTGTGTAGGTCACCTAATGGGGCATTATTACTATCTGGGGCACAATGGATAGGAAGATTATGTGGAAGGTTGTAAAATGAAGCCATGTCCCTGAAGAACTGAGGAGGTATAGCTGTACGTGTCAAATTTTGCAGAGACAAGTTATAACCAGAAGAAGTCATCAGTCTGGGCTGGATGAAAAAATTCCAGAGTAGAATCCACCATATGAACATACATGGGTACATTCACACATTTTGGTGTGGTTTTGCACCAGAAACTGCATCTAAATCTGCACTATTGGTGCAGATTTTGAGGCAGATCTGCAGCAGATTTCACTCTGAATTGAAAGGATGAATTCTCCTGCAGACTTACATAAAATAAACTTTAACGGAAATACTTTCCATTATTTCTCATATAAAGCGTCAATAAACTTGAAATTAAAACTCTTAGGCCGCCTGCAGATGGCCGGGTCAGATCCCCTGTGAGAATTCTTGCAGCGGGACCCGACCAGCGTCCCTGCAGGGACCAGTGCGGCTCTCACCTTCTCTCGCGGCTTCGGCTCTGAGATGTTCCGGCTGCCGCCCAGCCGGCGCATGAAATTTTTGTGCAGGCCTCTGCGAGACCTGCACAGAAATAGAACATGTTGCGATTTGTTTTCCGTGTGTATTTTCACGCGGACAAATTGCGGCCATCAGCATAGGATTGTGTTTTGTAATGCAATCCTATGCAGGCAGGCACAGGTGAAAATTCTGCAGGAAATCCCGCCCTGGAATTTCCACTCGGGTGCAGGGGGCCTTAGGCTCACACTGCATGTTAGGGCAGCAAATATGTATCCATTTTGTATCTTGTATCCAGTTTATATGCTTCAGTCTGACATTTCATAAACTTGTAATTTTTCCATAACTAGAGCATTCCAGACATAATATTTTAGCTTTGCAGAAGTGGTGAAAAACAACCTTGTTTATTTAGCAATTTGTGACAAGAAATCCAGCCAGTCATCCCTAATATTATCAACACCAGTTTTCCAAGAATATGTTCTAAAATATATGATAAAGAAGCTTACTGTGCATGGTAGAAATATATTTGTTTATCAAACACTATAAATTGAGATACAGCACTAATAAAGGGAGGAACTATTTTGATTGTAACGTGTCTTAGTTCCTAGAAATACTTCATCTCATTCTGTTATGATTTGAAACCCCTAAATATACCTGGAGCATAAGTATTGTACCACCACTGCTCTCAGAACCCCGTTTGGGGATCAACTATACTATTCTGTCCAGCGAAAAAGCTGGAATCAAACGGAAGCCTGCTAAAACGCAAAACAAAATTTGGTCTCTGTCCAGGATTTCAAAAACTATGCTCAAATAGATCCTGAGAAGGAACCTTCAAATGAGGTTCTAAGCACAGTGTGAATGTAGCCTTACTGAAAGGATAGTGTTGTGGTGCCTTACAACACTTAATAGGAGCTGTGGGTGTAGTAGCAGTGCAGATCACTAGAGAGTAGTCAGGGTATCCAGGAGTCATTACCAGGGAGTCTTGGGTCACAGTACAGATGGTGGAGGTTGGTAGTGTTGTCAGGAGGAAAGCCAGGAGTCATTACAAGGGAGTTCCAAGTCGTAGTTTAGATGGAGGAGGTGGGTAACATTGTCAGGAGGAAAACCAGGAGTCATTATCAGGAAGTCTTCAAGTCACTTGTAGCAGAGAAGGAGGAGAGGAGCTAGATCAAGGCTGAGGAGCACAATAATTACACACTGGTACAGTGGCAGGGTAAGACTTTTATAATGAGCCTAATTAGCAGCAAGTCGGGGTCAGGACAGAGGAACAGACATGTTTATGAGGAAGGTTAATGTCCAGCAATGGAGCTATCCAGAGACCTGATAGCTCAGCAAGGAGTGCTAATGTCTATAGCGTGGGAGGTCCCAGGTTCGAGCCCTGACAGATGTTGAGTGAACCAAATCAGTAGAGCCCTGTTTCAGGTAGAGCTTTATTAAAAGTTTGGTTCGCCACAAACCTGAACTGAGCTTTTAGCAAAGTTCCACATCAAATAGTGTTCTACTGATTCAGCCCACTCAACGCTAGCACTGAAGACTGGTTTATAACACTGTCTACAGGCTTTTTCACACAAGCGTATATTTTTTACATTCCAATGCACCAGATCACGTGGCCATATTCCCTCCGGGCGAAAAGATAGTTCTGGAACTATCTTTTCATCCAGAATATGTCGTCCGCTTCATGGTGGGAGCCAATGATAGCAACCAGAGAAAGGAGCTGGGAGGGAGTTTAGCAGCATGACTGCTAAACCCCTTCCCCCTTCTCTCCTCCTTACTCCTCCCCTGTTTGCAATGAGAGGGGGCGGGATGGGCAGAGGTAAACTCCGCCCTGTCCTGCCCTTCCCTTTGCTGGCTGTGGACAATGGGCGGGAGCTTAGCTCTACCCCCTGCCCACCCCCTCCCATTGCAAGCAGCTGAAGGAGAGGAGAGAGGAGGTGAGCCAGTGAGGGGGAGGGAAGGGGGAGACAGCTAAGCTGTTTTCCCACACCCAACAGCATTGTGGCCTCATAGTATATGCACCGGGGCTGTGCTGTATGACTGGGCGAACAAATATTAGATTTGTGCACCTGTTCACGCATTTTTACGGCACCGACGGACGCACGTAAAAATGCCTACGGCAGTGTGACCGAGCCCTCAGAGCTATAAGACTCCTGTATAACACTCATAGAGAATTATACACAGCTTTTATAGCTCTTAGACAGTGTTATACACCAGTTTTAAGGGTTTTGGTGAATTTCCAATGTGGTTTGAACTAATTCGGATGTTAACATAGTTTTTGCAAAACTTTGGCGAACCAACCGAAGCGCACTTTTCAAAAGTTACTCATCACAATTAAAGGATATCTGTCATGACTAATTTACCCTATAAATCAATTCTAATAATAGGTATATTCTGGATTTAGCCTATAAATCAATTCTAACAATAGGTATATTCTTTGGCTAGAACTTAAACACTATATTGAGTCAAACAAAATCTCTTAAAAATGCTTTCTACCCAAGCCGCCATGTTCACAATTTAAATGAATAGAAATTAGAAAAAAGTTCCTCCTGTTCCTATCTCTGCCCTTACAATTACATGTATGAAGTTGAGAGGAAACTTTTTCTTTTGTGTAGTGGGAATAAAATCCCTCCCTAGATATCCAGCCCGGCACACAGCAATGAATGAAGAATATAAAAGGTAATGACACTGATGTATTGTTGCTTTGCAAACCAACAGCCACTCTGTAAGTAGCTAATTATATATAGATCTGTGATTGATGATAAATATTTGTTCCTGTAATGTTTTATCATCAAACTTGAAATCATTTAAATGAGTGATCTCACCAAATCAAGTTATTCCCTGTCCATAGTATAGGTGATAACTTGTTAATAGGTGGTTGTCTGACTGCTGCGGTCAATAGGTGGTTGTCTGACACTGATCCTGAAAAATGGTCCCAGCCTGCCCTGAAATGTGGGGAGTGGCAGTTGCATGTGACCATGACTACCTCATTTATTTCAATGGGTCCACCAAAAATAGCTAAGTTCAACGCCCGGACAAAATAGGACCGCACACTGCACTATTCTGTCCAGGATTTTATACCAGATCTGCATCAGAGGCTCTGAATTCATAAATCCTATGCTGAAGGATATTTCATGATCTTATGACAATATGAGAGAGAAGGCTAGGAGGAATCATCTTCTAAGTAGCAAGAATCTGACTTTACATTTGTGTGCAGAGATTTATCGTTTTGATTAAATCAATGGGCAAGGTGTCTGCAGCAGAGCTTTGTTTATGTATTCAGCAGAGCTGTGTGTAGAATATGTATGCTAAAGCGCTGTATGTGTATGTGTTCATGCAGCAGAGCTTTGTGTCTGTGTGCAGCAGAGCTTTGAGTATAATGTGTGTGCTGCAGAGCTGTGTGTATGTGCATGCAGCATTGCTATGTGTGTATAATGTATGTACTGCAGAGCTGTGTGGGTATGTGCGTGCATCAGTGCTGTATACGTGTATTATGTGTGTAGCAGAACTGTTTTTGTATAATGCGTGTAATGCAGAAGTGTATGTGCATGCAGCAGTGCTGTATATGTGTATAATGTATGTGCAGCTGAGTTGTGTGGGTGTGTGTAATGTGTGTAGCAGAACTGTTTTTGTATAATGCGTGTAATGCAGAAGTATGTGCATGCAGCAGTGCTGTACATGTGTATAATGTATGTGCAGCTGAGTTGTGTGGGTGTGTGTAATGTGCATTCTGCAGAGCTGTGCATATAGTGTTCATGCTGTAGAGTACCTGGGAGACAGGGTAACTGAAAAAAGTGCATTTCTGGGGTTCTTTTTTTTTTTTTTTCAGATGACGTTCACCGTGCGGGATAAATGCACAACTTTGTTAGATCAGACTTTTACGCATGCAGGGATACCAAATATGTATTTTTCTTTTATGATTTACATTTAATTATAGTTATGGCGAAAGGTGATTTAAATATTCATTCCTTTTTTTTTTTTTTTTTTTTACAATTATTAAAACTTTATTGATCTCAGTTTCACTTTTCTTTTAAGCCTCCCTGGTGGACTACAACATGCTATGTTTTAATCGCTCCTGCAGTATGACGTAATGCTTGACAGCGGCATTTAAAGGGTTAATAGCCGCAATCGGACACGCGGACGGTTGCAGCTATTACCCGCGGGTGACCACTCTTCATACATACCCCGACGCTCCAGGATATAAATGCACGTCCTGGAGTGGGAAGGGGTTAAGAACCAAAAAGAAATGGGATGAAACAGCCGATACATTTTTTCTTAAAGAATGTTCAATATAAGCTATACATCTTCCTATCCTAGTTTTTAAACTGCAGACAGTACATCCAATATACTGCATTGACAGAATAGACATGTAATGAGACTCACCACAAAAATAGTATTTCAGTTATGTATTGAGCTTTGCTGAAAGTTTTTTACTCGATGCTGGACTAACTCTGTTTTCCTGTGCATTGAAATCAATGGTTTCGTTTCATCCTGTTCTGCGACCGTGATTTTCATGGCTGCAAAATGGGACAAAAACACGCCCATGTGTTTAAGTCCTAAGGCTCCTTCAAACGAGAGTATGCACAGATGTGAACGCTTTACCTCAATGTATTTGAACTATGAACAAGGTTGATTTGCGCGCATATCGGCGCATTATGCTGTATTTAAAAGGCTATTTAGCCTAATGAAATCCAGATGTTTTCTTTCCCCACAGTTTTGTGCTGCATTTCATGCATCCCCTTGCGCATTGCACCCACATTTGCCCACCACTCCATGAACGTCTATCGGGCCATTTGGTACCCCATAGAGCATGTTCTATTGTTTTGAGGACTGTGTATTGCGCGCACAAACACATGTGCAAATATGCAAATGTGAAGGAGCCCTAACTGTATATTTGTGTGCTGCAGAGCTGCATGTGTATGTTTGTAATGTGGTGATTAGCCAAACGTAATAAGGGAACTATTCATGCACAATTTTTTTTGTGGTCAGAAAATTATGACACGCAAACTTTAACAGGATCTGACTGTTAACGATTACCCCTTTTTTCTACGTTAACTCCTTAAGGACCAGAATGTTTAGCTCCTAAAAGACCCGACATTTTTACGCATGTGGTTGTTTTATGGCCCTAGTTTTTTTTATTATCCAGGGAAGCACATTCCAGAGAACTAGTGCAGCTCAAGAAATGTCTTGGAGATGGGTGTGGGAGGTTCGGATGAAGGTGGAAATTAGGGTAAAGTTGTTAGCAGGAGAGAAAGCAAAGAGAAAGGATATAGAGAGGTGCAGCAATGTGGAGAGCTTTATGGAAGAGAGTGAGGAGTTTGCATCGTATTCTATAGTGGATTGGCAACTAGTACAGTGACTGGCACAGGCTAGAATATATGAGCCGAGGATCTGGTGTGTTGGCGCAACTCTCTAAAGTAAGATGGTGATAAAATGGTATTAAATAATAAACTTCTTTTTTATTTATTCAATTAAAACTACCAATAAAATGCATTTCAGGGTGGGCCCCTTCATCAGTCATAATGGGGGGTACATTGCTTAATTTGGTAAAGGGAAAATACGTACCAGCAGAATGGGAGAGGGATACCACATTAACTGCAAGATGTGCATCTTCCTCAACCTATGTCAATTTACTACCTAATTCATGCTGTTGAAGGGGCTCACCACAAAATATGTGTTATTGCTGGTTTTAATTGAATAAATAAAACAGAAGTTGGATATTTTATCCATTTTCCTCACCATCCTTCTTTGGAGAGCTGTGCCAAAACACAGATAATCTGCTCATATATTTAATCCGCCCACCGTTTAGTGGGTCTACTGAAAGGCTGAACCTCCATCCTTTGACACTTGTCACCCTTTCTAGAGTCTTAGGCCTTGGCTCTGAAGGCCTTCGTTTTTCTATCTTTATCGCACAGGGGAAGAGGCATTGGCGTATAGTAACTGGCACAAGGTGGATTAATCGGTGTAGGGGTTGGACAAAAAGATAAGCCTGGCTGTTGCATTTAGGATTCATTAAAGAAGAGAGAGATTAGTGAGGGGAAGACCTATCAGTAGTTAATTGCAGTAATCAAGCCAAGAATTGATCAGGGTAGCAATGAGCATTTTTGATTCATCGATAGTAAGAAAAAGGCTCATTCTGGAAATGTTTTTGCGCTGAGGGTGACATGAGTATGCAAGTGATTGAATGAAGAGAGCAAAGGAAACCTCATGTGTTCTAGGTTGATACTATCCTGTGTATTTACACCTGTTATCCAGAATTGACACTTTTTTCATCTTTAGAGTCCTTTGTAGTCAAGCTGATTGTGCGGAATTAGGGAGTTTCTCTGAAAACCCAAAGTATAAGTTGTTATTGGTGAAGAATCCACAGGTAAAATACAATTTTTCATAGCAATGAGAGACACCAATTAAAATTGATCCTTCAAAGCAAATGCCTATGCTTTCAGCTCTGGGTATTAGATTGGAGTCCTGATTTCAAAGACCTCCATCTATGAACTCCATAACAGGGCCTGTGGAAAGAAATCAACATAAAAAGACATTCCCCTTAATAGGCTGACTCAGGTAGATTTTTTAGGGAGTAAATGTGGGCAGTCAATCCCCCAAGTAAAGGCACCATCCCTGATCAGTCCCCTCACTAGCAGTCATGGTACAGCTTTCTCTTCCTCTATCTTTTTTTACATTTCATTTTATTAAACAAAAATGGAAATGCACAGGAAAACAATATATATCCAATACTCAAACATATCCATTGTATATACAGTAAATAGAAAAGACCTCTTTATATACACAATGCTGTGATAACAAAATGTCTCAACTAGATATCATCAGATTGTTATGCAAAAGTTACAGTCATGAAAGAGTCTGGGTTAAGCATCACACACTCAATCATGGTAGAACGGGCATCTAAAGGGGGTCAAAAGGAATGAGCACCAGCAACCCCATATATGAGCAAATTTGTCAGTGCTTTTTTGATTTTTTTTATAATTCTTTTTAAAAAATATGTCCTGGTTTAGCATAGATTTCCCAAAATTTTAAGAGGTTGGTGGTTGATGGTCAATCGATCACAAAGCAATAGCGTTTCTAGCAAAAAATAATGTTTCTTTAATAAAGACGTGATGGATGTGTTGCCATTGCTCATTATCCAATATTCCAAATAGATAAACTAAAGACTTATAAAGGGACTGGAATACCTAAAATAGAACAAATAAAATCAAATACCAAACTCCTGAGTATATTTAAAGAGGAACACCCTCAGATCATGTGCCAGAAATTAGCAGGTGTGTGATAACATCAAGGGCATAACAAAAAATTGAATTTTACATATTTTATGGAGCTGTTCAGGGGTCAGATATGCTTGGTTTGTTAAAGATGAGCGAGCACACTCAGATAAGGCAGTTACTCGAGTGAGCATCGCTCTTCTCGACTAACTGTATTCTTGTCCCAGCAGGCTCGGGAGGGGGGGGGGGGAGCAGGAGGAGAGTGTAAGAGATTTCTCTCTCTCCTCCCCCTGCTTCCCCTACGCCGCCCCCCGATCACCCCCGATGCCCCCCTGGACTGATCAAGGATGGTGCCTTCTATGGGATTGGTTGGAGATATACTGTTCAGAAGAAGATAAGCTGTGTGGTAGAGATTGTATACTGGGGGTATGTATATTGTGTGGAAAAATATATAGTGTCTTGGGGGTCTAGATTCTATATCCTGATGGATATACTGTGTGTAGGAGATTAAATACTGTAGAGGTAATGCATACTGTGGGGGGAATTATATATTGCCTGTGTGGGAAGAATTATATATATATATATATATATATATATATATATATATATATATATATATATATATATATATGGAGAGAGAGAGAGATGATAGATAGATAGAGATAGATAGGTAGATAAGTAGGGAGAGATAAAAAGAGATAGATAAATAGATAGATAGATGCTGCCGTGTTTCAGGCAACAGCACTGCTAGAGAGAGTGAAGTGTTGCTCAGACAGAGAGAGACTTTTGCCCAATATAAGCACTTTTTTTTTTTTTTACAAAAAGACATTTTATGTGTTACTACCATTCCAAGACCTTAGCTTTCTTATTTTTCCATCGAGAGAGCAGTATGAGGGCTTGTTTTTTTGCAGGATAACTTAGTTGTTGGTACTATTTTGAGGTACATATGATTTTTTAAATCACTTTTTATTCCTGTTTTGGGGAAGTGAAGTGGACATAAAATGGATATTTTCACATTTTCTTTTTCTCCTTTTTTTACTGTGCTAGATAAATAATGCAATATTTTATAGTATGGGATGTTATGGATGTGGCAATATCAATTATGTGTAGTATTTTTTGTTCAATATTCAAAACATTGAGAGAGGAGAAAAAAATTTAAAAAATATTTTTTTTCTGCAAAAATATTGTTTTTGAGTAAGTGGTTATCTTTACCCTAATTTTCTGTGAAAAAAGACCCAATATGTGACAATCAGAGAGCCAATATTTTCTGTCATTGATAAGGGGGAGGTGATAACGTCAAGAAACATCTGTCACCCCTTTTCTGTAACAGACAGTAGAATTTTGATCATTTTCTGTTGCCTGCTCATCCCCAACTGACCTACCAACCCCCACTTTGCTCTGCATACAGACATGAAAGCTGTAAATTCAGTAATCTCAACCCCACTTCAAGAATGTGTATCTGTGGTTCTATCAGAAGTACCACCATTCTTTCTGAGTTACTATATAGCCAAATATGTTGGTAGCACTGATAGAATCAGAGTGGAGCTACAGTTGTATGAAGTAGGACAGCCCAGTTTGTCCAAAACTGTAATGTCTTTTTCCTGTAATACAAGCTCTGTTTGGAGTAAACTTTTAAAAAAGTTAGCAGGCATTGCCAATTGAGAAATATGGGATATTTTGATTATTTGATTAATCATTAGAGATGAGCGAACGTACTCGTCCGAGCTTGATGCTCAGGCGAATATTAGGGTGTTCGGGATGCTCGTTACACCACGCGATGTTCGGGTTACTTTCACTTTCATCTCTGAGATGTTAGCGCGCTTTTCTGGCCAATTGAAAGACAGGGAAGGCATTACAACTTCCCCCTGTGATGTTCCAGCCCTATACCACCCCCCTGCTGTGAGTGGCTGGGGAGATCAGATGTCACCCGAGTATAAAAGTCGGCCCCTCCCGCGGCTCGCCTCAGATGCGTTGTGAGTCACTTGTGACAGAGATCAGGGACAGTGCTATAGTGTTGGAGCTGCTGTAGGGAGAGCGTTAGGAGTTAGTTTAGGCTTCAAGAACCCCAACGGTCCTTCTTAGGGCCACATCTAACAGTGTGCAGTAGTGTGGAGGCTGCTGTTAGCAGTGTTGCACTTTTTTTTTTTCCAAATCGGCCGTGCAGAGCATTGCGCCCTGCAGTAATACTACAGGGACAGAAGTGGTGGTTAGGCAGGGAGAGTGTTAGGAGTTAGTGTAGGCTTCAAGAACCCCAACGGTCCTTCTTAGGGCCACATCTAACCGTGTGCAGTACTGTGGAGGCTGCTGTTAGCAGTGTTGCACTTTTTTTTTTTTTCCAAATCGGCCGTGCAGAGCATTGCGCCCTGCAGTAATACTCAAGGGACAGAATTGTGTAGGCAGGGCCAGAAGACATATTTTATTGATTGAACATAGGCAGTGGGCCTTTCCTTTAAAAAAAAGGGCAAAAATTCTATTTGGCCTGCAGGCTTGCGCCAATTTATTTCCTGGCTGGGAATTCTATTTGGCCTGCCTCTGACAGTCCTCAGCGTTCTGGGTACGTGTGTGCTGGGTGGAGAACTTAAACAAAAATCATACGCAGCCAGCTAAGTTTAACAGCAGGCTTGCGCCAATTTATTTCCTGGCTGGGAAATCACCGCTCTGCTGCAGTTAA
Source organism: Eleutherodactylus coqui (assembly GCF_035609145.1). NCBI lineage: Eukaryota > Metazoa > Chordata > Amphibia > Anura > Eleutherodactylidae > Eleutherodactylus > Eleutherodactylus coqui. Next base: position 60,265,374 of record NC_089849.1, read on the forward strand.
TAACACTGCAACACTGCAGTTCTGTGACACACAGCAGGGCCACACAACACATTTATTAATTGATTGAATATAGTCAGTGGGCCTTTCCTTTAAAAAAAAAAAGGGCAAAAATTCTATTTGGCCTGCAGGCTTGCGCCAATTTATTTGCTGGCTGGGAAATCAAATCACTGGTAATACAGCATGCTGAGGGGTAGGGGTAGGCCTAGAGGACGTGGACGCGTAGGCCCAAGTGAGGGTGTGGGCACAGGCCGAGCTCCTGATCCAGGTGTATCGCAGCCGACTGCTGCGCGATTAGGAGAGAGGCACGTTTCTGGCGTCCCCACATTCATCGCACAATTAATGGGTCCACGCGGGAGACCTTTATTAGAAAATGAGCAGTGTGAGCAGGTCCTGTCGTGGATGGCAGAAAGTGCTTCGAGCAACCTATCGTCCATCCACAGTTCAGCGCCGTCCAGTGCTGCAAATCCGAATCCTCTGGCTGCTGCTCCTCCTTTCTCCCAGCCTCCTCACTCCACTACAATGACACATGCTCAGGAGCGGGAAGACTCCCAGGATCTGTTCTCGGGCCCCTGCTCAGATTGGGCAGCAGTGGTTCCTCTCCCACCAGAGGAGTTTATCGTCACTGATGCCCAACCATTGGAAAGTTCCCGGGGTCCGGGGGATGAGGCTGGGGACTTCCGGCAACTGTCTCAAGACCTTTCAGTGGGTGAGGGGGACGATGACGATGAGACACAGTTGTCTATCGGTGAGGTAGTAGTAAGGGCAGTAAGTCCGAGGGAGGAGCGCACAGAGGATTCGGAGGAAGAGCAGCAGGACGATGAGGTGACTGACCCCACCTGGTTTGCAACGCCTACTCAGGACAGGTCTTCAGAGGGGGAGGCAAGGGCAGCAGCAGGGCAGGTTGCAAGAGGCAGTGCGGTGGCCAGGGGTAGAGGCAGGGCCAGACCGAATAATCCACCAACTGTTTCCCAAAGCGCACCCTCGCGCCATGCCACCCTGCAGAGGCCGAGGTGCTCTAAGGTCTGGCAGTTTTTCACAGAGACGCCTGATGACCGACGAACAGTGGTGTGCAACCTTTGTCGCGCCAAGATCAGCCGGGGAGCCGCCACCAACAGCCTCACCACCACCAGCATGCGCAGACATGATGGCCAAGCACCCCACAAGGTGGGACGAAGGCCGTTCACCGCCTCCGGTTTGCACCGCTGCCTCTCCCCCTGTGCCCCAACCTGCCACTGAGATCCAACCCCCCTCTGAGGACACAGGCACTACCATCTCCTGGCCTGCACCCACACCCTCACCTCCGCTGTCCTCGGCCCCATCCAGCAATGTCTCGCACCGCACCGTCCAGCCGTCGCTAGCGCAAGTGTTTGAGCGCAAGTGCAAGTACGCCGCCACGCACCCGCACGCTCAAGCGTTAACTGTCCACATAGCCAAATTTATCAGCCTTGAGATGCTGCCGTATAGGGTTGTGGAAACGGAGTCCTTCAAAAGTAGGATGGCGGCGGCGGCCCCACGGTACTCAGTTCCCAGTCACCACTACTTTTCCCGATGTGCCATCCCAGCCCTGCACGACCACGTCTCCCGCAACATTGTACGCGCCCCTCACCAACGCGGTTACTGCCAAGGTCCACTTAACAACGGACACGTGGACAAGCACAGGCGGGCAGGGCCACTATATCTCCCTGACGGCACATTGGGTGAATTTAGTGGAGGCTGGGACAGAGTCAGAGCCTGGGACTGCTCACGTCCTACCCACCCCCAGAATTGCGGGCCCCAGCTCGGTGCTGGTATCTTCGGCGGTGTATGCCACCTCCACTAAACCACACTCCTCCTCCTTCTCCTCCGCAACCTCTGTCTCGCAATCTAGATGTGTCAGCAGCAGCAGCACGTCGCCAGCAGTCGGTGTCGCGCGGCATGGCAGCACAGCGGTGGGCAAGCGTCAGCAGGCCGTGCTGAAACTACTCAGCTTAGGAGATAAGAGGCACACGGCCCACGAACTGCTGCGGGGTCTAACAGAGCAGACCGACCGTAGGCTTGCGCCGCTGAGCCTCCAACCGGGCATGGTCGTGTGTGACAATGGGCGTAACCTGGTGGCGGCTCTGCAGCTCGGCAGCCTCATACACGTGCCATGCCTGGCCCACGTCTTTAATTTGGTGGTTCAGCGCTTTCTGAAAAGCTACCCATGCTTGTCAGACCTGCTCGTAAAGGTGCGCCGGCTCTGCGCACATTTCCGCAAGTCCCACACGGATGCTGCCACCCTACGCACCCTGCAACATCGGTTTAATCTGCCAGTGCACCGACTGCTGTGCGACGTGCCCACACGGTGGAACTCTACGCTCCACATGTTGGCCAGGCTCTATGAGCAGCGTAGAGCTATAGTGGAATACTAACTCCAACATGGGCGGCGCAGTGGGAGTCAGCCTCCTCAATTATTTTCAGAAGAGTGGGCCTGGTTGGCAGACATCTGCCAGGTCCTTGGAAAGTTTGAGGAGTCTACCCAGGTGGTGAGCGGGGATGCTGCAATCATTAGCGTCACCATTCCTCTGCTATGTCTCTTAAGAAGTTCCCTGCAAAGCATAAAGGCAGATGCTTTGCGCTCGGAAACGGAGGCGGGGGAAGACAGTATGTCGCTGGATAGTCAGAGCACCCTCCTGTCTATATCTCAGCGCGTTGAGGAGGAGGAGGAGCATGAGGAGGATGAGGAGGAGGGGGAAGAGACAGCTTGGCCCACTGCTGACGGTACCCATGCTGCTTGCCTGTCATCCTTTCAGCGTGTATGGCCTGAGGAGGAGGAGGATCCTGAAAGTGATCTTCCTAGTGAAGACAGCCATGTGTTGCGTACAGGTACCCTGGCACACATGGCGGACTTCATGTTAGGATGCCTTTTTCATGACCCTCGCGTTGCACGTATTCTGGCCACTACGGATTACTGGGTGTACACACTGCTCGACCCACGGTATAAGGAGAACCTTTCCACTCTCATTCCCGAAGAGGAAAGGGGTTCGAGAGTGTTGCTATACCACAGGACCCTGGCGGACAAGCTAATGGTAAAATTCCCATCCGACAGCGCTAGTGGCAGAAGGCGCAGTTCCGAGGGCCAGGTAGCAGGGGAGGTGCGGAGATCGAGCAGCATGTACAGCACAGGCAGTGCAACACTCTTTAAGGCCCTGGACAGCTTTATGGCTCCCCAGCAAGACTGTGTCACCGCTCCCCAGTCAAGGCTGAGTCGGCGGGAGCACTGTAAAAGGATGGTGAGGGAGTACGTAGCCGATCGCACGACCATCCTCGGTGACGTCTCTGCCCCCTACAACTACTGGGTGTCGAAGCTGGACACGTGGCCTGAACTCGCGCTGTATGCCCTGGAGGTGCTTGCTTGTCCTGCGGCTAGCGTCTTGTCAGAGAGGGTGTTTAGTGCGGCTGGGGGAATCATCACAGATAAGCGTACCCGCCTGTCAACCGACAGTGCCGACAGGCTTACACTCATCAAGATGAACAAAGCCTGGATTTCCCCAGACTTCTCTTCTCCACCAGCGGACAGCAGCGATACCTAAGCAATATGTAGGCTGCACCCGCGGATGGAAGCATCGTTCTCAATCACCATCCAAAATGGGGACATTTCTGCTTCATCAATCTGTGTATAATATTCCTCCTCCTCCTGCTCCTCCTCCTGAAACCTCACGTAATCACGCCGAACGGGCAATTTTTTCTTAGGGCCACAAGGCTCACTCATATAATTTTTCTAAACCATTTTTATACGTTTCAATGCTCTTAAAAGCGTTGAAACTTTAACTTGAACCAATTTTTCGTTAAACTGGGCTGCCTCCAGGCCTAGTTTTACCACTTAAGCCACATTAACCAAAGCCATTAATGGGTTTCACCTGCCATCTTGGTTGGGCATGGCCAATTTTTTCTAAGGTACATTAGTACTGTTGGTACACCAATTTTTTTGGGCCCTCACCTACAGTGTAATCATAGTAATTTCTATGTTCTTCGCCTGCACTCATGGTACAGAAAGGTGTGTGGGGTTGGCCTACACTTTAGCTACATAAATGTAACTGGGGCCTTGTCTATACTGCAGCTACTGAAATGTGAAAGAGACTGTTATCTCCCTAAACTGCTGCAATGGGAATGTTACTGGGGCCTGTCTTGAGTGCTACTATTACTGAAATGGAACTAAGACTGCGCTCCCCCTATACTGCTGCTAGTGATATGTTAGTGGGGCCTGTCCCTAATGCTACCGCTGAAATGTTAATAATTCTGGGCTCTGCCTATACCGCTGCTAATGGTATGTCACTGGGGTGTGGAAACAGAGGCTTCACAAAGACATGATGGCGGCGAGGCCATTTCCCACCAACGCTGTTACTGTTAAGGTGCATATAACCACGGACACGTGGAGAGGACACATAGTGCCTCCAAAACATCCCCCTCCTCCTCCAACAATGAAAACATTCTTGGCAAATACCTTTGCATTGGTCCGTCTGGTGGCAGTCCAAGAATTTCACCTTTAACGACACAACAGGAGAGCACCACCACCATCCCCCCGCCACGGCCCACTTAATCCTGGCCACATTCCGAAAACCAACAACATAAAACCGCGCTACTAGGTCCGCAGTCACCACCACATTACCACCAACGAGGTTACTGTTAAGGTACATATTACCAGTCTGACTGGGGCATGCAGTGTAGGCCGAAGCCCACCTGTATTGTATCTGACGTTAGCTCTGCTGAGTAGGGCACTGCAATGGGATATATTTATGTACCGCCGGTGGGTTCCAGGGAGCCACCCATGCTGTGGGTCCACACGGAGTTGCAACTGCATCTGTCCACTTGTAAAGAACCCCAGTCTGACTGGGGCATGCAGTGTGGGCCAAAGCCCACCTGCATTAACCACGACATTACCTCAGCTGTGATGGGCAATGCAATGGGATTTATTTATGTACCGCCGGTGGCTTCCTGGCACCCACCCATGCTGTGGGTCCACAGGGAGTTGTTACTACATCTGTCCACTTGTAAAGAACCCCAGTCTGACTGGGGCATGCAGTGTGGGCCGAAGCCCACCTGCATTAACCACGACATTACCTCAGCTGTGATGGGCAATGCAATGGGATTTATTTATGTACCGCCGGTGGCTTCCTGGCACCCACCCATGCTGTGGGTCCACAGGGAGTTGTTACTACATCTGTCCACTTGTAAAGAACCCCAGTCTGACTGGGGCATGCAGTGTGGGCCGAAGCCCACCTGCATTAACCACGACATTACCTCAGCTGTGATGGGCAATGCAATGGGATTTTTTTATGTACCACCGGTGGGTTCCAGGGAGCCACCCATGCTGTAGGTGCACACGGAGTTTAACCTACATCTGTCCACTTGTAAAGAACCCCAGTCTGACTGGGGCATGCAGTGTGGGCCGAAGCCCACCTGCATTAACCACGACATTACCTCAGCTGTGATGGGCAATGCAATGGGATTTTTTTATGTACCACCGGTGGGTTCCAGGGAGCCACCCATGTTGTAGGTGCACACGGAGTTTAACCTACATCTGTCCACTTGTAAAGAACCCCAGTCTGACTGGGGCATGCAGTGTGGGCCGAAGCCCACCTGCATTAACCACGACATTACCTCAGCTGTGATGGGCAATGCAATGGGATTTTTTTATGTACCACCGGTGGGTTCCAGGGAGCCACCCATGCTGTAGGTGCACACGGAGTTTAACCTACGTCTGTCCACTTGTAAAGAACCCCAGTCTGACTGGGGCATGCAGTGTGGGCCGAAGCCCACCTGCATTAACCACGACATTACCTCAGCTGTGATGGGCAATGCAATGGGATTTTTTTATGTACCACTGGTGGGTTCCAGGGAGCCACCCATGCTGTGGGTGCACACGGAGTTTAACCTACATCTGTCCACTTGTAAAGAACCCCAGTCAGACTGGGGCATGCAGTGTGGGCCGAAGCCCACCTGTATTAAGCACGACATTACCTCAGCTGTGATGGGCAATGCAATGGGATTTTTTTATGTACCACCGGTGGGTTCCAGGGAGCCACCCATGCTGTAGGTGCACACGGAGTTTAACTTACATCTGTCCACTTGTAAAGAACCCCAGTCAGACTGGGGCATGCAGTGTGGGCCGAAGCCCACCTGCATTAACCACGACATTACCTCAGCTGTGATGGGCAATGCAATGGGATATTTTTATGTACCGCCGGTGTGTTCCAGGGAGCCACCCATGCTGTGGGTGCACACGGAATTCCCATTGCGGAGTTGTACCTGCCTGTGACTATTTATAAAAAAACGCGGTCTGACTGGGCCATGCAGACACCTTGACAGAAGGAATAGTGTGTGGCACATAGGTTCCTCATTGCTATGCCCACATGTGCAGCTCCAGATGGAGGTGGCACAGGATTGGATTTCTCATTGCTTCTGTACAGCATTGTGGACTATCGGCCCGCCCCTTTTATGGGGGGGTCGCTGCCTAGCCATGCCAACCCTCTGCAGTGTGTGCCTGCTTTTCCTCTGGCAGACGCACTTATAAATAGACATGAGGGTGGCGTGGCATGAGGGCAGCTGAAGGCTGGGCAGGGACAATTTGGTGTACGCTGTGGACACTGTCGTGCGGGGGGGGGGGGGGGGGGGTTGGGCAGCATGTAACCCAGGAGAAGTGGCAGCGGAGTGTCATGCAGGCAGTGATTGTGCTTTGTTGGAGGTAGTGTGGTGCTTAGCTAAGGTATGCCATGCTAATGAGGGCTTTTCAGAAGTAAAAGTTGTTGGGAGGGGGGGGGCCCACTCTTGCCGCTATTGTGGCTTAATAGTGGGACCTGTGAACTTGAGATGCAGCCCAACATGTAGCCCCTCGCCTGCCCTATCTGTTGCTGTGTCGTTCCCATCACTTTCTTGAATTGCCCAGATTTTCACACATGAAAACTTTAGCGAGCATCGGCGAAATACAAAAATGCTCGGGTCGCCCATTGACTTCAATGGGGTTCGTTACTCGAAACGAACCCTCGAGCATCGCGAAAAATTCGTCTCGAGTAACGAGCACCCGAGCATTTTGGTGCTCGCTCATCTCTATTAATCATTTAACAAACTGAAATTTGAGAATAGAAATGATAATATGTAATTAATCTATATATTTGATATTGCACATACCTTAACTGGTAAGGTATAAAAGCCATTAATATAGAAATATAGTTTTTAAAAGGTAATTGCTTTTATTAGACTTGAGTTAATATGAAGTTTTGATTTGTTCCTAGACAAGTGCTTGTGGAAAAGACCACTGAAAATTAGTCATTTTAATCTCCATTTGGGTGATGTTGAGTCACAGTTACATAAATTTCTGGTCCTCTGTACAAGCCTCTAAAATACCAATATAAGTAAATTAGACTCAAGTGCACAGTTATCCACTTTGGCATATTAATGCTTTCAAGCTAATGTTATGTCTACAATTAATCAAACAAAAGTGACAGAATTCATTCTATTGGGTTTTGGAAACTTTCATAGTTTCAATGCTGCATTCTTTGTTCTCTTCTTGATCATCTTTCTTTTTACAGTTTTGGGAAACATTCTTATAATCCTCCTAGTTTCCACCAATGTCCATCTCCAGTCCCCCATGTATTACTTCCTTTGTCATCTTTCTGTTTCTGACCTTGTCATTTCCATGAATATTGTTCCCAATATGCTTGGTGCCATTTTGTTTGGAGAGAAAAACATGACTTTCATTGGCTGCATCGCTCAATTTTATTTCTTCAGTGGTACAACCATTAGTGAATGTTTTCTTCTTTCAGTGATGTCCTATGATCGATACTTGGCCATCTGCAATCCTTTAAGATACTCTAGTATCATGGACTTTAAGCGTCAGATCTATCATTCAGCATGGCCATGGATGCTGGGTTTTAGTTTTAATTTTACAGGAGTCATGCCAGTAGCAAAGTTTAATTTTTGCCATGACAATATCATTGACCATTTCTACTGTGACCTTTCTCCTCTTCTGAAGCTTTCTTGCTCAGACACTTCCTTTGTAGAACTGGAATTCTATATGTTTTCTGGGCCACTATTTGTCCTTCCTAGTGTTTTTATCATTGTAACCTATGTGTATATTTTCCACACTATAATTAAGATACCATCCACAACGGGCAAGCAAAAGACTTTTTCTACTTGCAGTTCTCATCTTATTGTTGTGGGGTCATTTTATGGGGCACTAATAGGTAAATACATGATCCCATCTAAAGGGCATTCATTGCTTAATAAAATTATATCATTACTGCACACAGTATTTACTCCTCTATTAAACCCTATAATATACAGCCTCAGAAACCAGGACATAAAAATCGCACTTAAAAAAATTTCTGGTCCATAATGATAACTTTAATTTAGCACTAATATTTTTATTTCTTAAAAAAGATTTGCTAATAATATATATATATATATATAGTTTTAACTAACAATATTTTCAACATACAATCATCTTTTCTGGGGCAGTGTAACTTCAAAGTACATTCAATATACAATGTGATGCACACAATTCTGGGACATATTAAGAGAAGCATAGAGTCTAGATCACATAAGGCAATTCACCGAGGCAGAGGGAACCTAAGTAGATCAAGCCCTTTCACAGACAAGTACCCTAAAATCATAAATTCTTTATTGATAATTTATTAAAATCATTGGGCTGTGGACTAACATAACAGAACAAACAGACAACATATAATGGACGTATCCCAGAATCTGGTGCTACGGGTTTTCCGAGGATAATATTGGGACACCCTTTATTTCGCTCACTGGTTAATACTCTAGTCCTAGTCACTTTTCAGAGATCCCGACTAACCGAGGATCCCGGCAGAATGTGTGTTATACAGATTTATAACCGTAATATGGTTCTAGTATGGTTCGATGCATTTCAGTTGGACCTTTTGAATGGTTATAAATCTGTATAACTTAGTTTGGCCAGGTATCTCCCAGTTAGGGCGAGTTTGTAAACCAGACGTTGAATGTTTACATACATCAGGTCATTCTATCTTTTGATTTTAAACATCTGCAAGCCAGTTCATAAAGGCTGCATCTGCAAACAGGCAATTTCTTAGAGAGGTACGAATATAGTGTCGTTTTGGAGTCAATCCTTAATTGCTGGAAGAGCCTCAGTCTATCTTCTTTTTTCCGCATTAAATTAAATTAACAAAAGACACTTTCTGTGGGGATCCTCGGTTAGTGGGGATCTCTCAAAAGTCACTAGGACTAGAGTAATTACCAGTGAGCATTCGGTGCAAAATTAAGGGGCTTCCAAAATTATCCTTAGAAAACCTGTAGCACCAGGTCCCTTCCAACTCCACCATTCTATGATTTTATAATAAACAGTTATACAAAGCTTAAAAGCTTGTAGTATTTCAGCCATTAAAAAGGTATCACAACTGTGAGACTACTACTTAGTTTCTCCTAATAGAATGAATAAGATTTAATATTGCAACTCAGGGGACTCCTGTACCTATATTTGCTTTGTTAAAACTGTCCAATTAAAACGCTTATTGTCTAACTTTTGATTGCTCTCTATGGTATAGAGATGGAATAATCATTTTGCTCTTCTGTACGTTGTACTGTATAATGTTTTTTAAAGATATTACCAGTGTGTGAAGTAATTAGTCAAATAATAAATAAAGATTTCATGACAAGTATTTTTATTGACTTTGTTAATTTACATTGATTTTCTTATATCTCTAACTGGAGCTTGTTTGAAGATAAGAACTATAAAGACAATGAGGAGAACATCCAAAATCCAAGAAACAAGTTTTATCAGCAGCACTCAATATAAGCCAAAAAATAGGTAGGACAGAGTGAATGCAAGAGCCACAAAAAGAAACCCGAGCCATTGTTCCAATAGCCAAGTATAAAGAGAGGTCTGTGGCAGCATAGAATAGTGCAAGCAATATCAGATTCTTTATTCCTCCATATCCATAACAGAAGTGCTATGTTTCAACCCCAAGTGGGTCTTTGTCAAGCTCAAGCTGTCAAGTTCTTCACATAAGAACTAGAAAGACAATGAGGAGAACATTCAATATCCCAGAAACAAATTTTATCAGCAGAACTCAATATAAGCAAAAAAATATGTAGGACTGAGTAAATGCAAGAGCCACAAAAGGAACTTGAGCTGTTGTTCCAATAGCAAAGTCCAAGTATAAAAAGAGGTCTGTGGCAGCATGGAATGGTGCAAGCAATATCAGAGTCTTTATTCCTCCATATCCATAACAGAAGTGCTACGTTTCGACCCCAAGTGGGTCTTTGTCAAGCTTCAAGCTGCGTTTTTGAATAGCGTATTTATGCAACCGAAACTTGAAACACGCCTCTGTGAATGCACCCTTTGAGAAACAATAGCGAATTTGCAATAGTTTGGGACAATGAAGAAGGCCACATGATGTAGGTTTAATTACTTCTGAAACATATTCAGCTGATATACTCAGCTCACTAGCCACCCTTACATGACTTGCTCCAACAACTGATCTTTAGCCAGGAACTCCTGGGCTTTCTGGCCACTGGTCCCACTTTCCTGTGCTCACCACTAGAAGGATGAGCACGCACTAGCTGTCAAAGATAGCACTTGCTAGTATTCTCAACTGCCCTATTCTATTTTCTAAAGCTTCATTATCCACATCACACAGGGGGTCTGACGCTATCTTCCATATGAACTGTTCAGCAGTAATATGTTATTCACGTCCTCCCCCACATTATGAATAGGTGTGGATGGCTTCTTTCTTATTGGAGCAGCAGCACAGCTTATCATGCCTGGTGGGGGCATTGCTTGTGGAGGCAGTGGGCTCCTCTGTTACCTTAGGAGTACGCACTATGGATTCTTACTTTACAATAAAAAATTAACTTTAGAAGAAATTCTCTGACTAAATCATTTTTTATATAAAAAGGCAAAAAAAAAAGATAGCAAACACAATATATTATTTGGAGCTCTTAAATAATGTAGGTATATTCTAGATAAGTAAAGGCTAGCCATAACTCCTCACTGTACCATCTGCAAGTGGGATCCCATATTACAAGCCACAGACAGCACATGGAGCTGACTAGAGATGAGCGAACACCAAAATGTTCGGGTGTTCGTTATTCGGAACGAACTTCCCGTGATGCTCGAGGGTTCGTTTCGAACAACGAACCCCATTGAAGTCAATGGGCGACCAGAACATTTTTGTATTTCGCCGATGCTCGCTAAGGTTTTCATGTGTGAAAATCTGGGCAATTCAGGAAAGTGATGGGAATGACACAGTGACGGATAGGGCAGGCGAGGGGCTACGTGTTGGGCTGCATCTCAAGTTCACAGGTCCCACTATTAAGCCACAATACCGGCAAGAGTGGGCCCCCCCCCCTCCCAACAACTTTTACTTCTGAAAAGCCCTCATTAGCATGGCATACCTTTGCTAAGCACCACACTACCTCCAACAAAGCACAATCACTGCCTGCATGACACTCCACTGACACTTCTCCTGGGTTACATGCTGCCCAACCGCCCCCCCTCCCCCCCCACAGCGCACACCAAAGTGTCCCTGGGCAGCCTTCAGCTGCCCTCATGCCACACCACGCTCATGTCTATTTAGAATTGCGTCTGCCATGACGAGGGACCGCAGGCACACACTGCAGAGGTTGGCACGGCTAGGCAGCGACCCTCTTTAAAAGTGGCGGAGCGATAGCCCACAATGCTGTACAGAAGCAATGAGAAATAGAATCCTGTGCCACCGCCATCAGGAGCTGCACACGTGGGCATAGCAATGGGGAACCTATGTGCCACACACTATTCATTCTGTCAAGGTGTCTGCATGCCCCAGTCAGACCGGGCTTTTTAATTCATAGACACAGGCAGGTACAACTCCCTATTGTGAAGTCCCTGTCGACCCACAGCATGGGTGGCTCCCTGGAACCCACCGGCGGTACACAGAAATATCCCATTGCATTGCCCAACACAGCTGAGGTAGTAATGTCGTGCTTAATGCAGGTGGGCTTCGGCCCACACTGCATGCCCCAGTCTGACTGGGGTTCTTTATAAGTGTACAGATGTAGTAAAAACTCCGTGTGCACCTACAGCATGGGTGGGTGCCAGGAAGCCACCGGCGGTACATAGAAATATCCCATTGCATTGCCCAACACAGCTGAGGTAGTAATGTTGTGCTTAACCCTTTCCAATCCAATTTGTATATGGTTTTCCTAGGGGGCTTACTCTTTTTCTGCTGTTATACAACGGCGCTATATGCTGGCTAAAGCCAGTACTGCATGAGCTGACACGTAGGATAGGCTCCGACAGCAGAGAGGCTGGCAATATACAGTAAGAGAACCCCGACGGACGTCTACCAACAACGGAGCTGTACAGCCTTAAACCCTAATGTCTTCACAGGTCACACAGTGGACTGGAAAGGGTTAATGCAGGTGGGCTTCGGCCCACACTGCATGCCCCAGTCAGACTGGGGTTCTTTACAAGTGGACACATGTAGGTTAAACTCCCTGTGGACCCACTGCCTGGGTGGGTGCCAGGAAGCCACCGGCGGTACATAGAAATATCCCATTGCATTGCCCAACACAGCTGAGGTAGTAATGTCGTGCGTAATACAGGTGGGCTTCGGCCCACACTGCATGCCCCAGTCAGACGGGTTCTTTAGAAGTGTACAGATGTATTAAAAACTCAGTGTGCACCTACAGCATGGGTGGCTCCCTGGAACCCACCGGCGGTACACAAAAATATCCCATTGCATTGCCCAACACAGCTGAGGTAGTAATGTCGTGCTTAATGCAGGTGGGCTTCGGCCCACACTGCATGCCCCAGTCAGACTGGGGTTCTTTACAAGTGGACACATGTAGGTTAAACTCCCTGTGGACCCACTGCCTGGGTGGGTGCCAGGAAGCCACCGGCGGTACATAGAAATATCCCATTGCATTGCCCAACACAGCTGAGGTAGTAATGTCGTGCGTAATACAGGTGGGCTTCGGGCTTCGGCACAGGGGGAGAGGCAGGGGTGCAAACCGGAGGCGGTGAACGGCCTTCGTCCCACCTTGTGGGGTGCTTGGCCATCATATGTCTGCGCATGGTGGTGGTGGTGAGGCTGTTGGTGTTGGCTCCCCGGCTGAGCTTTGCGCAACAAAGGTTGCACACCACTGTTCGTCGGTCGTCAGGCGTCTCTGTGAAAAACTGCCAGACCTTAGAGCACCTCGGCCTCTGCAGGGTGGCATGGCGCGAGGGGGCGCTTTGGGAAACACTTGGTGGATTATTCGGTCTGGCCCTGCCTCTACCCCTGGCCCTGGCCACCGCACTGCCTCTTGCAACCTGCCCTGCTGATGCCCTTGACTCCCCCTCTGAAGACCTGTCCTCCTGAGTAAGCGTTGCACACCAGGTGGGGTCAGTCACCTCATCGTCCTGCTGCTCTTCCTCCGAATCCTCTGTGCGCTGCTCCCTTGGACTTACTGCCCTTACTACTACCTCACTGCAAGACAACTGTGTCTGATCGTCATCGTCCTCCTCACCCACAGAAAGTTGTTGAGACAGTTGGCGGAAGTCCCCAGCCTCTTCCCTCGGACCCCGGGAACTTTCGAATGGTTGGGCATCAGTGACGATAAACTCCTCTGGTGGGAGAGGAACCGCTGCTGCCCAATCTAAGCAGGGGCCCGAGAACAGTTCCTGGGAGTGTTCCCGCTCCTGAGCAGGTGTCATTGTAGTGGAGTGAGGAGGCTGGGAGGAAGGAGGAGCAGCAGACAGAGGATTCGGATTTGCAGCAGTGGACGGCGCAGAACTGCGTGTTGACGATAGGTTGCTCGAAGCACTTTCTGCCATCCAGGACAGGACCTGCTCACACTGCTCATTTTCTAATAACCGTCTCCCGCGTGGACCCATTAATTGGGCGATGAATGTGGGGACGCCAGAAACGTGCCTCTCTCCTAATCGCGCAGCAGTCGGCTGCGACACACCGGGATCAGGAGCTTGGCCTGTGCCCACACCCTGACTTGGCCCTCCGCGTCCTCGGCCGCGTCCACGTCCTCTAGGCCTACCCCTACCCCTCAGCATGCTGTATTACCAGTGATTTGATTTCACAGGCAGGAAATAAATTGGCGCAAGACTGCAGGCCAAATATAATTTTTTCCCTTTTTGGAAAACGAAAGGCCCCACTGCCTCTAGTGAATGAATAATCTAAGTTTAATAACTGTGCTGTGTCCCTGCTAATGTGTCACAGAACGTGAGGGTAGCAGAGTTATTATAACTCTGGCAGAGCAGGTATTTTTTTTCCCAATTAAGGAAAGCAAATGGTGAAGCCAGCAGTAAAGCGTAGCTGGGTGCGTATGATTTAGCAATGTTTTTCACGCAGCTCACACGTGTCCACCGCCCGTAAGGACGGACAGAGGCTGGACAAATAGATTTGTTTCCACTTGTTTTTCCACCAAAAGGCAGCACTGCCTATATTCAATGAACATGAGAAGTTTAATAACTGTGCTGTGTCCCTGCTAATGTGTCACAGAACGTGAGGGTAGCAGAGTTATTATAACTCTGGCAGAGCAGGTATTTTTTTTCCCGATTAAGGAAAGCAAATGGCGAAGCCAGCAGTAAAGCGTAGCTGGGTGCGTATGATTTAGCAATGTTTTTCACGCAGCTCACACGTGTCCACCGCCCGTAAGGACGGACAGAGGCTGGACAAATAGATTTGTTTCCACTTGTTTTTCCACCAAAAGGCAGCACTGCGTATATTCAATGAACATGAGAAGTTTAATAACTGTGCTGTGTCCCTGCTAATGTGTCACAGAACGTGAGGGTAGCAGAGTTATTATAACTCTGGCAGAGCAGGTATTTTTTTTCCCAATTAAGGAAAGCAAATGGCGAAGCCAGCAGTAAAGCGTAGCTGGGTGCGTATGATTTAGCAATGTTTTTCACGCAGCTCACACGTGTCCACCGCCCGTAAGGACGGACAGAGGCTGGACAAATAGATTTGTTTCCACTTGTTTTTCCACCAAAAGGCAGCACTGCGTATATTCAATGAACATGAGAAGTTTAATAACTGTGCTGTGTCCCTGCTAATGTGTCACAGAACGTGAGGGTAGCAGAGTTATTATAACTCTGGCAGAGCAGGTATTTTTTTTCCCAATTAAGGAAAGCAAATGGCGAAGCCAGCAGTAAAGCGTAGCTGGGTGCGTATGATTTAGCAATGTTTTTCACGCAGCTCACACGTGTCCACCGCCCGTAAGGACGGACAGAGGCTGGACAAATAGATTTGTTTTCACTTGTTTTTCCACCAAAAGGCAGCACTGCGTATATTCAATGAACATGAGAAGTTTAATAACTGTGCTGTGTCCCTGCTAATGTGTCACAGAACGTGAGGGTAGCAGAGTTATTATAACTCTGGCAGAGCAGGTATTTTTTTTCCCAATTAAGGAAAGCAAATGGCGAAGCCAGCAGTAAAGCGTAGCTGGGTGCGTATGATTTAGCAATGTTTTTCACGCAGCTCACACGTGTCCACCGCCCGTAAGGACGGACAGAGGCTGGACAAATAGATTTGTTTTCACTTGTTTTTCCACCAAAAGGCAGCACTGCGTATATTCTATGAATAATAACTGTGTTGTGGCCCTGCCTATACAATTCTTTCCCTGCAGTATGGTGGAATGCTCTGCAGAGGCGATTTTGAGAAGCCCAAAAAAAATGCAGCACAGCTAACAGCAGCCTGGACAGTACTGCACACGGATAAATATGGCCCTAGAAAGGACCGTTGAGGTTCTTGAAGGCTACACTCACTCCTAACACTCTCCCTGCCTATGCAGCACTTCTGTCCCTAATGCCAGGTGCAACGCTCTGCAGAGCCGATTTTGAGAAAAAAAAAATGCCACTGCTAACAGCAGCCAACACACAGCTATCAGTGGCCCTAATAAGGACCTTTGGGGGGTCTTGAAGCCTACACTAACTACCAATTCTTTCCCTACAGCAGCTCCGGTATAAACAGCATTGTCCCTCATCTAACTCACCAGGCATCTGAGGCGAGCCGCGGGAGGGGCCGACTTTTATATTAGGCGAACACCTGATCTCGCCAGCCACTCACAGCAGGGGGGTGGTATAGGGCTTAAACGTTGCAGGGGGAAGTTGTAATGCCTTCCCTGTCTTTCAATTGGCCAGAAAAGCGCGCTAACGTCTCAGGGAAGGAAGTGAAAGTAACCAGAACACCGCATGGTGTTCGTTACGAATAACGAACATCCCGAACACCCTAATATTCGCACGAATATCAAGCTCGGACGAACGCGTTCGCTCATCTCTAGAGCTGACCCTTTTACATGTTGCATAACAAAATTATTTAACCTGTATTACAAATTTCTTTGGTAAATTTACAGGTTTTCAGCCTTTTTCACCAAACTCAACACAAAATGGCACTTTTAATGACTACTGCTGCCTCAGAATCATTCAACACTCTGGAGAGATTCCCTCATAAGGCTGTATTTACATGTGCGAAGCCAGTTGCGCTCAAGATTCTCATGTGCAATTCACATTGCACAGCACTCTGTCCATGTAAGGCCAAGCGACACTAAGGTCCTAGGGCCTCATGGAATCTGAAGCAGGGATTAAGTGTAGTTGGTAGAAGAGGCTAATGGTTCAGTTATAGGTCATTCCAGGATCAATAGGTGATGGGGAGATGGTACCAAAGAAGCACAAGGGTTAATGTGGAACCCTAGTGATAGATGTCTGATTGGTTCAGAAGAAAACGGCGGGAACAAGCTGAGAAATCTGTGAGGAGATGGATGGCATGACAACAAGGAGATGATTGGTGAAGGAATGTGATGGGACGGAGAAGGAAGTTTTTCTAAGGAGGTGCATGCAAGACGGGAACGTCATATCTGGACTGTACAGCAAGTTGTCCTGCCCTCCGGCCCTATTGGTCTATGTATTTCTTTCATCCGTCGCGGGCTTTTTTTTTGAATGGGGGATTATCGCCCGCTGCTGCGGGTAGGCAGCAACGTTTTAATAAAGTTTGGTTTGTGGTTGGTAGTCTTTGTTCATAAGAACAAGGCTATATATACATTTATTGAGAGTGAATTAATGTTAACCCTGTTTGAAAAATAAATGCCGATTCCATGAGCTTTGTGACTGTCTGATGTGTGGGAGACTCGCGCAAAAATAGGACATGCAGCGATTTCTCAAACTTGGACTGTAATAGATTGTAATCACCTAAGTAAAATGCCTATTGCAAATATGTGCTTCTTTTCTTCACTACTAACATAGCTGCCTGTTAAATTGTTGACTAGCTACTTGCTCCCCCCTACCACCATGTTACTCGTCCAGGAATCCCAAGATGATGACGTTAGCTCCTGGAGGAAGAGACCCATATCAGCTACAGATTCCCACTTATTGACATATTAACTATGCATACCATCTATAAAACCTCACGCAGCTTGATTAGAATAAAGGAAGTATCATTCAGCTGAACAGCACGTGTCACTGTGATTCTTTGAGTGATGCACAGGCCAGGGATCTGTTAATTAGGAAGGGGGCAGACATTCATTGGGTACTCTCAGTACCAATCCATAACAGTATTATCCTGTACATGAACCTAGTCAAATGAATGGGTTCTTTTCCTCTTTGAGTTTCATCCATATAGCAATGGATACAAGATCATCCATATGAATATAGGCCAAGAGCGCACATTTGTAAATCAGGTGCTGTCTCAAGCACACCTGATGTAATTAGGTGTGCTTGAAACAGCACCTGATTACAAGTTATCCCCTATCCATAGAATAGGGGCTAACTTGCTGATCTATGGGGGCTCACCGCTGAAACCCAACCATAAGGGTGTGGCATCCCTCACAGTGAGGAGGAGACTGAATGACCTTTCAATGGGACTGTGGAGACACTGCACAGCCTCATTGAAATTAATAGAGCGCCGACTGTGCATACTTAAATAGCATACCCTTCATTGATATCACTGCAGTAAGAGGCAGAGCAAGACACAGGAGTCCCATTTTCAAGATTGACAGACAGGCTGCAGGCTGCAGACTCACCTAGCGCATGGACCTTCCTTACACTGAGAGACTGCGGTTGTCAGGAACCCAGGAACTCATGTGCTACAGTCGGCTCTCCCTGCTGATCCATTCATCCATCTGGACAACTCCTCTGCTGAGCTGAAGCCATGATCCTGTACTCCTGGTCTGGTTCCCTGTCCTGGCCCCACCCTGCTTCTGATTAGGCAAACTATAAAAGCCTGGCTCTACCTCTGCTCCAGTGCATGATTATTGTGTCACAACCATAGTCAAGCTCCACTACCTACCTGCTCCTCTGCAACCAAACAGAGACCTACTGTTACTAACTCCTGACATTCCTCCTGACAACGATACCTGCTTCCTCCCTTGTACTGCGAACTGAGATCTACTGCTACCAACCCTTAGCATTCCTCCTGCCAACGTTACTTGCCGCCTCCCTTGTACTATAAACTGCTATATATACGGATTTGCCAACAGCACGTAAGGTATACCACTATATAACGGGAAAAAGTCTGCGTCGTGTGGATCAGACCAGCAAAAATCAGTCTTTTGGATGTCCATAAACATCAAACTTTTAATAAAACACTGAACAACGCTTTTCGGCTAGGACTGCCTTTCTCAAGCTCATAATTACATTGCATTACATTGAACAACACAGATATATATCCACACTTACATACTCCATGCTCTTCCTACCAGAGGCCACCATGTAAGGTTCTCTGACGTCATAGTGGGAGAGAAATCCAGCTGTGGAAGATGTCACATGATCTTCCGTAACATGGAGCGCACATAACGTTCCAAATTCTAATTAAACTTTATTGCACTGTCAGTGAGATAAAGTGTCTGTAGGCAGCCGTACATAGGGAACTCAAGTCAATACAACCAATATATATTCAATTTTGAATCAAAATATATATATTCGTCCAACATTAATAGACTATGTCCATAAATGCATAATTGAAATATTAGATATTTCTACCAATGTATATATCTTGTTATAGACTTATAAGGTATACCACGCCTGTGGTCAGACCATTTAGTTGATGCAACAGCCACACGAAGCCTGGACTTCCTCCGTATTGTAGCATCATATAAGTAGAAGACGTGGCAGCATCAATGGGTGTAGAAAATAAAAGTAAATTTATTCTTCCATAGTACAAAAAAGTGTGACGTTTCGGTCCCCAATTGGACCTTTGTCAAGCTCACCATATCAAGTACAAGCACAGTTTAAATAGCAACAAGTACTAAAAAGACACACCCTCCAATTTCCTGTTAACCCTTAGTCACAGACATACATGAAAACATGTGCAACATATATACATACATAGAATAAGTCGCGTGCAGTAAGGCTAATCTGCTCCAGGCATCTGATGTATAGATCACAGAACTGTGTCACATCGGCATAACACCGGCATCTCCATAGACCAACTGTGCATGCGCGAGACTCTAGAAGTCTCCGGAGATGACACGTCATGTTAGTGCAAGCGTCCGCAGACAGCTGATAGCTCCGACACCAACCTCACAGACAATACAGATGGCCAGAGCGCATGCGCCCGGCGTCCCCTCAGCTGAAGATCAACTTCAATCAGCTTAAAGGGGTTGTCCCGCGCCGAAACGGGTTTTTTTTTTTTTCAATAGGCCCCCCATTCGGCGCGAGACAAACCCGATGCAGGGGTAAAAAAAAAAAAACGGATAGTACTTACCCGAATCCCCGCGCTGCGGCGACTTCTTACTTACCTTGCTAAGATGGCCGCCGGGATCTTCACCCACGGTGGACCGCAGGTCTTCTCCCATGGTGCACCGTGGGCTCTGTGCGTTCCATTGCCGATTCCAGCCTCCTGATTGGCTGGAATCGGCACACGTGACGGGGCGGAGCTACGAGGAGCAGCTCTCCGGCACGAGCGGCCCCATTCAGAAGGGAGAAGACCGGACTGCGCAAGCGCGTCTAATCGGGAGATTAGACGCTGAAATTAGACGGCACCATGGAAACGAGGACGCTAGCAACGGAACAGGTAAGTGAATAACTTCTGTATGGCTCATAATTAATGCACAATGTATATTACAAAGTGCATTAATATGGACATACAGAAGTGTATACCCCCACTTGCTTTCGCGGGACAACCCCTTTAATGAGCCTCACGGCCGAACATGCGGCTCCACATCAATAGTATACCAGACTGATCAGAACTGTATCAATAATATTCAAATGTCACAGTAAATAAAAATGGATAACCCCACTTCTATGGGTAAGATCTCATTATTTAAAAATATATACCTATTATATCCGTTGAACAGGAAAAATGTAGTCTAAAATGAAGACAATAACATGGGGGAGGCCACACCATAATACTAGACTACATTTTCCCCTATCAACGGGATATAATAGGTATATATATTTTTAAATAATGATTTCTTACCTAGAGAAGTGGAGTTATCTGTTTTTATTTACTATAAAATTACTTTTCAGCATTTTAAGGAACACTTTGTTTTCCTACACCAAGCCAAGATTGCAAAGGTTTATAGGTGTCAGAATGATAGATACCCCTACAAATGTCCTCATTTTAAAAACTACACCCCTTAATGTATTTACTGAGGGGTGTCATGAGTATTTTCACCCCACAGTTTTTTCAGGAATTAATTTAATTTACAGAAGAAAAAGTAAAATTTCATATTTTTGCAAATATGTCATTTTAAAGACATATTTTTTTCTATACTGCGCATGAAAATGAGGATTGACCCTCCAAAATGGAGAGTCCTGTTTGTCCTGTGCTCAGTAACATACCAATTGTGGCCCTAATCTTATGTCTGGATGCACAACAGGGCCCAAAATGAAAGGAGTATTCAGTGTCATTCAGAACAGAAATTTTGCTTGAAGACCTTTTAGGCCCCATAGTACACTTGTAGAGTTCTTGAGTGGCCAAAACCATAGAAAACCCTCACAAATGACCCCATTTTGAAAACTAGACTCCTTAACGAATTTATCTAGGGGTATGCTGACCATTTTGACAACACAGTTTTTGAATGAATTCAAGCAAAGCAAAAGGCAAAAATTGTGATTTTCGTTTTTTTGGCAGTTCTGTCATTTGAAAAACAGTTTTTTTTGTACGGCACACATATGAATGAAGACTTGCACCCCAAAATGGATACCCCTGTCCTGTTTTCAGAAATATACCAATTATGGTCCTAATCGTATGTCTGGATGCAAAATGGGGCCCAAAATGAAAGGAGTAGTCGGTGGCTTTTAGAGCATACATTTTGCTTGAAGGACTTTAATGCCCCATAGCACACATGTAGAATTCTTGAGTGCCCAAAACCGTAGGGGTGTACTGTGTATTTTAACCCTACAATTTTTGAATAAAGCTAAGCAAAGCAGTAGGAAAAAATTACTCTTTTCATTTTTTGGGCAATTATGTCAATTTAAAAACAGGTTTTTTTTTGTACAGCACACATACAGTTAGGGCCAGAAATATTTGGACAGTAACACAATTTTCGCGAGTTGGGCTCTGCATGCCACCGCATTGGATTTGAAATGAAGCCTCTACAACAGAATTCAAGTGCAGATTGTTACGTTTAATTTAAAGGGTTGAACAAAAATATCTGATAGAAAATGTAGGAATTGTACACATTTCTTTACAAACACTCCACATTTTAGGAGCTCAAAAGTAATTGGACAAATAAACATAACCCAAACAAAATATTTTTTTTTTCAATATTTTGTTGCGAATCCTTTGGAGGCAATCACTGCCTTAAGTCTGGAACCCATGGACATCACCAAACGCTGGGTTTCCTCCTTCTTAATGCTTTGCCAGGCCTTTACAGCCGCAGCCTTCAGGTCTTGCTTGTTTGTGGGTCTTTCCGTCTGAAGTCTGGATTTGAGCAAGTGAAATGCATGCTCAATTGGGTAAGATCTGGTGATTGACTTGGCCATTGCAGAATGTTCCACTTTTTTGCACTCATGAACTCCTGGGTAGCTTTGGCTGTATGCTTGGGGTCATTGTCCATCTGTACTGTAAAGCGCCGTCCGATCAACTTTGCAGCATTTGGCTGAATCTGGGCTGAAAGTATATCCCGGTACACTTCAGAATTCATCCGGCTACTCTTGTCTGCTGTTATGTCATCAATAAACACAAGTGACCCAGTGCCATTGAAAGCCATGCATGCCCATGCCATCACGTTGCCTCCACCATGTTTTACAGAGGATGTGGTGTGCCTTGGATCATGTGCCGTTCCCTTTCTTCTCCAAACTTTTTTCTTCCCATCATTCTGGTACAGGTTGATCTTTGTCTCATCTGTCCATAGAATACTTTTCCAGAACTGGGCTGGCTTCTTGAGGTGTTTTTCGGCAAATTTAACTCTGGCCTGTCTATTTTTGGAATTGATGAATGGTTTGCATCTAGATGTGAACCCTTTGTATTTACTTTCATGGAGTCTTCTCTTTACTGTTGACTTAGAGACAGATACACCTACTTCCCTGAGAGTGTTCTGGACTTCAGTTGATGTTGTGAACGGGTTCTTCTTCACCAAAGAAAGTATGCGGCGATCATCCACCACCGTTGTCTTCTGTGGACGCCCAGGCCTTTTTGAGTTCCCAAGCTCACCAGTGAATTCCTTTTTTCTCAGAATGTACCCGACTGTTGATTTTGCTACTCCAAGCATGTCTGCTATCTCTCTGATGGATTTTTTCTTTTTTTTCAGCCTCAGGATGTTCTGCTTCACCTCAATTGAGAGTTCCTTTGACCGCATGTTGTCTGGTCACAGCAACAGCTTCCAAATCCAAAACCACACACCTGGAATCAACCCCAGACCTTTTAACTACTTAATTGATAACAGGTTAACGAGGGAGACTCCTTCTGAGTTAATTGCAGCCCTTAGAGTCCATTGTCCAATTACTTTTGGTCCCTTGAAAAAGAGGAGGCTATGCATTACAGAGCTATGATTCCTAAACCCTTTCTCCGATTTGGATGTGGAAACTCTCATATTGCAGCTGGGAGTGTGCACTTTCAGCCCATATTATATATATAATTGTATTTCTGAACATGTTTTTGTAAACAGCTAAAATAACAAAACTTGTGTCACTGTCCAAATATTTCTGGCCCTAACTGTATAAATGAAGACTTTCACCCAAAAATGGATACTCCTGTTTGTCCCATGTTGAGAAACATACCTATTGTGGCCCGAATTTATTTACAGGACACATGGTTAGGCCTAGAATGGAAAGAGCACCTGTTGGATTTCAGGGCACAACTGAATAAATTTCAGGCCCCATTGCCCACTTGCAGAGCCAATGAGCGGCCAAAACGATAAGGAACCCCGACAAGTGACCCCATTTTGAAAACTAGACCCCTTAACGAATTTCTGTAGGGGTGTGTTGCGTATTTTGATCCCACAGTAGAAAAACAGTGAGGACAGCGCCCCTCTTACGGATATCCAAAAGAAACAATATGGTGAAGTAAAAATTGGAGATGACTTACCCGGTGTGAGTGGAGGGTGCTTCCCATGGGGGGCAAACCCTTCCACTCCACACCTCCAAGTCCTGGTTGGCACGTAAAATCAAACGACGAATGTCAGCAGAAAACAATGAAATGGTGAATGTATTCCTTCAATAACACCCCGTGGCAACGGGGAGGAGCGTGCCCAAGTTTGTTATACCCCCAAAAACAAGGGGATGCAACTCCTCAAAGAGGAATACAAATGAAAGAATAAACAAAAATATCTCAGGCGCTCTAAAGGAACATTCGTATTTAGATATGAATGCAGGAAATTCCTGCTGAATTTATTCGAAGATAAATAAAACCATGGCACAGAAAAAACAAAATGCCAATAGCAAATTATGCAAATTATGCAAATATGCAACGCGTTTCGTCGCCCCTATGGCGACTTTCTCAAGCATAAACATAAACACTCACATGTAGCCATATATATATAAAATCAAACACTTATATTGAAAAAAATGACCAATCCTGGTGCATTCATCCATTACCTCTAGCGCATCCTTGTGAAAAAGAGCGCGCTGAGACTTGCCGCCCGGCACGGTCCGTAGGACTTCCGGGTTGCGGCCACTACGTAGCAAACGTCATGACGCCTGGAGCGTCATGACAGACATCCGGTGGATGTACGTAGGCTATTCAACCCACGGAACTCCATACGGAGGTATGATGCAATGACGTCCTAGCGTCCTCGATCATGTGACCGCACCTAGAGTATATCGGTTGCTATAGTTACATCACCAGTGTATGGTCACAAACGAGATTAAAGCATAAAAGGCAAATCTCTACGTGGCTCATTCCTGCCAGTGGAAGGCCACATACTCTGATATATTCCACCCAAAGGATTTCTATAAACAAACTGTATTCTTAAAAGAAATCCTATATCCCCACGAACCTACTACGGACTGCACCTAACCCGGGGGGGGGACGGGGGACCTTTAACTGCCCATATGGTACATTGGTTTTCCATTGCTTCAAATGGCAACTTCAAAACTCAAGGTAGCTATTGGTGTCAACTTTCTTGAAGAACGTTTTGGTGGTCACCTTATGTTCCTTTCCCGAAATCTCTAGATCTAAGAATACTACTTTCTGTTTGTCAATGGTATCTGTGAATCTTAAATTACAACTATTACAATTAAGGGCCTTAATGAACTCCTTCAACGAATCCACACTACCGTCCCAAATGATAAGAATATCGTCAATGTACCTTTTGTACATGACGATTCTGGGGTCTATAGATCTATCCCTCTCAAATATGCCCATGAACAGGTTGGCGAAACTTGGCGCACATTTCGTGCCCATAGCCGTCCCTCGGATCTGCTTGTAAAATTCTCCATCATATGAAAAATAATTGTGTCTAAGAATAAATGCAATGGCTTCTACAATAAACTGTCTCTGTTGTGGGGGCATAAGTGGATCTTCCTGAAGTATGGTATTGATGGCATCAGTGTGGTAAAAAACGGTGTAAAAGCTGTATACATATATCCCATGGTACTACAGAAGTAAACAGTAGGGATAACGAGAAAATACCTATAAAACAATATCTAACGTGTAGGTCCAGGTACGTCATATATTTACTCGAATGCCCCTGCGGCAAAAGGTATGTAGGAAGAACCACTAATTGCCTTAGTTCCCGAATTTCTCAACACAAGAGTAATATTAAAAAAGGCTTTATGAAACATAGTGTCTCCAGACACTATAGTACATCTCATAATTGTGACTCTTCATTGTTAAAAGTCACTCCATTGGAGAAAATATCTGTGAAATCAGTTAATGGTTTGAGGATAAAGGAGATGTTCTGGATTTTTAAAATGGGTACACTTATTCCTCATGGTTTAAATGAAGTCCTAGAGAAATTTTAATAATTTTATTGTAAACAATATTATGAGACATTTTATGCTATAGGTGGGTGTATATTTATATATTTATTAGAGATGAGCGAACGCGTTCGTCCGAGCTTGATATTCGTGCGAATATTAGGGTGTTCGGGATGTTCGTTATTCGTAACGAACACCATGCGGTGTTCTGGTTACTTTCACTTCCTTCCCTGAGACGTTAGCGCGCTTTTCTGGCCAATTGAAAGACAGGGAAGGCATTACAACTTCCCCCTGCAACGTTTAAGCCCTATACCACCCCCCTGCTGTGAGTGGCTGGCGAGATCAGGTGTTCGCCTAATATAAAAGTCGGCCCCTCCCGCGGCTCGCCTCAGATGCGGTGTGAGTTAGATGAGGGACAGTGCTGTTTATACCGGAGCTGCTGTAGGGAAAGAATTGGTAGTTAGTGTAGGCTTCAAGACCCCCCAAAGGTCCTTATTAGGGCCACTGATAGCTGTGTGTTGGCTGCTGTTAGCAGTGGCATTTTTTTTTTCTCAAAATCGGCTCTGCAGAGCGTTGCACCTGGCATTAGGGACAGAAGTGCTGCATAGGCAGGGAGAGTGTTAGGAGTGAGTGTAGCCTTCAAGAACCTCAACGGTCCTTTCTAGGGCCATATTTATCCGTGTGCAGTACTGTCCAGGCTGCTGTTAGCTGTGCTGCATTTTTTTTGGGCTTCTCAAAATCGCCTCTGCAGAGCATTCCACCCTCCATTGATACTGCAGGGAAAGAATTGTATAGGCAGGGCCACAACACAGTTATTATTCATTGAATATACGCAGTGCTGCCTTTTGGTGGGAAAAAACTGAAAACAAATCTATTTGTCCAGCCTCTGTCCGTCCTTACGGGCGGTGGAGACGTGTGAGCTGCGTGAAGAACAGTGCTAAATCATACGCACCCAGCTACGCTTTACTGCTGGCTTCGCCATTTGCTTTCCTTAATTGGGAAAAAAAATACCTGCTCTGCCAGAGTTATAATAACTCTGCTACCCTCACGTTCTGTGACACATAAGCAGGGACACAGCACAGTTATTAAACTTCTCATGTTCATAGAATATACGCAGTGCTGCCTTTTGGTGGGAAAAAACTGAAAACAAATCTATTTGTCCAGCCTCTGTCCATCCTTACGGGCGGTGGAGACGTGTGAGCTGCGTGAAGAACAGTGCTAAATCATACGCACCCAGCTACGCTTTACTGCTGGCTTCGCCATTTGCTTTCCTTAATTGGGAAAAAAAATACCTGCTCTGCCAGAGTTATAATAACTCTGCTACCCTCACGTTCTGTGACACATAAGCAGGGACACAGCACAGTTATTAAACTTCTCATGTTCATAGAATATACGCAGTGCTGCCTTTTGGTGGGAAAAAACTGAAAACAAATCTATTTGTCCAGCCTCTGTCCGTCCTTACGGGCGGTGGAGACGTGTGAGCTGCGTGAAGAACAGTGCTAAATCATACGCACCCAGCTACGCTTTACTGCTGGCTTCGCCATTTGCTTTCCTTAATTGGGAAAAAAAATACCTGCTCTGCCAGAGTTATAATAACTCTGCTACCCTCACGTTCTGTGACACATAAGCAGGGACACAGCACAGTTATTAAACTTAGATAATTCATTCACTAGAGGCAGTGGGGCCTTTCGTTTTCCAAAAAGGGCAAAAATTATATTTGGCCTGCAGTCTTGCGCCAATTTATTTCCTGCCTGTGAAATCAAATCACTGGTAATACAGCATGCTGAGGGGTAGGGGTAGGCCTAGAGGACGTGGACGCGGCCGAGGACGCGGAGGGCCAAGTCAGGGTGTGGGCACAGGCCAAGCTCCTGATCCAGGTGTGTCGCAGCCGACTGCTGCGCGATTAGGAGAGAGGCACGTTTCTGGCGTCCCCACATTCATCGCCCAATTAATGGGTCCACGCGGGAGACGGTTATTAGAAAATGAGCAGTGTGAGCAGGTCCTGTCCTGGATGGCAGAAAGTGCTTCGAGCAACCTATCGTCTACCCGCAGTTCTGCGCCGTCCACTGCTGCCAATCCGAATCCTCTGTCTGCTGCTCCTCCTTCCTCCCAGCCTCCTCACTCCACTACAATAACACCTGCTCAGGAGCGGGAGCACTCCCAGGAACTGTTCTCGGGCCCCTGCTTAGATTGGGCAGCAGCGGTTCCTCTCCCACCAGAGGAGTTTATCGTCACTGATGCCCAACCATTCGAAAGTTCCCGGGGTCTGGGGGAAGAGGCTGGGGACTTCCGCCAACTGTCTCAACAACTTTCTGTGGGTGAGGAGGACGATGACGATCAGACACAGTTGTCTTGCAGTGAGGTAGTAGTAAGGGCAGTAAGTCCCAGGGAGCAGCGCACAGAGGATTCGGAGGAAGAGCAGCAGGACGATGAGGTGACTGACCCCACCTGGTGTGCAACGCTTACTCAGGAGGACAGGTCTTCAGAGGGGGAGTCAAGGGCATCAGCAGGGCAGGTTGCAAGAGGCAGTGCAGTGGCCAGGGGTAGAGGCAGGGCCAGACCGAATAATCCACCAAGTGTTTCCCAAAGCGCCCCCTCGCGCCATGCCACCCTGCGGAGGCCGAGGTGCTCTAAGGTCTGGCAGTTTTTCACAGAGACGCCTGACGACCGACGAACAGTGGTGTGCAACCTTTGTCGCGCAAAGCTCAGCCGGGGAGCCAACACCAACAGCCTCACCACCACCACCATGCGCAGACATATGATGGCCAAGCACCCCGCAAGGTGGGACAAAGGCCGTTCACCGCCTCCGGTTTGCACCCCTGCCTCTCCCCCTGTGCCCCAACCTGCCACTGAGATGCAACCCCCCTCTCAGGACACAGGCACTACCGCCTCATGGCCTGCACCCACACCCTCATCTCCGCTGTCCTCGGCCCCATCCAGCAGTGTAGTTCAGCGCACCGTTCAGCCGTCGCTTGCGCAAGTGTTCGAGCGCAAGCGCAAGTACGCCGCCACGCACCCGCACGCTCAAACGTTAACCGTCCGCATCGCAAAATTCATCAGCCTTGAGATGCTGCCGTATAGGGTTGTGGAAACGGAGTCCTTCAAAAGTATCATGGAGGCGGCGGCCCCGCGCTACTCAGTTCCCAGTCGCCACTACTTTTCCCGATGTGCCGTCCCAGCCCTGCACGACCACGTCTCCCGCAACATTGTGCGCGCCCTCACCAACGCGGTTACTGCCACGGTCCACTTAACTACGGACACGTGGACAAGCACAGGCGGGCAGGGCCACTACATCTCCCTGACGGCACATTGGGTGAATTTAGTGGAGGCTGGGACAGAGTCAGAGCCTGGGACCGCTCACGTCCTACCCACCCCCAGAATTGCGGGCCCCAGCTCGGTGCTGGTATCTGCGGAGGTGTATGCTTCCTCCACTAAAGCACCCTCCTCCTCCTCCTCCTCCTCTGTCTCACAATCAAGATGTGTTAGCAGCAGCATGTCGCCAGCAGTCGGTGTCGCGCGGTGTGGCAGCACAGCGGTGGGCAAGCGTCAGCAGGCCGTGCTGAAACTACTCAGCTTAGGCGATAAGAGGCACACGGCCCACGAACTGCTGCAGGGTCTGACACAGCAGACCGACCGCTGGCTTGCGCCGCTGAGCCTCCAACCGGGCATGGTCGTGTGTGACAACGGCCGTAACCTGGTGGCGGCTCTGCAGCTCGGCAGCCTCACGCACGTGCCATGCCTGGCCCACGTCTTTAATTTGGTGGTTCAGCGCTTTCTGAAAAGCTACCCACGCTTGTCAGACCTGCTCGTAAAGGCGCGCCGGCTCTGCGCACATTTCCGCAAGTCCCACACGGACGCTGCCACCCTGCGCACCCTGCAACATCACTTTAAGCTGCCAGTGCACCGACTGCTGTGCGACGTGCCCACACGGTGGAACTCTACGCTCCACATGTTGGCCAGGCTCTATGAACAACGGAGAGCTATAGTCGAATACCAACTCCAACATGGGCGGCGCAGTGGGAGTCAGCCTCCTCAATTCCTTTCAGAAGAGTGGGCCTGGTTGGCAGACATCTGCCATGTCCTTGGTAATTTTGAGGAGTCTACCCAGGTGGTGAGCGGCGATGCTACAATCATTAGCGTCACCATTCCTCTGCTATGCATCTTGAGAAATTCCCTGCAAACCATAAAGGCAGCTGCTTTGCGCTCGGAAACGGGGGCGGGGGAAGACAGTATGCCGCTGGATAGTCAGGGCACCCTCCTGTCTATTTCTCAGCGCGTACAGGAGGAGGAGGAGGAGCATGAGGAGGATGAGGAGGAGGGGGAAGAGACAGCTTGGGCCGCTGCTGACGGTACACCGGCTGATTGCCTGTCATCCTTTCAGCGTGTATGGCCTGAGGAGGAGGAGGAGGAGGAGGAGGATCCTGAAAGTGATCTTCCTAGTGAGGACAGCCATGTGTTGCGTACTGGTACCCTGGCACACATGGCTGACTTCATGTTAGGATGCCTTTCTCGTGACCCTCGCGTTGCACGCATTCTGGCCACGACGGATTACTGGGTGTACACACTGCTCGATCCACGGTATAAGGAGAACCTGCCCACTCTGATTCCCGAAGAGGAAAGGGGTTCGAGAGTGTTGCTATACCACAGGACCCTTGCGGACAAGCTGATGGTAAAATTCCCAGCCGACAGCGCTAGTGGCAGAAGGCGCAGTACCGAGGGCAAGGTAGCAGGGGATGTGCGTAGATCGAGCAGCATGTACATCCCAGGCAGTGCAACAGTCTTTAAGGGCCTGGCCAGCTTTATGGCTCCCCACCAAGACTGTGTCACCGCTCCCCAGTCACGGCTGAGTCGGCGGGAGCACTGTAAAAGGATGGTGAGGGAGTACGTAGCGGATCGCACGACCATCCTTGGTGACGCCTCTGCCCCCTACAACTACTGGGTGTCGAAGCTGGACACGTGGCCTGAACTCGCGCTGTATGCCCTGGAGGTGCTTGCTTGTCCTGCGGCTAGCGTCTTGTCGGAAAGGGTGTTTAGTGCGGCTGGGGGAATCATCACAGATAAGCGTAGCCGCTTGTCAACCGACAGTGCCGACAGGCTAACACTCATCAAGATGAACAAAGGCTGGATTTCCCCAGACTTCTGTTCTCCACCAGCGGACAGCAGCGATACGTAAGCAATACGTAGGCTGCACCCGCGGATGGAAGCTACGTTCTCTCTCACCATCCAAAACGGGGACATTTCTGCTTCATCAATCTGTGTCTAATATTCCTCCTCCTCCTCCTCCTGCTCCTCCTCCTGAAACCTCACGTAATCACGCTGAACGGGCAATTTTTCTTAGGGCCACAAGGCTCAGTCAAATAATTTTTCAGAACAATTTTTAAAAGTTTCAATGCGCTTAAAAGCATTGGAACTTTAACTTGAACCAATTTTTCGTTACACTGGGCTGCCTCCAGGCCTAGTTACCACTTAAGCCACATTAACCAAAGCGATTAATGTGTTTCACCTGCCCTCTTGGCTGGCCATGGCCAATTTTTGGGATGTACATTAGTACTGTTGATACAGCAATTTTTGTGGGCCCTCGCCTACAGTGTAATCAAATTAATTTTTAGCCCACCTGCATTACAGCTGACGTAACCTCAGCTGTGTTGGGCAATGCAATGGGATATTTTTGTGTACCGCCGGTGGGTTCCAGGGAGCCACCCATGCTGTAGGTGCACACGGAGTTTTTAATACATCTGTACACTTCTAAAGAACCCCAGTCTGACTGGGGCATGCAGTGTGGGCCGAAGCCCACCTGTATTACGCACAACATTACTACCTCAGCTGTGTTGGGCAATGCAATGGGATATTTCTATGTACCGTCGGTGGCTTCCTGGCACCCACCCAGGCAGTGGGTCCACAGGGAGTTTAACCTACATGTGTCCACTTGTAAAGAACCCCAGTCTGACTGGGGCATGCAGTGTGGGCCGAAGCCCACCTGCATTAAGCACGACATTACTACCTCAGCTGTGTTGGGCAATGCAATGGGATATTTTTGTGTACCGCCGGTGGGTTCCAGGGAGCCACCCATGCTGTAGGTGCACACGGAGTTTTTAATACATCTGTACACTTCTAAAGAACCCCAGTCTGACTGGGGCATGCAGTGTGGGCCGAAGCCCACCTGTATTACGCACAACATTACTACCTCAGCTGTGTTGGGCAATGCAATGGGATATTTCTATGTACCGCCGGTGGCTTCCTGGCACCCACCCAGGCAGTGGGTCCACAGGGAGTTTAACCTACATGTGTCCACTTGTAAAGAACCCCAGTCTGACTGGGGTATGCAGTGTGGGCCGAAGCCCACCTGCATTAAGCACGACATTACTACCTCAGCTGTGTTGGGCAATGCAATGGGATATTTTTGTGTACCGCCGGTGGGTTCCAGGGAGCCACCCATGCTGTAGGTGCACACGGAGTTTTTAATACATCTGTACACTTCTAAAGAACCCCAGTCTGACTGGGGCATGCAGTGTGGGCCGAAGCCCACCTGTATTACGCACAACATTACTACCTCAGCTGTGTTGGGCAATGCAATGGGATATTTCTATGTACCGCCGGTGGCTTCCTGGCACCCACCCAGGCAGTGGGTCCACAGGGAATTATAAATGCATCTGTTTCCACTTATAAAGAAACCCAGTCTGACTGGGGCATGCAGTGTGGGCCGAAACCCACCTGCATTAACCCTTTCCAGTCCACTGTGTGACCTGTGAAGACATTAGGGTTTAAGGCTGTACAGCTCCGTTGTTGGTAGACGTCCGTCGGGGTTCTCTTACTGTATATTGCCAGCCTCTCTGCTGTCGGAGCCTATCCTACGTGTCAGCTCATGCAGTACTGGCTTTAGCCAGCATATAGCGCCGTTGTATAACGGCAGAAAAAGAGTAAGCCCCCTAGGAAAACCATATACAAATTGGATTGGAAAGGGTTAAGCACAACATTACTACCTCAGCTGTGTTGGGCAATGCAATGGGATATTTCTATGTACCGCCGGTGGCTTCCTGGCACCCACCCATGCTGTAGGTGCACACGGAGTTTTTACTACATCTGTACACTTATAAAGAACCCCAGTCAGACTGGGGCATGCAGTGTGGGCCGAAGCCCACCTGCATTAAGCACGACATTACTACCTCAGCTGTGTTGGGCAATGCAATGGGATATTTCTGTGTACCACCGGTGGGTTCCAGGGAGCCACCCATGCTGTGGGTCGACAGGGACTTCACAATAGGGAGTTGTACCTGCCTGTGTCTATGAATTAAAAACCCCGGTCTGACTGGGGCATGCAGACACCTTGACAGAATGAATAGTGTGTGGCACATAGGTTCCCCATTGCTATGCCCACGTGTGCAGCTCCTGATGGCGGTGGCACAGGATTCTATTTCTCATTGCTTCTGTACAGCATTGTGGGCTATCGCTCCGCCACTTTTAAAGAGGGTCGCTGCCTAGCCGTGCCAACCTCTGCAGTGTGTGCCTGCGGTCCCTCGTCATGGCAGACGCAATTCTAAATAGACATGAGCGTGGTGTGGCATGAGGGCAGCTGAAGGCTGCCCAGGGACACTTTGGTGTGCGCTGTGGGGGGGAGGGGGGGCGGTTGGTCAGCATGTAACCCAGGAGAAGTGTCAGTGGAGTGTCATGCAGGCAGTGATTGTGCTTTGTTGGAGGTAGTGTGGTGCTTAGCAAAGGTATGCCATGCTAATGAGCGCTTTTCAGAAGTAAAAGTTGTTGGGAGGGGGGGGGCCCACTCTTGCCGCTATTGTGGCTTAATAGTGGGACCTGTGAACTTAGGATGCAGCCCAACATGTAGCCCCTCGCCTGCCCTATCCGTCACTGTGTCATTCCCATCACTTTCCTGAATTGCCCAGATTTTCACACATGAAAACCTTAGCGAGCATCGGCGAAATACAAAAATGTTCTGGTCGCCCATTGACTTCAATGGGGTTCGTTGTTCGAAACGAACCCTCGAGCATCACGGGAAGTTCGTTACGAATAACGAACACCCGAACATTTTGGTGTTCGCTCATCTCTAATATTTATATATCTCTACATGTTTGTATATATTTATATATTTATTTATTATTTTTTATTTTATGCATACAATTCTGATATTTATATGTTTATTTATGTGCACGCTTGTGCAATAGACACTTTTCATGTGTACATATATTCATTCCAACTTTGATATTTTTCAGGTCTAATTATGTATTTATATAGGTTTTTAAACATGTATAGAGAAAAGTTTCCCCCCCCCCCCCCCGCCGGGTTAGGTGCAGTCCGTAGTAGGTTCGTGGGGATATAGGATTTCTTTTAAGAATACAGTTTGTTTATAGAAATCCTTTGGGTGGAATATATCAGAGTATGTGGCCTTCCACTGGCAGGAATGAGCCACGTAGAGATTTGCCTTTTATGCTTTAATCTCGTTTGTGACCATACACTGGTGATGTAACTATAGCAACCGATATACTCTAGGTGCGGTCACATGATCGAGGACGCTAGGACGTAATTGCATCATACCTCCGTATGGAGTTCCGTGGGTTGAATAGCCTACGTACATCCACCGGATGTCTGTCATGACGCTCCAGGCGTCATGACGTTTGCTACGTAGTGGCCGCAACCCGGAAGTCCTACGGACCGTGCCGGGCGGCAAGTCTCAGCGCGCTCTTTTTCACAAGGACGCGCTAGAGGTAATGGATGAATGCACCAGGATTGGTCATTTTTTTCAATGTAAGTGTTTGATTTTATATATATATGGCTACATGTGAGTGTTTATGTTTATGCTTGAGAAAGTCGCCATAGGGGCGACGAAACGCGTTGCATATTTGCATAATTTGCATAATTTGCTATTGGCATTTTGTTTTTTCTGTGCCATGGTTTTATTTATCTTCGAATAAATTCAGCAGGAATTTCCTGCATTCATATCTAAATACGAATGTTCCTTTAGAGCGCCTGAGATATTTTTGTTTATTCTTTCATTTGATCCCACAGTATTTAAATGAATCTAAGCAAAGCAGAAGGAAAAAATTACGGTTTTCATTTCTTTGGCAATTGTGTCAATTTAAAAACAGTTTCTTTTGTACAGTGTACATAGGATTGAAGACATTCCTTCCAAAATGGATACCCCCATTTGTCCTGTGTTCAGACACATACCCATTGTGGCCCTAATCTACTTACAGGATCCAAGGCAAGGCCTATAATGGAGGGATTACCCGCTGGATTGCAGGGCACAACTGAATAAATTCCAGGCCCCATTGCTCACTTGTGCGGAAAAATAATTGACTCCCTAAAAATATCCCCTCCCCTCCCCCGCGCACTTTTTGGCATTCCCCAAATCTTAGATAAAAGTAATAATGTGAACTGTGTGTTATTTCCGAAGACAGGGGTAATTACGACGGCCTGGTTGGGATGGGTACATGGGACAATAAAACCGGGTATCCCCCCTCCTCTCATGCTTTTTTGGGGGTATTTTTTTTACCTCAGTGGCATTAATATGGTAGAAAAAGTGGCGCTTTGTGAGGCTTCGTAATCTTGCTGAGGCGCTCAACAAGCTGCTCCTGGAATTGCAGGAAGGTGAGCGTTCCCGGGGCTTCTTGTAATTATGTATTGCAGGTAGTGATCTGAATAAAGCCGGACTCACACGGCCGTATGTGGGATCCACTTGCGGAGGCCTACAGTGGACCCCAGCTGTGAGACGGTCATGGCACTGCATACGACTGCGTAATGTACTGCGCATAACTGTATACTCACACAGGCAGTCATGCGCAGTACATCTTTTTTTTGTTTGTATTTCCTGCACCGTCGCTTAGCAATGACGTGGGTACCTGCAGCCCATACACAATGTAGATGCGTATGGGCTGTGGGTATATCCGCGACCATGGAGCACAATGGGCTCTATGTTGCGGATATCCGTTGTAAAATAGAAGCTACTGCGTTCTCTTTTCTTCAAGTGTATTACGTAATTCCGACGCACTAATGTGAGTGGAATTGTGTAATTCAATGCATTTAATTGATCCACGTATTACTGCTGATCAGACACATGCGGAATCCATAATTCCTATCCGGTCATGTGAGACCGGCCTAAGGTAAATCGCTATCTTTTTATCATGTGACCAGGGACCACTCAACAAGGTTACTGCTCCAGGCTCTCGGCGACCGTTGGTTGCAGGGAGCAAGGAGATTTTAAATTTCCTGGGCTCCCTGGCTCCTGCGCATGTGTCCGATATTTTGCCAGTGGTCGCATGTGCAGAATCTGGGAAGGGTCACGGAGGAGGATCACGTATGGGTTCAAATATGGAGGCCTCCGGTAAAAAGTTTTATCTCCTCTCACTGATCGCATCGGTGAGAGGAGATGAAACTTCAATTTTTTTTACTTTTACGTGATCGCCATTATCCATTGGATAACGGTGAATATGTGACCAGGAACCGCTCATAGCGGGCCCCCATGAAATCTCTAAGCTCTTGGCTAAGTTTTGTAGCCAGGAGCAGCGAGATTTTAAATTACCCTGGCAATCCACGGCTTTTGCACATGCGTCTGCCATTTTTTAAAACTTTTTTAAACTTTTTTTTTCTAGTTATTTACAGTCTTTTTTTTACTTTAAGTGATCACTGTTATCCATTGGATAACAGTGATCATGTCCCCAGTGACATCTCTCGGCTCCTGGCTACACAGTTCTTCAGTTCATGTAAGAAGTGAACGTAACAGGAACATTGACTATACTACCTAGACATATCAGAAAGAGAAAGCTGTCATCGACTGCCACCAGATTCCTGAAGAGTCAAATGGTCAAAATCCCTCATGTGACTACAAAAAATCTGCAGCAAGATTTGGTAACAGCTGTGGCAGAGAAGAACGATGTTTGCCCATTGAATTCAATGGAGCGGCAATACAGCCGCTCCATTGAAAGCAATGGGCTGCCGGCGTGCGCGGGGTGAATTGTCGGGAAGGGGTTAAATATATAAGCCCTTCCCTGCAATTCATCCTAAAATGTGTTAAAATAAAAAAAAATTGTATACTCACCTTTCCGCTGCAGCCGGAGTCCAGCCGCAACCGCTGTCAGTTCTCCTGAACTGCTTCTCGGCACTATTCAGCCGGCGGGGCTTTAAAATCCCCGCCTGCTGAATGATCTGCCTCTGATTGGTCACAGCCCTGACCAATCAGAGGCCGGTTTCACTCACACACCCATTCATGAATTCATGAATGGGTGAGTGACTGCTGCCTCTCAGCGCTGAGCCAATCAGGGGCAGGTCTGACTCACATCCATTCATGAATTCATGAATGGGTGTGAGTGAGGCATGCCTCTGATTGGCTCAGCGCTGAGCCAATCAGGGGGCAGGTCTGACTCACACCCCCTTCACTCCCACTGCAGGACGGCCGCGCGGAGCTCCGGCTGCCGGGAGAAGGTGAGTATACAATTTTTTTTTATTTTAACACATTTTAGGATGAATTGCAGGGAAGGGCTTATATATTTAAGCCCTTACCGACAATTCATCCCGGGCTCGCCCGCAGCGCATTGCTTTAAATGGAGGCGGCTCTATTGCCGTCTCCATTGAATGCAATGCGCTGGACAGCTCCGGCCCGTTTCTAATGAAACGTGGCTAGGAGCAGATTTTCGGGCGATTTGCGGGCGACTTGCGCGCACCAGTCACGCGATTTGCGGATGCGCATCCGTCATGCGATCCGCAAATCGCGCGAAAAAATGCCTGTCTGACTAAGGCCTAAGGCACATACTTAATTTTGAAGGTCTTCATGCCTGAACTCCAAGATGTACAAAAGCACAGAAAAAGTCAGCTCCAATATGCTCAAAACCATATAAATAAGCCACAGAAGTTTTAGGATCCTGTTCTGTGGAACAATAACACAAAAGTGCAACCTTTTGGGTCTATGGGTCAACGGTATGTTTGGAGGAGGAAGAATGAAAAAAACACCATGCCTACAGTGAAGCATGGTAGTAGCTCAGTGATGTTCTATGGCTGTTTTGTTTTCTCTGGCCCTGGAAACCTGTAGTGTGCTAACCAAACCAAATCAGTAAATACCAGGTGAAAACATTACTTCTGTGAGGAAGCTGAAGCTAGGACATCATTGGACCTTCCAACAGGATTATGATCCCAAGCATACATCAAAGTCTACCAAGGTATGGTTTCAAAAGAAGTCCTGGAAGATTCTGGAGTGGCCGTCACAGTTGCCTGACTTGAGCCCCATGGAAAATCTTTGGTGGGATGTGAAGAAGGTGGTTGCAGAACGCAAACCTAAGAATATTAGTGACCTGAAGGCCATTGCACAGGAGGAATGGGCAAAGATTCCTCAGAAATACTGTCAGAAGCTGAACACTGACTATGTGTTATCTGTGCTGCAGGCCATAACACCTGAATGGTGCTCTTATATACTAAACACACTTATCATGAAGGTGTGAAATGATTCTGAGACTGCAGTAGTCATTAAAAGTGGTATTTTGAGTTAAATTTTGAGAATCCACGTGTTGTATTAGTTGTGTTGAACTTTTTAAACTGTTCTTGTTTGATTGTGTAATTTGCAAACTGTTGAAAGTATATACCGAATATGCAGTGGGGATTGAATAATGCAAATATATGCATAAAGTTGAGAGGAAACTTTTTATTGTGTGTAATGAGAATAACATCCCTCCCTAGATACTCATCCTAGCACATAGCAAGGAAGATAGAATATAAAAGGTAATGGCACTGGTAAGTTATTGTCTTGCAGCCCGACAGCCACTCTGTAAGTAGTTCATTCTGTATAGATCAATCATTATTAAGCATTAGATATTTGTCATTTATTGATATTGTTTCTAAAGCTGTAATAATGTTAACCCTTTAAGAACATGGCCTGTTTTGGGCTTAACGACACAACAATTTTTTCATCTCCATTTTTCAAAAGCCATCTCTTTTACTTTTTTGTCGGTGCGGCCATAAAATGGCTTGTTTTTTGCGTGGCGAACTATAGTTTTTGATGGTGCCATTTTTGGGTACATAACAGGGAGAGAAAACGCATGAATTCTGCCATAGATTTTGGTTTTTTTTTTACAGCGTTAATCATGCTGCATAAATGATACAAAACATTTTTGTTTATCGGCCGGTACGATTACAACGATACCAAAAATCCTATATTTTTTTTAGGTTTTTCCACTTTTCTGCAATAAAAACCCTTTTTTTGGAAATCTCTTTTTTTTCTAAATCACTGCATTCAAAGTCCTGTAACTTTTTTATTTTTCTATGTACGGAGCTCTATGATTACTTATTTTTTGCAAGACGAGCTGTAGTTTTTATTGGTACCATTTTGGGGGAACATACGGCTTTTTTGATCACTTTTATTGCATTTTTCAGAAGGCAAAGTGCTCAAAATTAGCAATTTGCCTCGGTTTTTTAGCGTTTTTTTAACGCTTTTTGCCATGCAGAATAAAAAGCATGTTCAACTTATTGTACATGTCGTTACGGATATGTTGATGCCAAATAAGTGGGCTTTAATTTTTTTTTTACCTTTTTTTTATGCTAATCTGAGAAAGCACCTAAAAGACTTATGTCCTTCAATGCCTTATCACTTATACAGCGATCACAGGCACTGGCAATACAGGACAGCCGTCAGCTTCACAGAGGGAGCGCGCTCCCTCTGTGAACCCTTCCTATGCTGCAGTCTACATAGACCTGTTGCAGCGGGAGGCCGGCTATCACTGACAGCTGGCTCCAGTTGCTGGATAGCGCGGGATCTGTCATGATCTTGTGCTATCCCTATGACATAACAGTATGTCATTTTGTGGGAAGTAACTCGCTCCCATGATATATGCTTACATCATGGGGAGGGAAGGGGTTAAAGGGGTATTACATTTCTAGTAAGTAAAGAAGTAAAGCTTATTAACCCTTTCGAATCCAATTTGTATCCTGGTTTTCCTAGGGGGCTTACTCTTTTTCTGCTGTTATAAAACAGCGCTATCTGCTGGCTAAAGCCAGTACTGCGTAAGGTTACACGTTGGATAGGCTCCGACAGCAGAGAGGCTGGCAATATACAGTAAGAGAACCCCGACAGACGTCTTCCAACATCGGAGGTGTACAGCCTTAAATCATAATGTCTTTAGACGTCAGACAGTGGATTGGAAAGCGTTAATTGTATAGTGTAGAGTTATAAACGTTTGCAATATACTTTCTTCATCAATTCCTCAGTTTTTAGGATCTCTACGTTATTTAGTTCAGTAGGAACTTTTATTTTTTGCTTCCAATGGATACAAATCTGCCCAAGCCATGTGATGTTAAAATCTCATACCTGTAATGTAATCAGTGCTTGTGTGATTATTACATCGCTGGAAATAATCCATGAAGGTTCACATTGAATGTCAATAAGCACAGATCTTAAAATGCATGACAAATTGATAAAGAATGCATAAGAGAATATTGTACAATTACACAACAAATAACTTTTATTTGCTGAAACTGTAATACCCCTGTAACTATTCAAGCGTTAGTACATTTAACATGACATGTGATTAACCCATTAGATCAGGGGGAGTGATAGTCAGCTATCTAGAAAAAACACTTGTAGTTAGAAGAAGGGCTGGCAGCACTCTACAATCAGTAATAGCCCTATTATACAGGACACCACCAATATAGTTAAAGATGCACATCCCCTTGAAATGCCTGATTGGGAGTGAATGGTACCTACTGTCTGTTTACCTGGTCACAGTACAGATGTAGTCAACAGTGACCTGAAATGTAATGCATTATGATGATTCAACTACAATGCTGTAAGTCAAATTATCACAATGTGCTAGCCGCGTCAGTAATTGCTACATCTGTAGGTAGTCACATGGGCACTACTGTGACATCAGCTGCTGCACTCACCTTCCTCTTCCCAAACATGTAGATGTGTAGTTCACAAGATACATGACTATGATACCCCTTGAATCTACAACATATTATTGTAAACATCCAACATCACAAACTAAAGAAAATACTTTACAAAAAACTAGATAAGAATGAAAATGTGCAAGAGGATTCCCCAACTATCATATGTCATTCATACCACTGCTTTCATCAGATAGGGTAGGGGGACCTTTTGGGCAGCCAGTGCATCCCCTATAGTTACCACTCTGAAGAAGTCTGTACCCCTTTATTGGGGAAAAAACAGTCATATTATGCTGACACATCTATAGTCATATTACAAATGTTTAGTTAAACCCCATTTTTTGTAAAAAGAAATAAAGCACACATCAACCCTAGTTGGTTCCCGAACATAACAATGGGTTCATATGCCCCCAGTATCCTGCACATAACCAGTCCAATAATGCACTTTTTGTTCTAAAAGATATATCTAAAAAGTGGCTACTAAATGTAAGACACGTCACATATGTCTCCTGAGATCTGTGGTTCCACAGGTCCTCTGGAGCTTTCCTGTTCAGGTGGTTGAGATTGTGCTGACTGGACGTGTGTGTATCCATTCAGCCCATCACTCCTAGGTCATAAAAGCTGTCTTCCCAGGTGTGGGCATGTTCAGCTTTCTCTGTTCTCATTTCTCTCTGTGTTGTGTGAGTAGGTTCTAAGTGTGATGGCTGCAAGAATGATTTGTGTCTTGTGGTTTGGTTGTGTTGCTGGACTCCTGGTTAGTGTAGGGACTAATGGTATTGCTGGGAGCCGTGATGTGGTATGTTAGCTTCCATATTTTAGCCAAAATGTCAACAAATACCTGGGTTTTTGTAACATTAACATCTGCTAATAGCGTTTAAATATTAGCTGCTGTATGGTGTGATTATGGCTGTATGTGTCTATTTTTCTGTCCAGTTGTCCC
Organism: Eleutherodactylus coqui; assembly: GCF_035609145.1. Classification (NCBI taxonomy): domain Eukaryota; kingdom Metazoa; phylum Chordata; class Amphibia; order Anura; family Eleutherodactylidae; genus Eleutherodactylus; species Eleutherodactylus coqui. The sequence continues at coordinate 60,306,464 of NC_089849.1, forward strand.
TGTTGGTGGTGGCATACGTATGTGTCCTAGCCTGGAAGCGTGGGTTCCTAGGGGCAGCAAGGACCCAGATCCGAAGACAACTGAGCCGCCCCTTATTGGGGCGATGTCCACGCTCAGGTAGGTCCTTGGTCATCTTCCTTTGTAGAAAATAGGGAGAGATGTTAATCGGTGGTTGCTTCTTGGTGCTTCCTATCCTTAGTAACGTTTGTGTGGGCCCGGTGCTCACTTGCCCACACAAACGTAACAAGACAATTCACCATTTTTCAGTCTGCCTACAGTACTATGTTTTCTCTGTGTTTAGAATAAATATTACCTCTATGTTCCACATTATAGGTCTGTTAATTCAGTATGTTTACAATGAATCAAACAAAAGTTACAGATTTTATTCTATTGGGTTTTGGAAACCTTCACAGCTTCTGTATTGTGTTCTTCATTCTTTTCTTGACTATCTTCTTTTTTACAGTTTTGGGAAACCTTCTTATCATCTTCTTAGTTTCCACCAATGTCCAGCTCCAGTCTCCCATGTATTACTTCCTTTGTCATCTCTCCTTTTCTGACCTTGTCATTTCAACAAGCATTGTTCCGAATATGCTTGGTGCTATTCTATTAGGAAAGAAAATAATGACTTATCTTGCCTGCATCACCCAACTTTACTTCTTCAGTGGTACAACCATTGCTGAATGTTTTCTACTTTCAGTGATGTCCTATGATCGATACTTGGCCATCTGCAACCCCTTAAGATATTCTGATATCATGGACTTTAACCACCAGATCTATCTTTCACTTTGGCCATGGCTGCTTGGTCTTACTCTTAATCTTATAGGAGTCATGCCTTTATCAAACTTTAATTTTTGCCATGACAATATCATTGACCATTTCTACTGTGACCTTTCTCCTCTTCAGCAGCTTTCTTGCTCAGACACTTCTCTTGTAGAAATGGAACTATTTCTGTTTTCTATGCCAATATTTATCCTTCCTTGTGGTTTTATCATTGCAACCTATGGGTATATCTTCCACACTATAATCAAGATACCATCTGCAACTGGCAAAGAGAAGGCTTTTTCTACCTGCACTTCTCATCTTATTGTTGTGGGAACATTTTACGGGACACTTATAGCTAAATATATGATCCCATCTAAAGGAAATTCATTGTTCATTAATAAGATTGTTTCCTTACTGCACACGGTATTTACTCCTCTATTTAACCCTATAATATACAGTCTTAGAAACCAGGAAATAAAGAAAACCCTTAAAAAACGTTTTGGGCCTATGATGCGAACTTTCATCTAATTCCAGTAGTTTTATGTCATAAAGCTATTGTAATGAAATTATACACAGTCAGCTCTCAAAACGTATTCAACATATAATACCACAGACTCTGCCGATCGGTGGCCCACATGATTGGCTGGAAATAAATCCAATCAGCATGGGCATTTCACTAGTAAATCGCCTATATTACTGAAGTGCATGCACTAATTGGCTGTCTAGTAGCCCTTCTATATGGTGGAGTGTAGTACTACATTTTATGTACTGCTCTTTATCTTTACCAGGAGTGACTCCTTTGGATACCAGGTGATGGTGGCTTCTTTTTATGTTTCTGGTACACTGCGTGTGTAGTGGCACAGAAGCGTCCTACGAAAGTGCTATCGCTAATTTAATGTAGGTTTGCAATTCACCCAGGAATTAATTCCGGGTTAATCTGCCCTGTAAAAGAACTAAATTTAATTTGCCCGGCAACCAGCTATTTTTTATTGGCTGCCGGCAGACTGAGCTCTAATTGGCCAGTCTGTCTGGAGCCTTGAACAATAAGATTGGCTATCTGACAGTGGGGTGAAAGTTGAGAGACAGGCCGCGAATGGTGAGTGTGCTGCTAGGCAGCACCAGAGCCCGCATGAGATTACACAAACGGAAGTAGCAGTTGAGTTTAGAGAGGGTGGTTGGAGAGAGCAGTCAAGTTTTTAGTTAGCTAGTCGGAGGAGATAATCAGAGAGTCAGTGGTGAATGGAGAGCAGTGGGTTGGTGTGATACAGAGCTGACTTGAGGAGCTGCTGGAGAGTTGTGGTGGACAGAGGAGATGACATATGACAGATCAGGGAGTGGGTGAGAGCTGTGGAGAGGAAAGGACTGAAGCCCCTCTTCAAACGGTAGTTCCTGATTGTGATTCTGTACGTGCAAAATAAAGTGTCAAGGCGCCAAATATTCGGGGGATGGCCGAGAAATGACAGAGGCCTTCGTAAAGTGCTCCTGAGACGGCGCAGCAGCCAGGGCCAGGATTTGTGTAATCCTGGTAACACAAAGGTCGTGTTGTAGATTGACAAATCTCAAAAGGCCAAGGGATATAAATTTTAATATTGCTGCCTCATCTCTCTCTAACATCCTTAGCCATCCTCTATGCAACTTATTTGATTTTCTATTCTAATGTCTGTGGAGAAATGCTGCCTAGTTTCACCCTATACTGAGACAAATGCTGTTTTACTTGCTCTGATAAAATTACAGTAAGGTCTATTTTAATATTTTTTTGACTGGCTTCCGTGTATTGCTGACTCTTCACACACAAGTGTTGTGCTATATTTCACTGGCATCACATTGTCATATTATCTACAGTGCCATAAAACTTTTGGGGCGCCGCTGCAAACGTTACTACTTGCAGAGCTGTGGTGATAGCTGCTATGACACCATTTTATTTCATATACCACATTTACCATCATCCTACACGCTGCCAGCGCCTGAGCAGGGCACGTGTACTGTATTGACCCTGAACAAGCTGCTGTCTTCTGCAAGGAAAGTGATTTACAACTTCCAGCAGCAATTTCTGACTTTTATATGTATGGGTCCTTCCAGAGGCGTAACATGAAGCTCCTGGGCCCCAATGCAGAACCTGTAACAGAGCCCCCAACTATAATGCTTTATTTATAGTACTGGGCTCCCTATATGGAGAGGAGAGGCCTTATGGGCCCCCTAAGGCTCCTGGGCTGGGTGCAACCGCATCCCCTATAGTTACGCCCCTGGGTCCTTCTATGCAGGCAAATTTTCTGCCCGCAAACAAGTGGCAATAATGCTATGGCGTGTCTATCAGCACTCATTTACCACTTTTACATGAGTAGATTTGCTGTTGCACAAATAATAACTTTTTGCCTATGTAAAAGATGCGATCGCCCACAAACAAGCATTTGCTTGTCATCTGATTGCGGTTTATATTTATATGAGGAAATGATCAGGAACAAATGTTCTTAGAAATGTATAGTTCGCTGATCACCAGTCCATGTAAAAGGGTTTTAGGGACATTAAAAATATTAGTTTTCTGTTTTTTGATTTATGTCTTTAATTTTTTTGTTTAATTTTGGTGGCTTTGGAAACAATTATAACTTTTCAATAGCATTTTGGTCTTAAGTTACAATGTTTTCAATGTAAAATAGTCATCCCAGAACAAATTATTATTGTCAAAGAAAAAAGTTTGGGATCATATTAGCCATTGAAAATAAGGTCTCTCAAAGAAAAAAACAAAATACCAGTCTTGGAGTTAGGCTGCCTGTCCACGGGTGTTGCATATCTCCGCTGCGGGATACCGCTGCCCGGGAGCAGGAGCCAGCAGACGGATCTCCGCTGTCAGCCTATCTGACAGATAAGCTGACCGTGGAGAATCACGGTAAGTTCGCAGCATGCTGCGAATTGCCGCTCGCGAGCGGAGAATCGCAATGATTCTCCACTCGTGGACAGAAGAAAGCGCTCCCAATAGCAAAGCTATGGAGAGCTTTACTGAGTTCCCAGTAGCCAGATTATCGCCGCTGGAATCGCAATTCAAACTCGCCCGTGGACAGGAGGCCTTATAGTTGTAAGAAGAAGTAAATTAACTCTTTAGAATTGCCTGGATTTCGGCATTTAGTGTTAATAAAATGTGGTCTGATTGTCATCTAAGTCACAATTCTAGACACAATGCGCTGTTAGAAAAAATGTCCCTGCGCTGCACGGCAGTGTGGTAAAAGGGAAGATTATCTTCCCTTAAACGTTGGAGTCAACACTTCAAGGAGGGGGATTCTGAACATCATATCCCCCTCCTATTAAGTAAGTGTCTTTCTGTTGTTAGTTGTTTTACTTATTGGACAGATTCATTTCTTTTACCACAGCACGTGCAGCGCAGGAATGTGTAATGCATTAATGTCATAGGCAGCTTACACATCTTGAAAGGCACTATCAACACCAAGTAGCATATAGAGGTTTTAGAGCAACATATGGTCCCATTCAGCAAACAGCTCTTTCATGGGAAGGCCTTACATATTTCAGCAGGACGATATTAAACCCTATACTGCATCTATCACGATAGCATGGCTTTGCAGAAGAATAGTCCGGGTGCTGAACTGGCTGTCTGCAGTCCAGGCCTTTCACCTTTAGAAAACATTTGGCGCATCATGAAAAGAAAAATCTGGCAAAAAAGATCCAGGAATGTTGAACAGCTAGAATCCCATTTTAGACAAGAATGGGACAACATTTCTCCCCCAAAACTGTAGCAATCGGTCTTCTCACTTCCCAGACATTTACTGTCTGTTGTAAAAAGAAGAGGGGATGCTACACAATGGTAGACATGCCCCTGGCCCAACTATTTTGAGAGGTGTTGCTGCCATCAACTTCCAAATAAGTTAATTTTTAGAAATGAGATGGAAAAATGTCTCACTTTCATCTTCTGATATATGTTCCACTGTGAATAAAAAATATGATTATATGAGATTTCCAAATCATTGCATTATAGATTTTTTTTTTCACATTCATTTACATTTTACACAGCACCTCAACTTTTTTGGAATTGGGGTTGCATATTTATGTATGTCACAGCAGGTATAGGCAAGAGAGTACTTGTTGGAGAATCATGTGACTATTATGGAGCAATAATGTGAATTTTGGATTCCTTGAGTGAGCTCAGTGGGCATTTAATTATGTGTCAGGCCATTGCTCAGGTACTCTCAAGGTGATGTTTAGGGCTGGGAGCAAGTGATTGGGCCGACTTGTTTCAATGATGTAACCTCATAATAGTTATGGGATTTGCACATTAAATGTTTCTGCTATATTTGTTTACATCTGGGACAAGAAGCATGTTGTCTCTCCCTAAAGAGAGCACCCAGAAGGGGTGTAGGAAAACACCTAAGAGGTGAGTGAGGAGACTTATATGGCCATGCATCTGCGTCATCTATGCAAATAAGGAAGATGGAACAATACCTCTGCAGGCCACCTATTGGATGGCAGTGTTTCTTCAAATCAATGTACGACTTTTTAACAAGTCTGCAAAACACTAGCCTAAGATGTAGGTGAGCAGAACACAAGACAGCATTCTTTGTGGATGATGTCTTGTTATTTATTTCTAACCTCCACCATTCTCTCAAACTATCCTAAGAAAATTTGACCTATTTGGCCAAATCTCAAATTTTAAACTCAGCTTCTCAAAATCAAAACTCCTTAACATAAATAAAGACAAAAAATGTGGTCCCTGTTATCCAAAATATCCATGTTTAAAAACACTTGCTCCAACATAACATATCTAGGAACCAAAATTTCTGATATATACAAACTAAAATGTAAACCACTACTAGACAAAATTGAAAAAGATGTAACTGTATGGATAACTCTCCAGACTTCATGGCTTGGAAGGAAGAACTTAATACAAATGATAATTTTACTAAAGGTTCTCTGTCTGTTACAGGTACTTCCTATAGACGTACCTAAATCTTTTTTTTATAAAACTGAAACGCATAATCTCTAGATTTATCTGACAAAATAAAGGTCATAGGGTAAAATATGCAACCCTAATTAAACACAGAAAGTGAGTATTGGCTTACCTGACTTCAATTCCTATTTAGAGATGAGCGAACGTATTCGTCCGAGCTTGATATTCGTGCGAATATTAGGGTGTTCGGGATGTTCGTTATTCGTAACGAGCACCACGCGGTGTTCCGGTTACTTTCACTTCCTTCCCTGAGACGTTAGCGCGCTTTTCTGGCCAATTGAAAGACAGGGAAGGCATTACAACTTCCCCCTGTGACGTTCAAGCCCTATACCACCCCCCTGCTGTGAGTGGCTGGGAAGATCAGATGTCACCCGAATATAAAAGTCGGCCCCTCCCGCGGCTCGCCTCAGATGCCTTGTGAGTTAGATGAGGGACAGTGCTGCTGGTACCGGAGCTGCTGTAGGGAGAGAAATAGCAGTTAGTGTAGGCTTCAAGAACCCCAAAGGTCCTTATTAGGGCCAGTAATACCTGTGTGTTGGCTGCTGTTAGCAGTGCCTTTTTTTTTCTTCTCAAAATCGCCTCTGCAGAGCGTTGCACCCGGCATTAGGGACAGAAGTGTTGGATAGGCAGGGAGAGTGTTAGGAGTGAGTGTAGCCTTCAAGAACCTCAACGGTCCTTTCTAGGGCCATATTTAACCGTGTGCAGTACTGTGCTGGCTGCTGTTAGCTGTGCTGCATTTTTTTTTTTTCTCAAAATCGCCTCTGCAGAGCATTGCACCCTCCATTGATACTACAGGGAAAGAATTGTGTAGGCAGGGCCACAACACAGTTATTATTCATTGAATATACGCAGTGGGTCCTTTTGGTGTAAAAAAAGGGAAACGAAATCTATTTGTCCTGCCTCTGTCCGTCCTAAGGGCTGTGGACACGTGTGAGCTGCGTGTACAACGTTAAAAAATCAGACGCACCCAGCTACGGTTTACTGCTGGCTTCGCTATTTGCTTTCCTTAATTGGGAAAAAAATGCCTGCTCTGCCAGAGTTAATAACTCTGCTACCCTCAAGTTCTGTGACACATTAGCAGGGCCACAGCACAGTTATTAAACTTCTCATGTTCATTGAATATACGCAGTGGGTCCTTTTGGTGTAAAAAAAGGGAAAAGAAATCTATTTGTCCTGCCTCTGTCCGTCCTAAGGGCTGTGGACACGTGTGAGCTGCGTGTACAACGTTAAAAAATCAGACGCACCCAGCTACGGTTTACTGCTGGCTTCGCCATTTGCTTTCCTTCATTGGGAAAAAAATACCTGCTCTGCCAGAGTTAATAACTCTGCTACCCTCAAGTTCTGTGACACATTAGCAGGGACACAGCACAGTTATTAAACTTAGATTATTCATTCAATAGAGGCAGTGGGGCCTTTCGTTTTCAAAAAAGGGAAAAAATTATATTTGGCCTGCAGTCTTGCGCCAATTTATTTCCTGCCTGTGAAATCAAATCACTGGTAATACAGCATGCTGAGGGGTAGGGGTAGGCCTAGAGGACGTGGACGCGGCCGAGGACGCGGAGGGCCAAGTCAGGGTGTGGGCACAGGCCGAGCTCCTGATCCAGGTGTGTCGCAGCCGACTGCTGCGCGATTAGGAGAGAGGCACGTTTCTGGCGTCCCCACATTCATCGCCCAATTAATGGGTCCACGCGGGAGACGGTTATTAGAAAATGAGCAGTGTGAGCAGGTCCTGTCCTGGATGGCAGAAAGTGCTTCGAGCAACCTATCGTCCACCCGCAGTTCTGCGCCGTCCACTGCTGCAAATCAGAATCCTCTGTCTGCTGCTCCTCCTTCCTCCCAGCCTCCTCACTCCACTACAATGACACCTGCTCAGGAGCGGGAACACTCCCAGGAACTGTTCTCGGGCCCCTGCTTAGATTGGGCAGGAGTGGTTCCTCTCCCACCAGAGGAGTTTATCGTCACTGATGCCCAACCATTCGAAAGTTCCCGGGGTCCGGGGGAAGAGGCTGGGGACTTCCGCCAACTGTCTCAAGAACTTTCTGTGTGTGAGGAGGACGATGACGATGAGACACAGTTGTCTTGCAGTGAGGTAGTAGTAAGGGCAGTAAGTCCGAGGGAGCAGCGCACAGAGGATTCGGAGGAAGAGCAGCAGGACGATGAGGTGACTGACCCCACCTGGTGTGCAACGCCTACACAGGACAGGTCTTCAGAGGGGGAGGCACGGGCAGCAGCAGGGCAGGTTGCAAGAGGCAGTGCGGTGGCCAGGGGTAGAGGCAGGGCCAGACCGAATAATCCACCAACTGTTTCCCAAACATGCCACCCTGCAGAGGCCGAGGTGCTCTGAGGTCTGGCAGTTTTTCACAGAGACGCCTGACGACCGACGAACAGTGGTGTGCAACCTTTGTCGCGCAAAGCTCAGCCGGGGAGCCAACACCAACAGCCTCACCACCACCACCAGCATGCGCAGACATATGATGGCCAAGCACCCCACAAGGTGGGACGAAGGCCGTTCACCGCCTCCGGTTTGCACCCCTGCCTCTCCCCCTGTGCCCCAACCTGCCACTGAGATGCAACCCCCCTCTCAGGACACGGGCACTACCGCCTCATGGCCTGCACCCACACCCTCACCTCCGCTGTCCTCGGCCCCATCCACCAGTGTAGTTCAGCGCACCGTCCAGCCGTCGCTTGCGCAACTATTGGAGCGCAAGCGCAAGTACGCCGCCACGCACCCGCACGCTCAAACGTTAACCATCCGCATAGCAAAATTCATCAGCCTTGAGATGCTGCCGTATAGGGTTGTGGAAACGGAGTCCTTCAAAAGTATCATGGAGGCGGCGGCCCCGCGCTACTCAGTTCCCAGTCGCCACTACTTTTCCTGATGTGCCGTCCCAGCCCTGCACGACCACGTCTCCCGCAACATTGTACGCGCCCTCACCAACGCGGTTACTGCCACGGTCCACTTAACAACGGACACGTGGACAAGCACAGGCGGGCAGGGCCACTACAACTCCCTGACGGCACATTGGGTGAATTTAGTGGAGGCTGGGACAGAGTCAGAGCCTGGGACCGCTCACGTCCTACCCACCCCCAGAATTGCGGGCCCCAGCTCGGTGGTGGTATCTGCGGAGGTGTATGCTTCCTCCACTAAAGCACCCTCCTCCTCCTCCTCCTCCGCAACCTCTGTCTCGCAATCAAGATGTGTTAGCAGCAGCATGTCGCCAGCAGTCGGTGTCGCGCGGTGTGGCAGCACAGCGGTGGGCAAGCGTCAGCAGGCCGTGCTGAAACTACTCAGCTTAGGAGATAAGAGGCACACGGCCCACGAACTGTTGCAGGGTCTGACACAGCAGACCGACCGCTGGCTTGCGCCGCTGAGCCTCCAACCGGGCATGGTCGTGTGTGACAACGGCCGTAACCTGGTGGCGGCTCTGCAGCTCGGCAGCCTCACGCACGTGCCATGCCTGGCCCACATCTTTAATTTGGTGGTTCAGCGCTTTCTGAAAAGCTACCCACGCTTGTCAGACCTGCTCGGAAAAGGCGCGCCGGCTCTGCGCACATTTCCGCAAGTCCCACACGGACGCTGCCACCCTGCGCACCCTGCAACATCGCTTTAAGCTGCCAGTGCACCGACTGCTGTGCGACGTGCCCACACGGTGGAACTCTACGCTCCACATGTTGGCCAGGCTCTATGAACAGCGTAGAGCTATAGTCGAATTCCAACTCCAACATGGGCGGCGCAGTGGGAGTCAGCCTCCTCAATTCTTTTCAGAAGAGTGGGCCTGGTTGGCAGACATCTGCCATGTCCTTGGTAATTTTGAGGAGTCTACCCAGGTGGTGAGCGGCGATGCTGCAATCATTAGCGTCACCATTCCTCTGCTATGCATCTTGAGAAATTCCCTGCAAAGCATAAAGGCAGCTGCTTTGCGCTCGGAAACGGGGGCGGTGGAAGACAGTATGTCGCTGGATAGTCAGAGCACCCTCCTGTCTATTTCTCAGAGCGTACAGGAGGAGGAGGAGGAGCATGAGGAGGATGAGGAGGAGGGGGAAGAGACAGCTTGGCCCGCTGCTGACGGTACACCGGCTGATTGCCTGTCATCCTTTCAGCGTGTATGGCCTGAGGAGGAGGAGGAGGAGGAGGAGGATCCTGAAAGTGATCTTCCTAGTGAAGACAGCCATGTGTTGCGTACAGGTACCCTGGCACACATGGCTGACTTCATGTTAGGATGCCTTTCTCGTGACCCTCGCGTTGCACGCATTCTGGCCACAACGGATTACTGGGTGTACACACTGCTCGACCCACGCTATAAGGAGAACCTGCCCACTCTCATTCCCGAAGAGGAAAGGGGTTCGAGAGTGTTGCTATACCACAGGACCCTTGCGGACAAGCTGATGGTAAAATTCCCAGCCGACAGCGCTAGTGGCAGAAGGCGCAGTACCGAGGGCAAGGTAGCAGGGGAGGTGCGGAGATCGAGCAGCATGTACATCCCAGGCAGTGCAACAGTCTTTAAGGGCCTGGACAGCTTTATGGCTCCCCACCAAGACTGTGTCACCGATCCCCAGTCAAGGCTGAGTCGGCGGGAGCACTGTAAAAGGATGGTGAGGGAGTACGTAGCCGATCGCACGACCGTCCTCCGTGACGCCTCTGCCACCTACAACTACTGGGTGTCGAAGCTGGACACGTGGCCTGAACTCGCGCTGTATGCCCTGGAGGTGCTTGCTTGTCCTGCGGCTAGCGTCTTGTCGGAGAGGGTGTTTAGTGCGGCTGGGGGAATCATCACAGATAAGCGTAGCCGCTTGTCAACCGACAGTGCCGACAGGCTAACACTCATCAAGATGAACAAAGCCTGGATTTCGCCAGACTTCTCTTCTCCACCAGCGGACAGCAAGGATACGTAAGCAATACGTAGGCTGCACCCGCGGATGGAAGCTACGTTCTCTCTCACCATCCAAAACGGGGACATTTCTGCTTCATCAATCTGTGTCTAATATTCCTCCTCCTCCTCCTGCTCCTCCTCCTGAAACCTCACATAATCACGCTGAACGGGCAATTTTTCTTAGGGCCACAAGGCTCACTCAAATAATTTTTCTGAACAATTTTTAAAAGTTTCAATGCGCTGAAAAGCGTTGGAACTTTAACTTGAACCAATTTTTCGTTACACTGGGCTGCCTCCAGGCCTAGTTACCACTTAAGCCACATTAACCAAAGCGATTAATGGGTTTCACCTGCCCTCTTGGCTGGCCATGGCCAATTTTTTGGATGTACATTAGTACTGTTGATACAGCAATTTTTGTGGGCCCTCGCCTACAGTGTAATCAAATGAATTTTTAGCCCACCTGCATTACAGCTGACGTTACCTCAGCTGTGTTGGGCAATGCAATGGGATATTTCTATGTACCGCCGGTGGCTTCCTGGCACCCACCCATGCTGTAGGTGCACACGGAGTTTTTACTACATCTGTACACTTGAAAAGAACCCCAGTCTGACTGGGGCATGCAGTGTGGGCCGAAGCCCACCTGCATTAAGCACGACATTACTACCTCAGCTGTGTTGGGCAATGCAATGGGATATTTTTGTGTACCGCCGGTGGGTTCCAGGGAGCCACCCATGCTGTAGGTGCACACGGAGTTTTTACTACATCTGTACACTTGAAAAGAACCCCAGTCTGACTGGGGCATGCAGTGTGGGCCGAAGCCCACCTGCATTAAGCACGACATTACTACCTCAGCTGTGTTGGGCAATGCAATGGGATATTTCTATGTACCGCCGGTGGCTTCCTGGCACCCACCCATGCTGTAGGTGCACACGGAGTTTTTACTACATCTGTACACTTGAAAAGAACCCCAGTCAGACTGGGGCATGCAGTGTGGGCCGAAGCCCACCTGCATTAAGCACGACATTACTACCTCAGCTGTGTTGGGCAATGCAATGGGATATTTTTGTGTACCGCCGGTGGGTTCCAGGGAGCCACCCATGCTGTAGGTGCACACGGAGTTTTTACTACATCTGTACACTTGAAAAGAACCCCAGTCTGACTGGGGCATGCAGTGTGGGCCGAAGCCCACCTGCATTAAGCACGACATTACTACCTCAGCTGTGTTGGGCAATGCAATGGGATATTTTTGTGTACCGCCGGTGGGTTCCAGGGAGCCACCCATGCTGTGGGTCCACAGGGACTTCACAATAGGGAGTTGTACCTGCCTGTGTCTATGAATTAAAAACCGCGGTCTGACTGGGGCGTGCAGACACCTTGACAGAATGAATAGTGTGTGGCACATAGGTTCCCCATTGCTATGCCCACGTGTGCAGCTCCTGATGGCGGTGGCACAGGATTCTATTTCTCATTGCTTCTGTACAGCATTGTGGGCTATCGCCCCACCACTTTTAAAGAGGGTCGCTGCCTAGCCGTGCCAACCTCTGCAGTGTGTGCCTGCGGTCCCTCGTCATGGCAGACGCAATTCTAAATAGACATGAGCGTGGTGTGGCATGAGGGCAGCTGAAGGCTGCGCAGGGACACTTTGGTGTGCGCTGTGGGGGGGAGGGGGGGCGGTTGGGCAGCATGTAACCCAGGAGAAGTGTCAGTGGAGTGTCATGCAGGCAGTGATTGTGCTTTGTTGGAGGTAGTGTGGTGCTTAGCAAAGGTATGCCATGCTAATAAGGGCTTTTCAGAAGTAAAAGTTGTTGGGAGGGGGGGGGGCCCACTCTTGCCGGTATTGTGGCTTAATAGTGGGACCTGTGAACTTGAGATGCAGCCCAACATGTAGCCCCTCGCCTACCCTATCCGTTGCTGTGTCGTTCCCATCACTTTCTTGAATTGCCCAGATTTTCACACATGAAAACCTTAGCGAGCATCGGCGAAATACAAAAATGCTCCGCTCGCCCATTGACTTCAATGGGGTTCGTTATTCGAAACGAACCCTCGAACATCGCGGGAAGTTCGTTTCGAATAGCGAACACCCGAGCATTTTGGTGTTCGCTCATCTCTATTCCTATTACAATGCAGTACACCTAACCCGTATAATCAAGTTAACACATTTTTCCAACAACAAACTATGGGCGGAACTGGAGTGCCAACTGCTAGTTACTAAACTTCATTCATTACTTCGCTAGCTCCATACACTAAACCTTTGCTAAAATAAATCACCAATCCTCCAACTTCAACCTCTTTTAAAATCTGGCATAAACTAAAAATGAGGGCCCATTACACAGTGGGGGATTTGTGAGAAACGACCACTTAGGGGCTTTTAGCAGTGACAGGAAGAAGGCATTACATAGTCATTTGTAAATTCATGTTAGTCTTCCATATAGCTAAATGCAGTCTATGGAAAGCTTTTATGTCATTGTTTATTACAGTCACTTCAAGTAATAGATAATAATAGAGGATAAAAAAACTTGTGATATGTCTGGAGGGAGAAACCTTATCACAAAGGGCTGTATGACAGTGTGGGGAGATGCTGATCATCTCACTAGTCCCCATTCCCTAGCATGCTGCATCTTCTTGTACTGTTTTGCTATGCTTTGCTCTTCTCTCCATCTAGATCACAGTACAATTAAGCCATCTAATCACATGGCGGAATCACTGCAAGCATTCCACTATGGAATACTGGCAGCAATTCCGTAAGAATAGTGTGGATTTGGTCACATTTTCTTTAGCTGAACAACTGCGAAATTCAACCCTTGTGTTCCAAGGGTGGAATTCCGCAATGTCATTCCATAGCATAAATATGCTTGCGGAATCAGAATCCACAGCGCTTTATAAAAATGCTGTGAATTTGTCGCAAAAATTCTCAGCCCCATGTGAAGGGGAATTTTAAAAATCCCCTCCACATAAATTGTACTGTAAATGCTGCGGACCCTCCACAGTCTATCTTGGCCCTGTGAAGGCGGACTTAGGCTTTATCATTAGTGGAGCTCATCTCTAACCACCTTTGATCTAGAGTTAGCACTGTGTTGTAATCAACTACACTGTGCTTATCTGTTCTACAGCCACCACTCTTTCCCCCAATAGTAAATAATAAATGGAGAGATTGCAATTCAAGTAGCATTGAGTAGGTATAGCTACAAAGACTCTAACAGAGGATAGAGGAGGGAGAGCCGAGCTTGTGCTCCTTCTTGAGAGAAACCTGTTGATCAGTGCTAAGAATGCCCCCAGTTACAAATCTCAGCGGAGGACTTGAGGCAAGGCAAGTATTAAGGCCTCATGTCCACGGGGAAAATCAGGCCCGCCGCAGATTCTCCATGCAGAATCCGCAGCTGGTCCCTCCTTTCCCGGGGACATGAGGCCTGAAAATAAGAATAAACTCACCTGTCCTTGAAGCTGCGTGTGTCCCCTCCGTCGCGGCCGTATCTTCTTTCTTCGGCCCGGCGGATGTGCTCGGCACGGCGGCAGCGTGCCACGCGTATGCGACGGGCACATCCGCCGGGCTGAAGTAAGAAGATCTGGCCGCGACGGAAGGGAGACCTGAAGCATCCAGGACAGGTGAGTTTAATCATGGTACAGGTGTACCACGGATCCGGACAGCTTCCATAGGCTTCAATAGAAGCCTGCGGGAGCCGTCCCCGTGGGAGACCCGCACTAAAATGGAGCATGTCCATTTTTTTTCCCGCACGCGGATCAACGCCTGATGGGAAAAATGACATCCGCAGGTATTTAACTACTTGCGGGTGTCCAATGCATCCCTATGGGGCGCGGATCCGCGTGCGGGAAAAACGCTGCAGATTTTAACCCCATGGACATGAGGCCTAAGGCTTTGAACTTGCATTAGAACAAAAACTCAGAACAAAAAACAGATAACTGCATTTTTTTTCTGCAGGGACTTAGTAAGATATGTGTATATCGATTTTTCATGCATAAAGATATCCATAGCCTTTAAATTATTAAAGCGAATTTGAAACAGTTTAATACTATGGGTCAAATATGTCCCTTGGCTCTCAATGAGTTAATCTGCATTAACTTTATTTATTTGACTTTTTGTTATTTGAATTGCAAATGCAATTATTAGCCTGATGCATAGCCCATACACAATGAAGGCTAGTAGTAGCTGTGCCATCTTTCTACACCACTCAGCAGTCTCTCTTATACTATATACTTATATTATTTATGTTCATGCTTGAAAAAGACTGAGACGAACAGTCGAAACATCGCAGGATATGCAATGACTGTGTTTTTACTAATAAAGGATACTTCACTTGAAGATGGAGATGTGAGTATTCATCTTTGCTACAAGTGCACCTTAGCTGCTGCTCCTACTCTATGACTTTTCTGGGATGATTTAGTCGTGGATTATACAGTCCATATCCACATTTGGAGCGTGCAGATAACTGTATTGTGTGGCTCTCCCGATGGGATTATTTGCTGTACTGCTGTGAAGCACTTGAGGATTCCTCTAGGGTTATGATTCTCTCTTTGGCTACAGGAGTACCAGGGTTCAGGAACTAGGTTGAGGCATAAACAACAGACATTTCAGCTACCTGTCTGGCTGATGTAACATGTGGACAAATCATCACAGTCATTTCCAGAAAATTCCGGGTGAGTGATCCTTTCATCCGGAGGTGTTTGCTCAGCTTTGACTCCCATTGCCCCCAGAAGTTGGCGTATTCTATCCCACCAACGACTGTATGCCTTAGATGCCTGCTTTATTACATGAAATTTATGGTTGGCCTATGTATTCCTTCCCATGCTGGAAGTCTCAAGAGTCCTGGCAGAGGTCAGGCAAGACCAAGCCTCCTTAATAGCGATCTTATCAATCTGGCCGAGGAGTGTGTGGTTTTCCCTGCTCCTGTGGATAAGTCAAAGAACCTATGAAGGCTATGCTTAGGTCAAACTTGGTGTTACAGAACAGCCAACTGATGGTATTAGGCATTACAGCATAAACACTGATGGACAAGCAAGTGCATATAGTCTCAAAAGTTAAGGCAAGACCGAATCTTCCTTATATCTATCAATCTGACCAAGGAGAGTGTGGTTTCTCCTGTTTGTGTGGATGAGTCAGAGAACCTATGGAGGCTCCACTTAGGTTGGACCTGGTGTTTCAAAACAGCCAAGTTGTCCAAGAGCTGGATGATGTTCAGCCTGACGGCATAGAAACTTACAGGCCCTAATAAGTAACATAGAATTGTAAGACATTTTTGTCTTGTTGGCTGTTTGAGGATTAAAATCAAATAAAGCCTTCTTAATAACTGTTTTGCCATATCTGAATAAGGAGAGCATGGTTGTCCCTACTCTGGATAAAGAGTCAAGGAACCTATGGTAGCTTCCACTCAAAGAAGACTTACTGTTTCAGAGCCTCAAGTATTTGGCTTGACAATATGGAAATAAAGAATACTGCATTTTATATCTCTATGTTCTCCACCCTATGGACCACTTGAGGATCGGCAATAAATAATGTCTATTCCCACATAGTATGCAGATATTAGGAGGGCGCTCCTGGGAGAATCAGATACAGAAAGCAAAATGCCGGTGTGTAAAGTAGATTGGACTTACCCGGTGAATAGTGGGGCCTGTATAGACACCACTATCACCTCCACATCCAAGTACGCTTGTAAAATGTATATACACGAAATACACTACGTCTCTACAAATCCAGAGTGGCTAGATCCAGGTAGGACCCACTGCGAAAGATAGATAAAAATATATGCACACAAGTGCAAAAAGAAAAAAATCTCAGCGCTTCTTAAGAGAATGTTGGCTCCAGTAAACAGATAAGTTCCAAAAATGGAAATAGCTTCTTTATTAGGACATATAGTCCTCAGTGCAACATGTTTCGTCTAACAAGACTTTATCAAGCACATGGATAACATAAAACCTCCCACATAGTATGCAATAACTAACGGGAGCTTCAGACTTACTTAAAAGTAAGTTTCGTGCTTCATTAATTCGCTGTGCTCACAACATCATGGTTTTAAGATATTACTGGAGTACGCGTTTCGATCTTTACATTAGATTAGGAGGTGATCAAGATCTAATCTAAAGATCGAAACACGTACTCCAGTAATATCTTAAAACCATGATGTTGTGAGCACAACGAATTAATAAAGCACGAAATTTACTTTTAAGAAAGTCCAAAGCCCCTGTTAGTTATTGCATACTTGTTACAAGAGGTCGATTGGATCGAGCGGCAGTGGACTTAAAGCAAGTTTCTTTTCATGTGGAGCTGATCCCAGAAAGAAACAAAAGAGGGACATACTGCTGGACATAGAGTTGAGCGCTTCCGTTTATTCTTATTGCTATTCCCTCATAGTGTCCACCTTCAGGAGGTGGTGTGAGCAAAGAAGTGTCAATGGTCGGGCGAGGACCGGACTAGGAGAACGCCATTTTGGACTTAATATTAACCAATAAACCTGACAGAATAACAGGAATGCAGATTGGGGGGGGGGGCACCTGGGAAATAGTGACCATAATATAATACATTTCAACTAGTCCTACAAGAAAGTTTTATAGGGGAGCTATGAAAATACTAAACTTTAGGAAGGCCAAGTGCAATCAGCTTAGTGATGCCCTTAAACTTATTGACTGGAATAATGTCCTCAAAAATAAGAGCACAAACAATAAATGGGAAATTTTTAAAAACATCCTAATTACTTACCGCGAGAGGTTCATACCTTACAGAAATAAAAGACTTAGTAATAGAAGAAAACCAATATGGCTTAAAAAAGATGTAAAGGGGGCAATAAATAGTAAAAAAAGAAAACGTTTAAACTACTAAAACAACAAGGCAGTAAAGAAGCACTAAAAACCTATAAGGAAAAAAAATTATGCAAAAATCAGACAAAACAGCAAAGATGGAGACAGGGAGACTTATTGCCAAATACAGTAAAACTAAACATAAACTGTTCTTTAACCATATAAATAGTAAAAAGATTAATACTGAAAGTGTTGGCCTTTAATAAATAATGTAGGAAAAATTGTAGAGGGTAATGAGGAGAAAACAAATCTATTAAATAGTTTTCTCTCCAGTGTATTCACAGAGGAAAATGAAATATCAGATGAGATGCAGAGTGATAATGTAAACTCTGCACTAAATGTCACCAGTCTAAGGCAGAAAGAAGTGCAGAGCCATCTAAAAAAGATTAGAATAGATAAATCGCCAGGTCCCGATAGCATACACCCCTGGGTTTTAAGAAAACTAAGTAATGTGATACACAAACCCTTGTTTCTTATATTTAAGGACTCTACAGTAATGGGGTCTGTTCCACTGAATTGGCGCACAGCCAATGTTGTGCCGATATTCAAAAAAGGGTCAAAAAGGTAACCTGGAAACTACAGGCTGGTAAGTCTTACTGCTATTGTGGGTAAAATGTTTGAAGGGTTTCTACGAGATAATATCCTGGAGTACCTCAAAGAAAATGGCTGTACAACTCCGTCTCAGCATGAAAAATGCAAACCAGAAACCAGCTCCTCTGCAGACGCTGCACGTACTGGCTGGAAACCACAACTTAATGCACAGGAAAATGGAGAAAGTCCAGCACTGGGTTAAAAGCTTTCAGCCTTTATTAAATGGTCTAGACAGACTTGAAGGAACAAAAGAACATGTGTCTTACATGTTTCAGGCAAGCAAGTTGGTAGAGTAGCATGGAAATGTTAGAGTAGCATGGAAAGTCTGAGAGTGTCACATGTTCAAGTGCTCAGTCAGCAAAGCACACTGGAAATGTTGATCCTGAGATCCTGTTGGTGGGGGAACAACCGTAGTGCCCTGTTATCTTGACCCATGTTGGCTGTGGCCTTGCTTGGGACTACTAGCCTGAAAAAAAACCCTTTAGTGAAAGTGTCTTTGGATGTTGAAATGGCTTTAGGCTGCTATCTGGAGAGAGTCTGCAAAGTAGGCTCCGCAAAGCCGAGTGATTACTGCTGTTGTGACCAGGAACAATTTGGGTGAAAACCCAAAGTTCTGTTTAAGTGAATTGCACTGTGAAGTTAACAGAGACTATAACACTGTATACCCTCATCAACAGATTGTCCATTGCTAGTAGTAACCACCAAGCTCTGTGCCTTTAACCCCTTAAAGGGGTGGTCTCGCGAAAGCAAGTGGGTCTATACACTTCTGTATGGCCATATTAATGCACTTTGTAATATACATCGTGCATTAAATATGAGCCATACAGAAGTTATTCACTTACCTGCTCCGTTGCTAGCGTCCCCGTTGCCATGGTTCCGTCTAACTTCGGTGTCTTCTTGCTTTTTTAGACGCGCTTGCGCA
Source organism: Eleutherodactylus coqui (assembly GCF_035609145.1). Classification (NCBI taxonomy): domain Eukaryota; kingdom Metazoa; phylum Chordata; class Amphibia; order Anura; family Eleutherodactylidae; genus Eleutherodactylus; species Eleutherodactylus coqui. Next base: position 60,325,368 of record NC_089849.1, read on the forward strand.
GATGCATCTTCTCCCTTCGGCTGGTCTTGGAAGCATCGGAGTTTTGGCTCCGCCCCCTTTTCGCGTCATCGCGTAGCTCCGCCCCCGTCATGTGCCGATTCCAGCCAATCAGGAGGCTGGAACCGGCACACGTCATGGGGCGGAGCTACGCGATGATGCGTACAAGGGGGCGGAGCCAAAATGCCGATGCTGCCGAGCGGAGCCGAAGGGAGAAGAAGGGAGAAGACGGATCTGCGCAAGCGCGTCTAAAAAGGCAAGAAGACACCGAAGTTAGACGGAACCATGGCAACGGGGACGCTAGCAACGGAGCAGGTAAGTGAATAACTTCTGTATGGCTCATATTTAATGCACGATGTATATTACAAAGTGCATTAATATGGCCATACAGAAGTGTATAGACCCACTTGCTTTCGCGAGACCACCCCTTTAAGGATATGGCCTATTTTTGGCTTAAGGACGCAACAATTTTTGGCGGATTTTAATCTCCATTTTTCAAAAACCATAACTTTTTAACTTTTCCGTCGACGCGGCCATATAAGGGCTTGCTTTTTGTGTGGCGAACTGTAGTTTTTGATGGTGCATTTTTACATAGACTATAGTACACAGACATAGTACATAGACTATATTGTAAAACTTGTATTATTTTTTTTATGATAACAGGGAGAGAAAACGCATCAATGCTGACATAGATTTTTGTTTTTTTTTTAATCGTTAATCATGCAGCATAAATGACACAATACTTTTTTCTGCGGGCCGGTATGATTACAAGCATACCAAAATTCTTATATTTTGTTTTGGTTTTTCCACTTTTCTGCAATAAAAACCCTTTTTTGGGAAACCTTTTTTTTCTCCAAAATCGCTGCATTTAAAGTCCTGTAACTTTTTTATTTTTCTATGCACGGAGCTCTGTGAGGGCTTATTTTTTGCGAGACGAGCCCTAGTTTTTATTGGTGCCATTTTGGGGAATATACAGCTTTTTTGATCACTTTTATTGCATTTTTTGGGAGGCAAAATTGCCTCTGTTTTTTTGCGTTTTTTTTAAACGCTTTTTGCCATGCAGAATAAAAAGCATATTCAATAGAGATGAGCGAACGTACTCGTTTCGAGTAATTACTCGATCAAGCACCGCGATTTTCGAGTACTTCCGTGCTCGGGTGAAAATATTTGGGGGGTGCGGGGGGGGGGGGGGGCGGGGGGAGGCGTGGCGGAGCGGGGGGTAGCAGCAGGGAACAGGGGGCAGCCCTCTCTCTCTCGCTTTCCCCCCACTCCCCGCTGCAACCCCCCACTCACCCACGGCGCCCCCCGAATCTTTTCACCCGAGTACGGAAGTACTCGAAAATCGCGGCGCTCAGGCGAAAAAGGGGCCTGGACGAGTAGGTTCGCTCATCTCTAATATTCAACTTATTGTACACATCGTTACGGATGCGTTGATACCAAATATGTGCCATTTTAATTTATTTTTTACCTTTTTTTATGCTAATATGAAAAAAGCATAAAAAAGGGGGGGGGTTTACATTTTTAATATATTTTTTTACACCATCAATGTCCCTCTGGGGGACTTAAACACAACACTGATGATCGCTGTGATAAGGCATGGTAGAATTTCTGTCCTGCCATGCCTTATCGCTTATACAGCGATCATAAGCTCTGGCAACACAGGATGCCGGTATCTGGCGATTATATCGCGAGAGCCTGGCAACTTCACAGAGGGAGCGCGATCCCTCTGTAAACCCTTCCCATGTCGCGATCTACATAGATTGCAGCGGGGAAGGGGTTAACAGCGGGGGGCGCATCTCCGATGAACCCCCACTGTTGCAGCGGGAGGTCGGCTATGACTGTCATGATCTCGCGCTATCCCTATGATGTAAGGGTACGTCATTTTGCGGGAAGTACTACGCTCCCATGACGTACCCTTACGTTATGGGAAGAGAAGGGGTTAAGGGGTTCTGTGATTGTTATGTTCTGTATTTATTATGCCTATATTGTGGTGCATCGGTTGCAACCATGAAGTGTATCCAGGGTGGCGTAACACTGTCAACCCAGGTCCATGGGACAGTGGTGTCAGCGCATGCCCACTGTCAAATGACACTGGGTGCCAGCATGAACAGATCATCTGCTGGTGTGAGGTTCTCTTATTGGAGTATGTTTATTCTGGTCCCTCCTCTCAGATGGTGCCAGTTATTCATCTTCATGGTGGAGTTCTGGTCCAGTCCACATCCTCCTGGTGTCATTATGCTGTCAGGTAAGTCTCTGGTGTCCTTACTTATTTGACTGGTTTAGTACATCTGCTTCCCAGCACTGATGTATTAATTTGTTATTTACATCTGTCAATTGTCACCACCTTTGTCACCACCTAGGGACAGTTTAGATTGCCCACAGGCCATGGGGCTACCCTTGTCAGAAAGAACCCCCCACTTTTAGGTAGGGTTAGTATAATAGGGCCTGATTTCATTTTCCCCACATCTTAGTTTTGTTGTATATAGTTTTTTTCTCCATGCTTATTCATAGTGTGTGTTGTCTGTGCTTTTTGGACAACTGGTACATTTGATCTAGATGAGGTAAATTTATCTTGCGTGCTGTTGCCATTTTTGATTTCTGCCTCTATGATCTGGATGAGGTATTTGGCATTTGGCTCAGACGTAATAGCCTGTAACCATTAAGCCTTATGCCTCACCTGAGGTAAAGGTAATTCAAGTTTATTACTGTCTTTGCCTTGTCACTGCACCTTCCTCAAGTGAGGTCTTCACTTCAATAAAGACTCACACACAAATCTGTCTCTCTAACAAATCCAGGTTGCCCCCAGATTGTGGATGTGGGGCTTCCCTTGTTAAGTCAATCATCCACTTTTAGGTAGCGTTTCCTCATATTAGCATGAAAGAGTGAAATTTCCCTTTAACTTTCCCCACATATCAGTTTCATTGTATACAGTTTTGTTCTGCGAGTCTTCTTATAGTGTGTGCATCCTTGCTTTTTGGACAACCATTATGTCTGACCAGACCAGGTATTTGGCAATCTGCTCTGGCGTTAGAGCATGTAACCATTGAGCCATATGCCTCACTCGGAATAAAGTCAATTCAAGTCTTTGCCTTGCCACTGTGCCGTGCTCAAGTGGTGTCTTCCCTTTAAGGAGGGTCAAGAATCTGTCCCTGTTACAAGTTGTATAACAATTAAACATAAAGTTGAGAAGACACTTTTTCTTGTGTGTACTGGGAGGAAAGTACCTCCCTAGATATTTAACCTGGCATACAGTAATAAAGGAAGAATGTAAAAAGTAATGATAATGATGTATTATTGCTTTGCATCCACACAGCTGCTCTGCAAGTAGCTCATTTTCTATTGTTAATGAGTATTTCTTTATGTAATGTTTTTACCTGATGACATTTAATGATCTCCTATTTCTAAAGCTGCAATAATATTAAAGGGCTCTTATATTTCCAGCAAGTTAAGCTTATTCAATATATAATGAATAGTTATAGAATTTCCCAATATAATTATGATTTTATATCAATTCTTTAGTTTTTCAGATCTTTGCTTGCTATCATTCAGTAGAAACCTTCATTGTTAATACTCTGCTCATGTGATGGGCACACAGGTGCTCGGTTGTCTCTAAGTAGGGGGAACTGTAGTGGCCCAGAGTTGGGGTATCTTTGGATTTTGTGTATCTATCTCGTGTCTGTCTATGTTGGTGTTACTAATCTTTGTGGTGGCAAGTCTGTCACCCCTAACTTGTTGTGTGTGGCGTGATTGGAGGTCTAGAGACATTAAGGGTGGAGTTAAAGAGAGGCAAAGAAAGATGTAGTCAGTGGAGGAGGAACTGTGAGAATGACGCTGAAGCTCTGGTGTTTCTGTCTGAGTAGAGCCTTGGGCTATCTCATTTTTCATGGGATGTGTCCCCTCTGTGAACTGAAGCCCGGAGTGCAAAGCCTTTTGGAGGAGTTGGTAGCTTTGATTGTACGTTCCTCTGCTTAACTACAGAGTCAAGGGACAATGTTGAGCATAACCAAGGACTTTATAGAGTGTGACTGAAGTAACCAAATAAAGGACATAATAATTAAGAAAGAAGAATGAGTGGTGTGTTTTCCCCGCTGTGTCAGGAGTGTATCCTCAGGGACTGTACATTAGACAACTGAGACTGAGGACGCCTAAAGTGTCAGAGAAGAAAGTAACTCCTAGAAATATGTGTGTCGAAGATTTGCATCAGAGGGAAAATTTGTAAGAAGTGTTATGCCTGACTGTCACCGTATTTTGTTCTTGGAAAGTCAAAGTTGAAAACATGAGTAAAAGTGTCTCCAGTTTGAAAACTATTCATTGACTGTGCACTCTTTTATTCTGCATAAGCGACTGCTCGCTTGGTAAGAGGCATTGGTGTCACATGACATTTTTTAGGTAAAAGAACTCATTAAACAAGACTACTAATTTCGGGGTCCTGTACGCTGTTGGACAGGCCGTCACTTTGGATACATCGGGTAGAGACGGTAGAGTCATCCGTGACAGAACAAAAGTTTATTCCCCGCTGTCTCCCTGGCCAAGGGGCCGACTCAGCATGCTACAAAAGTATGAAATAAAAAAAAGGACAATGTGAATGCCCCCCATAGGTATTATATGATGTCATGGGCGACGTAGATATGTAAGAAAATAGTTGCAAAAGTTAAAAAAATTCCTGAATAAAATAAAAATATCTATACTGTATATACAAAAAAGAAAATGCCCCACCATCGACAACAACCAAATGAGCCCATTACTGTACTTTTTTATTATTTTTTTTCTTTATATATGACTTCTTTATATTTAATAAATATATGTATTTTTACAAGTCCTGCACTCCAGTTTGTTTTTCTTCTGTTTAATATATACGATAGGAGGAACTTTTTGTTGTATGTATGTGTTATATGAGAGAGAGATTATATACCCCTGATATGTGATTTATGATGCCCTGCGGCTTTGTTAAACTACTTTATTTTAGTGTAATGTACAGAAATAAACAACTAGCTTTTTCACTAATAAAACAAAAAAACGGAAATAAAAAGTTAGTGAAGAAAAGGTGTAAAAAATAGCCCTGTATGTCACAGAAGAAAAAACGCAGCAAAAAAAATTTGGTAGCTGAAGAAAAAAAGAGGGCACTAAAACCACTACATGGGTAAAATGGCTAAAAAAAGTGTCTGGTCCTTTAGGACCAAAACAACATGGTTCTTAAGGGTTTAAAACAAAACTAGACCGATCATGACCGAGATACAGTTTAAAAAGACATACATCCTGCATGTAGCAAAACCTTATTAGAGTGACAGCAATGTGATCTATATACACTACTATAGTTTCCAACCAGACTAGAGCTTCAAGATGTGGTGTTCAAGCTTTTTTGAGGAGGCACAAAGAAACAGGTATCATTGAGGTCCAGTGGTTGGCCAAGGAAATGTAGTGCAGAAGATGACACATCATGCTCACTTCCCTTCTAAATCAGAAGATGTCTAGAAAGAACATCAGCTTAGAATGGGCACAAACTAGTGGCTCTCAGGTACACCCATCTATTGGTCAAAGAAGTCTTGCCAGAAATGCCTCTGAGCACAGGGAAGCAGTTTTGTGTCATCGCATTCTTACACCTTGGGCTGCAGGCTTCAGAGCTAGGAGGGTGAAATGGCGAGCAGTCATGGAGTCAACACCATCTTCCCCTACATTTCCATTTACCCCATATTCCAGCATTTCCCAGGTCAGCAGCCAGTCCTATATTACCCAGCTATGGGAGCATAAAAATTGTGCCATCCTAATAACCCCCGGGTACAGAGCCTGAATGCCAGTATTGCACAGCTGCTGGCAATGGAAATACTGCCCTTCAAGCCAGTAGACACAGATGCCTTCTGCAACGTGATGGTCCATGCACCAGATGCCCAACCATCATTTCTTAGCCAACATAATGTTCCTGCTTTGTACCAACATATGAGTGATAACGTTTACCTGGTAGTGCAGGGATGCACATGGGAAATGCCGAAATGCCACCAAGTTGTGATACAACTCATCAGTTTAGAGGAGCACAGCCACATCACCAAAAAACTAAGTTTAAAGCAGCTCCTTACTCTTGGTATATAGTGCATTCAGTTTGACAGTATTAGTAGCTTAGTTAGAGATCAGTGTATAGTATAGTATAGAGGTCAGCCAACTGTCAGCATTGCAGGCTCAGGCTGACACTTGGCTAAACTTGCATTAGCTGAAGCCAGGCAAGGTCGCGTGTGACATTGGTGCCAACCTTCTGGCAGCCCTTCACCTTGCAAATCTTACACATGAACCTTGTCTGGCTTATATGATGAACCTGGTAGTGCAGCATTTCCTGAACAATTGTAGGGAGCTGCCATTTTCCTAGGGTTTAGAAACTTAAAATAATGTACCTGGGCAACATCTTATGGATAGCTGATTTCTGGCCCATGCTTCTGCCCCGCTGGCTGGCAGCAGAAAGCCCTGGCATTTTATATATATCAGGTTTTCTATACATAGCCAATAGACTTTGCTTTGTTATACATGCATGACGGTCAGATCTTGTGATACTTTCTGGATATAACACAGACAAAATCTGTTGCTTAAGTTTTAAGCAGCTCCCTACTTTTGGTATATAGTGTATTCAGTGTGATAGTATTTGTAACTTAGGTATCACTGTGTAGTACAGGATAGAGACAGGTTAAGGCCCCTTTACACGCAAGAATTGATTCAAATGGCCGAAGTGAGCAATAATCGTTCCATGTTAAAGCGAAGCTATCACTCACTTGTTGTTAGTGGTCTTTTAGGCCGCTTTCACATGGGCGATAAAATTGTGTGATTTTCTTGCGATGCAACAGTGCTACAAATCGCATGTATGTGAAGCCCATGCTTTCCTAAGGGCTCCTACCCACTGGCGTTTTTTTCTCCACTGCGATGCGATTCTAAAGTTAAAGTCTCGCATCGCAGTGCGAGAAAAACGCAGGCAGATATCCCAAAATCGCTGAGATATCGCAGCGACATCGCCAGGCTTTTTAATGGGGCCAGCGGCAGCAGCGCTAGCCCCATTGAAAAGATATGGAGAATGCCGCTGACTTCTGCCACAGCTGTCACAGCTGTGGCAGAAGTCCGCGTCATTCTCCATATCTTTTCAATGGGGCTAGCGCTGCTGCCGCTGGCCCCATTGAAAAGACTGTCGCAGCGATATCGCTGCGATTTCTCACACTGCTCTGCGAGAGTTTTCACTTACTCTCGCAGCGCAGTGGAGAAAAAAACGCTAGTGGGTGGGAGCCCTAAGGGTTCCTTCACATTATTAATGTTTTGTCTAATGCAATGCTGCAAGATTTATGATGTTTTGTAGCCCATGTCTCCCCATGGAGTCTCCATGTTTATCGCATTGCGCGAATCAGCAGAAGAAAAAAAGGAATACTTACCTAGAAAGTGCAATCTGAGTCCTCCTAATGCTGTCCAAAGCCCCGCCGGGCATCCTGCAGACCTTGTCTGCCCACAGACGGTCGCTTCCTCATTGCGGGATTCAAAAAAATTCATGTTGTGGGGGCGGGATTTATGAATTGGCCAATGAATGCCACGGCTCAGCCAATTCATAAATCCCTCCTCCACAATGTGATTGGTTTTTCAAACTCTGCTTAGCCCAGCAATGCAGAGCTGGATGAACCAATCACAGCCCTCAATCAGAGCCATTGCTTCGTGGAGGTGAGATTTTTGAATCCCGCAACCAAGAAGTGATCTTCCGTGGGCAAACGAGGACTGCAGGATGCCCAGCAAGGCCCCAGAGAGCAGTGGGAGGAACTGAACCAAGTCTTTTAGCTAAGTATTCCCCTTTTTTTTTAGGGAATTCAGCTAGGGGTTATTTTAGGGGGAGAGCTTAACCTTCTCATGACAAAATTGCAATAATTTATTGCTGGCAGCAGTGAAGTGATGCTTGATTTTTCCCAAGCAAAATGCATCACTGATGCTACAAAATCGTGTGTAGAAAGCTGCGATATTGCCTCGATTTTGTAGCGCCAATATCGCTGTCACCCATGTGAAAAAGGCCTTAAGCTGACTTTTCTGTCAACTTGAACAACCTCATTCGCACTCGATGGCTTGCTGGCTTGTCATGCCATCTGAAAGCTCCCCACACAGTGCTTCCTATAGGAATTGCTGAGCGGGGAGCGAGAAGCAGACTAGAATCCCGCAAGCAGCTGGGAAGTTTTTCAGTTTGAAAGCACGGCGCATGCGCTTATGACCTTAATGGTGACGTCAGTGCTCATGCAGTCGCTAAAAAGACTGTCTGTTCTGCTGGGATCTGTTGTACTACATGGGGTTTCAGCAGCATAGCTTCACAGGTGGTGTTGTTTGAGCTGACTGGGTGTGGATTGCGCCAACCAGCCAATCCCCAAGGTCTGTTGCTCATATATACCAGCTCCTCTGCTAGGGACTGCTGGCCTTTTCTCTGTTTGTTCTGTGTGTTCAGTGTGAACGGTGTCGTGCTCCTGCATGTCTGTGCAGCTCTCAGTACGTGTAGTGTGAACTGTGTCTTGCTGTGGGTTCTTTATCATCTAGAACGAGGTAGGTCCCTAGGTTCCAGTGTGGGTTCATCCCTATTGGGACGATCTCCCTACATTGCAGGCAGGTTTCCCTGGGGCTAGTTATCTCATTAGTGTAGGGAGCTGCGAGACATGGAGGACCCATAAAGTGGTCTTGTGGGCTTAAGTATCTTGCCCAAAATACGAATTAATACCTTGTATTGTATCTATTCCATTTGTTTATACATACGGGTATGCTTGGTGCGTGTTATCAGTGTTCATCAGCCGTTAGTTTGTGTCTGTCCATGAGTATAAAGTCCATTTTGCAGTTCTGTTATTCGGTGTAGTTTTGCCAGTTCATAAGTGTGAATGGCGTTACGTTTATGTCTGTTTCTAAGTTATGTCTGCAAGTTTTGAGTCCAGTTCACAGTTCTGCAGTTCACGTGCCGGTAAGACTGCAATGTGTTCATGTACCAGTTTAACATTACTGTCATGCCTTTGGCAGTCTCTGTTCAGTAAAATTGTCTGTACTGTATAAGGTATATGATATTGCTTTATTTCTGGCATTATTAGATGGACTTTCTGTTAGGGCTCCATCTAGTGTGCATTCATATACTGAGCCTCAGTGTATTTTGTCCTCTGAGGGATGCTGTACCTTTTACCCATGACCTCAGTGACATCATCAGCTCAGCCCACAGTAGCCATTTTCTGGCACATTCCCTCCATGTCTGGACTGCTCTAGAGACCCTCTGCAAACCTTTATTATCCAGGCTCACAGCGGCATCGTCGGTATGTGATAACTTCTACCTGATGTCCTACTCTTAGCATCCTGTGTATATATGTTTCCAGTTCCATGATTATACCACTTCTATAGTTTCTAGTCTTGTGTGTGTTATTCAGATAGCATAGCATGTGTCCTAGTGTATGCGCATGCACACTTATCATCCCTCATGGCTGTATTACATGCTTCCTGTCTTCTCACATGTATGTAATGTATTCTATGTACTGCTATGTTAGTGTACATTGCTAAGTGCATCATTTTCTTTGTTCTACAGTTTTACCTCTACCTTGCAATAAAGTTGAAAGCGGACATTGCTCCATCGTCATTGTGTTGCAGGGAAGGTTATCTGCCTGTCTACTTATGCTCCACTCATAGGGAGGACAGAACAGTAAAACGACGGCCCCTTCGCAGGCTGGATAGAGAAACAGGGACTTCTCACAGGCTGGACACAGGGCACCAGCAGTCTAGACAGCAGGATACTAAACCACGTTTTGTGCTATACGCAGAGATACTGCTACAGGACGCCCACTACAGCGGTAAGCACGTAAGCTCGTCCGGAGCGTCACCATGTCAACGTTAGAGACTGGACTGTATGAGACAAGGTCTCACATCTCAGCTAGCTCCAGAAGCTCAAAAGGGTCAGTGAGTAGCTCTACAGTAGCCATTGCTCGTGCAAAAGCGGAAGCCGCCAAAATGCGAGTGCATTATGCTGAGCAAGAAAGGCAATTAAAAGTAGAGAAAGCACGCATGGAAGCAGCACTGGAAAAACTATCAGTAGAGAAAGAAGCTGCAGCTGCTGTGGCCGAAGCAGAGGCTTTGGAAGAAGCAGCGATCTACGCAAGTGAAAGATTCAGCAACATGTCTAGGCGCAGTTCTGGTCACCAAGACAATCTCCAGCGTACTTCAGACTATGTTCAGCTACATGCCAAGTCGGGTAACGACTCGTGCTCAGATCCGGGAGAGGAGTCAAACCTCCAAAAAGAGCTCCACCAGCAACCGGTAACACAGCAAGTGACCTCAGCACACCAAATGCCCAACATCAAATTAGATAGCAGTTTGATATTCAGTCGGCCCTCAGTACAACCTAAGCTTGAACCAACAAATGTTTGGAGTACCACGGTCGCCACCAATAAGAATGAACCTTTAGACTGTGACTATTATCATAGCAGCATGTCAAAGAATCGCTGTAACTCAATAGGACCTCCACAAAGCAACTTACCTTCAGATCTACCACGCAGAGATCAAGGTATGACAGACCTCGTCAAATTCTTTGCACGACGTGAGCTAATAACTAAAGGACTCACGAAGTTTAATGACAGACCTGAAGGCTATAGAGCATGGCGTTCGTCATTCAGAAATATGATCAAAGATCTCGACCTGTCTGTAAGTGAAGAAGTTGACCTCCTAGTCAAATGGTTAGGCAACGAGTCAGCAGAACATGCAAAGCGAATTAGAGACATCAACATTAACTACCCAAGCAGAGGACTAAAAATGATATGGGAAAGACTGGAGGAGTGTTATGGCTCACCAGAAGTGGTAGAAAATGCACTCTTCAAAAGGATTGAGGATTTTCCTAAGATTCCCAATAAAGGATTTCAGAAGCTGAGAGAATTAAGTGACCTGCTGATGGAACTCGAAGTTGCTAAAGGTGAAGGAGACTTGCAAGGTCTCGCATTTTTAGACACAGCACGTGGTGTCAACCCCATTGTACAGAAATTACCTTACAGTCTACAAGAAAAGTGGATTACTCAAGGCTCCAAGTACAAACAACAGCACAACGTCTCATTCCCTCCATTCTCCTTTTTTGTGGATTTCATAAGCCAACAATCAAAGACTAGGAACGACCCAAGTTTTGACTTCTCAACATTTGAAACCACTTACATCAGAACTAACAAACCTGCTTCACTTCGTAACCTGAAAGCTACACCTGTTGCAGTACACAAAACCAGCATATCTGCTGTGCATCCCTCAACAAGAGACCCTTGCAAAGACTGCCCTCTACATAAGAAGCCTCACCCATTGCAGAAATGTAGAGGATTCAGGGAAAAAACTCTTAAGGACCGGAAAGCCTTTCTCAAGGAAAACCAGATTTGCTACAAGTGTTGTGCCTCAACATCTCATAGGGCGAAGGACTGTACAGCAAACATCGAGTGTTCAGAATGTCATAGTAAGGAGCATACCACGGCCTTACATCCTGAGCCCGCCCCATGGACTCTCACGCCTTCAGACCAGGCTACAGAGCATGGCGGGGAGGAGAAAGTCACAGTACTTCCTGAAGTGTCACCCCAGTGTACCCAAGTCTGTGGAGAGGGCCTCAGAGGTAAATCCTGCTCTAAGATTTGTCTTGTTAAAGTTTATCCAATTGGACACAAAGAAATGGCTGTAAGGTTGTATACCATTCTTGACGATCAAAGCAACAGGTCCCTTGCCAGCTCTACTTTCTTCGACATCTTCGACATTGAAGGACATAGCTCTCCATATTCACTTAAGACTTGCACAGGTGTGACTGAAGAAGCCGGAAGAAGAGCTACTGGTTTTCAAATAGAATCCATGGATGGTGAAACATCCCTGCCTCTACCTAAACTGATAGAATGTAATCAAATTCCAAACAACAGAGAGGAGATTCCAACGCCTGAAGCAGCATTACCACATAAGCACTTGAAGACCATGGCCCATCTCATCCCTGCCTTAGATCCTAAGGCTCAAATAGTGCTTCTGCTTGGAAGGGACATCATAAGAGTCCACAAGGTCAGAAAACAGGTAAATGGCCCTCACAATTCTCCATTTGCACAGAAACTAGACCTAGGATGGGTCATTGTAGGTGACGTCTGCCTAGGAAATGTCCACAAACCATCCACGGTAAATTCCTATTGCACTAATACACTGGAAAATGGACGTCCATCCTTCTTCCAGCCTTGTCCTAACAGGTTCCTTATAAGAGACACACCTAGCAGTATTTCATACTCTGACTCTACGGAAATCGGGACCCATTTCTGTGACGAAGACAGAGACCACTTAGGGTGCACAGTGTTCCAGAGGACAAAGGACGACCACAAAATCGCCCCCTCTATTGAAGACGAAGCCTTCTTGGACATAATGGAACAAGGCTTTTTCAAAGATGAAGCAAACAATTGGGTGGCACCACTTCCTTTCAAAACTCAGAGACGCCATCTCCCCGACAACAGAGATCAAGCACTGAAGCGCTTTTTCTCACTCAGACGCAACCTTCTAAGAAGGCCAGATATGAGTGAACATTTCTTCACATTCATGGGGAAGATATTTGGAAACGGTCATGCGGAAGTTGCTCCACCTCTAAGAGAAAAGGAGGAACACTGGTACCTGCCAATCTTTGGTGTCTACCACCCTAAGAAGCCAGGACAGATCCGGGTAGTATTTGACTCCAGTTCACAGTATGAAGGAGTCTCCCTCAATGATGCTCTCATGACCGGACCAGACCTCAATAACACACTATTAGGAGTGCTCATTAGGTTCCGTAAAGGATTAATTTCCATTGTTGCCGACATACAGCAGATGTTTCATTGTTTTCTAGTGAAAGAAGAACATAGGAACTTCTTGAGATTCTTCTGGTTTAAAGACAACGACCAAACCAAAGACATAATGGAATACCGAATGAAAGTACATGTTTTTGGCAACAGCCCGTCTCCTGCAGTCGCCATCTATGGACTCAAAAGGTCTGCCCGAGAAGGTGAAGAAGAATATGGACAAGATGTCAGGCAGTTTGTAGAAAGAGACTTTTATGTGGACGATGGCCTGAAATCACTTCCATCACCAGATGCAGCAATCGACCTACTCAAAAGAACCCAAAGTATGCTTGCTTGTTCGAACCTCAAACTCCATAAGATAGCTTCAAACAGCAAGGCTGTCATGAAAGCCTTTCCCACTCAAGATCACGCCAATGACCTGAAGGATCTAGACTTGGCAACGGCCACAATACCCTTGCAGCGCAGCCTAGGGCTCAACTGGGACCTCAACAACGACACCTTTACCTTTCAGGTGGATCAAAAGCCAAAACCATTCACACGACGCGGTGTCCTATCTACGATCAACAGCATCTACGACCCGCTTGGGTTTGCAGCTCCCGTGACCATTCAAGGTAAGATGCTGCTCAGAGACTTGACTGCAGATACATGCGATTGGGACTCCCCACTTTCCCCAGAGAAGGAGACATTGTGGGTAAAGTGGAGAGACTCCCTGGTAGCATTATCCGACCTACACGTTCCTAGGCCGTATGCACACGTGCCTATTGCAGAGGTCAAGTCTAAAGAGCTGTGTGTATTTTGTGATGCCTCAGTGAAAGCAATTGCTGCAGTTGCCTACCTCAAAACGATTGACATTAAGGGCCAGACACATATTGGGTTTGTGATTGGAAAGGCAAAACTGGCACCATCTCCTGAGCCTACCATACCGAGGCTGGAGCTTTGTGCTGCCGTTCTGGCAGTAGAACTAGCTGAACTCATTGTGACAGAAATAGATATGACACTTGATGACACAGAATTTCATACAGATAGCAAAGTAGTGCTGGGCTACATTTACAATGAGTCTAGGAGATTCTATGTGTATGTGCATAACAGAGTCCATAGGATTAGAAAGTCATCAAAACCTACTCAGTGGCGCTATGTACCGACTGATCACAACCCAGCAGATCATGCTACAAGAGCTGTACCAGCACCACTCCTTAAAGATACCACATGGCTCACAGGGCCAACTTTCCTTTATAAACCAGTACTGGATACTCACAAGAAAAGCACCTATGAACTGCTAGACCCAGATTCCGATGCAGAGGTTCGCCCTCAAGTTTCCACGCTCATTACGACACTTTCTAGCAAACAGCTGGGATCTAAACGTTTTAACAGGTTCTCAACTTGGAAGTCACTAAACCGCGCTGTAAGTTGCTTAATTCATATCGCCAGAACCTTCAGAGCCACGCCAGCAAGATCAAGTCATTGCAGAGGTTGGCACCGCTGTCCAAAGGGCTATACAGTGGATGAACTTACACAGGCCAAGGACGTTGTCATCCATTGTGTGCAACAAGAGATTTACGCAAGAGAACTAGAATCACTCCAAAATCAAAAGAATGTGCCTAAAGATAGTTCCCTCAGGAAACTTGACCCATATATAGATGCTAATGGACTGTTGAGAGTTGGAGGACGTGTCTCAAATGCACAGCTTGATAGTAACGAGTGCCATCCTGTAATACTCCCTAACGATCATGTTGCGTCTCTACTTGTGCGGCATTACCATGAACAGACTAAACACCAGGGACGTTTGTTCACTGAGGGAGCTCTATGTACAGCTGGATTTTGGATAGTTGGAGCCAAAAGACTTGTGAGTAATGTCATTTTCAGATGTGTTACATGCCGGAAACTCCGTGGTACGTTTCAGTCGCAGAAAATGGCTAGTCTCCCTGCTGACCGACTCAGCACTGAACCACCTTTCACAAATGTTGGGCTCGACGTGTTTGGCCCATGGTCCGTCACCACACGGCGCACTAGAGGAGGCGAAGCAAACAGCAAACGCTGGGCTGTCCTATTCACTTGTATGAGCATCAGGGCAGTGCACATAGAAGTTATTGAGTCTTTGGACACATCCAGCTTCATAAATGCATTAAGACGCTTCATTTCTATAAGAGGTCCAGTCAAGCAAATCCGTTCTGATAGAGGTACCAATTTCATTGGAGCGTGTAAAGAGTTGAATATTCCCTCAAACATTGACAGCGACCATGTAAGAAGATATCTTGCGAACCAAGGTTGCACATGGTCATTTAACCCTCCACATTCTTCTCACATGGGCGGCTCATGGGAGCGTATGATCGGCATAGCACGTAGGATCCTTGATTCGATATTCCTCCACGAGGGCACTTCAAGACTCACCCATGAGACCCTCACAACTCTTATGGCTGAAGTAGTAGCTATCATAAATGCGAGACCATTAATGCCAATATCCAGAGATCCAGATGACCCTCCTTTGCTAACTCCTTCTACTCTACTCACGCAAAAGTTCGATGCAATTACAGCTCCTGCTGGTGAGTTTGATTCTAAAGACTTGTACAAGTGTCAATGGAGACGGGTACAAAGCTTGGCAAATGCGTTTTGGGAAAAGTGGAGGAAACAATACATCTCAACTTTACAGACTAGGAATAAGTGGCATTCCAGTAAACCCAACATGGAAGTTGGCAATGTTGTTCTTGTCAAGGACTCTCAGTCAAAAAGAAACGAATGGCCTATGGGACTCATAACCAAGGTTTTTCCTAGTGAAGACGGGAAAGTCAGAAAGGTGGAAGTCAAATTGTGCAAACAAAATGAGCCTAAACTCTTCTTCAGACCTGTTACAGAACTAATTTTATTACTCACAACGAAGAGGTCTTAATGTGGTAACCTTGGGTTACCAGACGGGGAGTGTCATGCCTTTGGCAGTCTCTGTTCAGTAAAATTGTCTGTACTGTATAAGGTATATGATATTGCTTTATTTCTGGCATTATTAGATGGACTTTCTGTTAGGGCTCCATCTAGTGTGCATTCATATACTGAGCCTCAGTGTATTTTGTCCTCTGAGGGATGCTGTACCTTTTACCCATGACCTCAGTGACATCATCAGCTCAGCCCACAGTAGCCATTTTCTGGCACATTCCCTCCATGTCTGGACTGCTCTAGAGACCCTCTGCAAACCTTTATTATCCAGGCTCACAGCGGCATCGTCGGTATGTGATAACTTCTACCTGATGTCCTACTCTTAGCATCCTGTGTATATATGTTTCCAGTTCCATGATTATACCACTTCTATAGTTTCTAGTCTTGTGTGTGTTATTCAGATAGCATAGCATGTGTCCTAGTGTATGCGCATGCACACTTATCATCCCTCATGGCTGTATTACATGCTTCCTGTCTTCTCACATGTATGTAATGTATTCTATGTACTGCTATGTTAGTGTACATTGCTAAGTGCATCATTTTCTTTGTTCTACAGTTTTACCTCTACCTTGCAATAAAGTTGAAAGCGGACATTGCTCCATCGTCATTGTGTTGCAGGGAAGGTTATCTGCCTGTCTACTTATGCTCCACTCATAGGGAGGACAGAACAATTACACTGTCGGTCCATGTAAAAGAGGCTTTAGGCTTCTGACAGACAATAGGTAGTTAGAGGTTGCAATTCTAGATTAGTTGGTTGTTAGGGACCAAGTGTTAGGCCTGAATTTCCTTTCACCACCTGCATCCCTCTTTGCTGAGTGCCAGTTAGAGGACTTCCCCATCATCATCTCATGATCTACTACTGGAGAAATCTTGAATCCATAGTTTTCCACAGGGGCCGCACACACGTTGTGCAGAGCCATTTCAATGTCACTGATGAAAACCTGCCCCCTGTTGGCAAAAAGCGCACACAAGACCATGCCAGACTCAAGTGAGATGGTAATTAAAATCCTGCTGTCCATGTTCCTACGAGCAAAGGGACACATGACATGAGTTGACAGGGCCAAGGCCAAAGTCACCACAAATATTAATGGGGCACCTTTGCCGTATGAACCGGGAAAAACTTGTGGTTCTGGCAGGGCAAGGTGGCCTTCCAAAAACCAGCAACTCATTGGAGGTACACTGCAGATGTGCGCATCTGCTGCCCTTCCATAGGCCCCGATATCAACCAGGTGGAATCAATAGTTGCTGTCTGCCACAGCTAAAAGAACCACAGAAAAAAACAAAACGTGTAGTTCGAAGATCGGGGCAATGAGGGAGGCGGCTTTCTTGCAAAAATCATCTTTCTACCTAGGGCCCCAATTGCAGCATAAACAGCTTTGTATCCGGGTATATAGTAGCGATATCTTTCCCGCAGTGACAGTCGCTATACCAATTACATCAGCCAGTATAAATTTAGAAACATTCATTTTTTCAACATCCCACTCTGCCTGGTATGAGTGCCTTAATTACAGATATTTATAAAATTGTGTGCGTGGTATATCGTACTCTGTGTGCAGTTGGATGAACAACTTCATCTCTCCTCCTGATAATATGTGTGAGACATACCGGACACCCCTATTCTCCCAACTCCCGAAATCCTGAAGTTTCTACAGCTCAGATAGACACATGGTTGCCCGCATAGGCACATATTGGGTACAACCTTCAATACCCATGACATTCCTTACTCTGTCTCCACCAAGTTTTATGTATAAGCACTAATGTAGGGAATTGTGGAGCAGCGGCTCTAAATCCGTGCATTTCCAGCAACTCAAACAGAGGCCTACCTCCAAAGAACTGTGTTAATAAATGATAAGCAGCACCCTGCACCTCTCCTGTCTCCCAGCCCCTAAGGTGTTGAATTTGTGATGCCAAAGAATATGCCCAGGGGTTGGGAAGAGGTAATTCACCCTCCTCTTTAGCTCTACCCAACGTCTCTAACTTTATGCGAGCACATTTTTTCCCCCATATGAGGTCATCTAAAAAGATTGTCTATTTTGTGGAAAAATGTTTGACAATCCAATGAGGTGAGTTATGCAACAAGTATAATAACTGCGGCATCCAAATCATTTTAGTGAGATTCACCATGCCTATCAGCGAAAGAGGGAGCTTGCACCAAATATTGAGCTTCTGTTTCAATCTGAGTATTAGTGAGTCTAAATTTAATTTTGCATTGTCTGAGACCGACTTCATTATATGCACCCCCAAATATTTGAAGACAGGTGCACTGACAAGTTGGGCCCCTTCTATGTTAATTGTCAATTCTGATCTATCCACTGGCATTATAATAGATTTATTCCAGTTTATCGTAAGCCCAGAATACATTCCATACTCAGTAACTGCAGCTATAGCCATCTCTAGGGACTTTCCAGTGTCTCCCAAAAACAGCAAGACATCGTCCGCATAAAATGCAATTCTCTCCTCAGTGTCTCCCCTCTTAAAAAACAATGTCTGGATGTAAACTTATTATACTTGTAAGAGGTTCTATTGCAATTGCAAAAAACTGTGGGGAAAGGGGGCATCCTTGTCGGGTCCCACGATGTAATGGAAAGCTGTCAGTAACGCTGTCATTAATATTAACACATGCCTGCACATTGGTGCACAAAATCTTCAAACAATGTACAGCTGAAGACCATTTAGGGACTGAGGTCTCATGGAATCTGAGCAGAGAATGGTGTTAAAGCTATTTTGGCTTCTTAGGTATGGGCTGGGGTGGATTTTAACTATGTTTGTTTGAGTTCACGGCAGGGTCAGCTGTGAGTAAGCTGGAAAATGCTAGAAGTCACTGGGGAGATTTGGAAGCCCTGGTGATGAATGATGATTGGTCTAATGAAAATGGCGTGAAGAAGCCTGAAAGAGCTGCTTGGGAGCTTGGAGCCTAGCAACAGAATCTGATTGGTGGGAGCTGGTGGTGGGAGGAGAGAGAGAGTTCATAAAAGAAGGTGCTTACAGGATGGGAATTTCAGTTCTTTCACAGCACCACAAATTTTTTCCCTCCTACCCGCCCCTTTTGTTATGTTCTGAACTGTCGGGGCATGTTTAAATGGGGGAAAGCAGCTTGCCTCCTGCGGGTGGGTATAAAGATGGTTTGATATTGGGTATTGGTGTAGACTTGAGGGGTTAGGACTGAGTCTACCTGTTATATATATGGTTATGATTTTGTTATTAAAGGTTATAGTAAACCCGTTAAAAAATAAATGCTGCGGCCTTAAGATGTCACACCTGTGTCTGTCTATTTTATTTTAGGTATATGTTAAGTAATGTTATAGAGCATAAGATTCCATGCAATTAGATGGGACAGAAGCCCATCTTAGTCATTACCTGCCATAAGAATACCCGCTCTACATTATCAAATGCGTAAGCGGCGTCTAGCAAACCAATAATCCGTTCCCCGGTATTTTACGTTGGTATCTGTAAGTTGAGAAATAGTCTACAGATATTAATTGCCGTTGATCTAGATGGTATAAAGCTGCTTGGGTCAGGATAGATGAGGGAAGAGATCACTCCTGATAATCACGTGGCCAAAAATTCAGCTATTATTTGAACATCTGCATTCAGCAGGGTTATTGGCCTGTATGAGTCTATCAGTAATGGGTCCTTATTAGAGATGAGCGAGCATACTCGTCCGAGCTTGATGCTCGTTCGAGTATTAGGGTGCTCGAGATGCTCGTTACTCGAGACGAGTACCACGCGGTACTCGTCTCGATTAAACAAGCACTGACCATTGAATTCAATGGAGCCGTCAATACAGACGGCTCCATTGAAAGCAATGGGCTGCCGGCGATCTCAGGATGAATTTTCGGGAAGGGCTTAAAAATATAAGCCCTTACCTGAAAATCATCCTAAGGGTGCGTTCAGACGAGCGTGTTTTGGTGCGTGCATACGCACGCACAAAAACACGCTTGTAGTTACAACACTGCATTCCCTATGGTGTGTGCACATGTCCGTACTTTGCAGGTGCGTGCCTGCAAAGATAGGACATGCGTGCACCATAGGGAATGCACGCATTGTTTTCAATGGAGCCGCGGCTCCCTGCATTCCTTTTCAGGGAAGGACTTTACATATAAGCCCTTCCCTGAAAAAGAAAGATTTTAGTGTAAAAAAGAATAAAAATGCAGGCATGCTGACAGTGCGGGGGGGGGGGGGGGGTGTCCTCACTCCCGCGCTCGCCGGCAGC
Organism: Eleutherodactylus coqui; assembly: GCF_035609145.1. Classification (NCBI taxonomy): domain Eukaryota; kingdom Metazoa; phylum Chordata; class Amphibia; order Anura; family Eleutherodactylidae; genus Eleutherodactylus; species Eleutherodactylus coqui. The sequence continues at coordinate 60,345,279 of NC_089849.1, forward strand.
CCATTCAATGGGCTAACATCGTTACAGCTGTGGCAGAGGAGAACGATCTTTATGCTGACAGTGCGGGGGGGGGGGGCACTCTTACCGCTATTGTGGCTTAATAGTGGGACCTGGGAACTTGAGATGCAGCCCAACATGTAGCCCCTCGCCTGCCCTATCCGTTTCTGTGTCGTTCCCATCACTTTCGTGAATTTCCCAGATTTTCACAAATGAAAACCTTAGCGAACATCGGCGATATACAAAAATGCTTGAGTCACCCATTGACTTTAATGGGGTTCGTTACTCGAAACGAACCCTCGAGCATCGCGGGAAGTTCGACTTGAGTAACGAGCACTCGAGCATTTTGGTGCTCGCTCATCTCTAGTCCTTATCTGGTTTAGGAATAAAAGTGATTGCCACCTCCCTCGTGGATGGAGGCAACTCTCCTAGTTTATTAGCTTCATGAATTACCATGAGTAAATGTGGGAGTAGTTGCCCACTGAAAGTTTTATTGATTTCTATTGGTAGTCCGTCCAACCCTGGAGCCTCACTGTTCTGCATCGTGGCTTTCACTTCTTGCAGTTCCTCTAGCTCCATTGGAGCATCAAGCATCTCCCTCTGTTTGCGTGCCAGGGAGGACAGCACCACACCAGATAGATACTACAGCGTCTGTTCCCATGACTTCTGCAGTCTGGAGGAGTACAAAGAGGCATAGAAAGAGCATGCTGACTCCTTAATAGCACACGTGTCGGCATCAAGAGTTCCTTGCTTATTCCTTAAAGAGGTGATAAAGGTAGAGCCCGTTTTTGCACGGGTCATGACTGCCAGCATATGCCCAGTATGCTCCCCCTCCATAAAGTAGTTCTCTCTAAGAAATCCTCGTTTATTGGCTGCCGTCTATAATGTTTGGCTATTTAACATTTCTTGGGCCTCTTTCAAATTACTGAAATTTTTTGCCGTATTATTTTGTAAAAATAGGAACTCTGCGTCTGTCACACGTCTCTCAAGATATCGGCCTATCTCTCTACATGCCTGTTTAGTCTGTGTAATATTTTGTATAAAAAGGCCTCGTAGACTTACTTTCATAGTATCCCACTCTATGAATACACTCGAAGTGTGCCTATTTAAAGCAAAGTATTCCTTTAACTGTCCTGAAATATGTGATTGCTGCACAATATACAACCAAAAAGTCTCCAAAGCAGACAGCCAGAGGGATCGCCACTCACATGTTGTAGGTCTACCAATAATGGTAAGTAATCTGAGAGCATTCTAGGCAAATACGTGATTTTTTGAGGATGGTACTTTACAGTGGGCTGTTACCCACTGCCAAATCAATGCGTGACAGCGTACCATTCATACTAGAATGTCATGAATAGCATTTGATTTCCGGATGTATAGCTCTCCAGAGATCCAAAAGTGATGTTTCCTGCAGCCAACACCTCAAAGAGTTAGCCCACCCTAGACATTAACTGTCTCTGATCGAAGCTTATCCCAAACAGGGTCTATCACAGAAATACATCTCCCATTATCAAGACAAATAAATAAAGAAGATCCGCAGCAGACCAGAGGATGAAGTAAAACAAAGTTCTTTTATTCCAAATCCATAAATGGTACAGGCAGCGACGTTTCGACCGTCTCCGGTCTTTATCAAGCATTATCAAGACAGGGATGTCCAGTATCTCTACCACAAGCTCCAAAATCTGTTGCAGCACCCCACTATTATAGGATGGTGGAATATATACGAAAACAAGGCCACAGATAAAATTGAAAAATTTGCAGTGCAAACAGATAAAGTGACCCTTCGAGTCCAATCTCCGTGAGAAGCACTGAAAGGGAATTGCTCTATGTGTCAGAATACTAACACCTCTCCAGTGGCTTGAGTAAACAGAATGGTAACGATGTCCTACCCAGCTCACCCTGAAGGCATCAATACTATCTTTAGAGGAATACATTTCTTGAAGACAGAGTACCAATGGGTGATACTGCTTCAGTGAGCAAAAAATTGCAAGTTGCTTCACAGGATCATCCATACCACGCACATTCCATGTTACAACAGTAAACTTTTCAACCATTTAAAGACAAGTAAGCATATACTCCCCTCCGGATATTTCCCCATTGCAATAGAACTAGTATATATGCAATGTATAATGGAATACCTTCACAATCACACAAGAGAAAGATTATACAAACAATAGAACTCTTTTTTACAACATGTAACTTCTGGACCTGCTTAAGGCCGGCTGTCCACGGGCGTTGCGAAGTCCGACGGCAGATCTCTGCCACTGGAGCCACCGCCCGGGAGCAGGAGCCGCACATGTTTCTCCGCCGGTCAGCCTAATCTAATAGATAGGCTGACCGCGGAGAATCTGGGCAATTCACAGCATGCTGCACATTGTCCGCCGTGAGCGGAGAATCGCAATAGTTCTCCGCTCTGGGACACTGGCCGGCACTTTCCATAGCGATGCTATGGAAATCTTCAGCCTGCGTGATTCGCCTGCGATTTACCACCGGCGAATTTACAATCGTGGACAGGGGGCCTAATACTCAACAGGTTAGGGCACCAGTCCTCCATGGTTTGGACACACCTGGGCGTCCAGGCCCCATGGGACAGAAATAGGAGCATGAACCTTGTATAAACATAAAACTGCTCCACTAATTTCCCCAGGTACAGCATTTTATCATTAGCACTCAATATAAATTTCAATTATCCCAATTGTCAATGAGTGCTCGCGGGCTCCTTGATGAACTAGCCACAGCATGCAGCCATTGTCGTTATGATTGAACCAAGCAGTGACATCTTTTGGACTCTCAAAAAAAGGGTCATCTCAAGTGTTGCGATACGTAATTTTGTAGGATACAGTATAGCATAAGGCACATGAAGACTCCGCAGACGTCGCTTCACATCTTGAAAGGTTTTGCACTTTTTTTGCACTTCTGCAGGAGAAATTTGGATAAAGCTATATTTTGGTGCCATTGAATGTAATACTGCCTTTCTCCTTTGCTTTCTGCAAAATTATGTCCTGATCTTTAAAATGCAATAGCTTTATCAGGACAGATCATAAAGTGGCTCCCGGAGGAAGTGGGCGGGACGGGACATGATGTGCTCTCTGCACTGCAAACATGGGAGTAAGGATTTCTTACCCAAATATATTAGCAAGCCAAGACTAAAAAAAAAAATAATCCTATGGGTTGTTGCCCAAAATGTTTTCGGGCAGACCAACTACCCGGACGTCATTATGTCTTGACCTGTTCTGCAGGTCATCAAATTTATTCAGCAGGGTGACCACATTTTGAGTATTTCCACCAGTGTCCCACCTTAAGGGCAGTATTTGATCCTCTGCAAATTCCCACTTTCTTCTCCACAGCAGGAGTACGCTCTGCAAACTTCTGTAGATCGTAGCTCATCTGCCCCAGACTTTCCTGTAATGAACCCACCTGGGACTGCAGGCCAGTGTGAGCAATATTACAATTATGTAGTGCCCACAGGATCTCTCTCAATGTAGGTTCCCTTTCTTGCACTACTGCTAGATTTCTCTGGGGACTTCTGTGTGCATTGCCCTCCATCACAGTCAGTACCCCCAGCATCATGTGCACTCATCACTGCACCAGCAACAGTGTCCTGATCAGGGGAAACTCTGTCTTTTTGCAAGAAATTTTCCTCAGCCAGCGGGTCAATGCATACAAACTGTGCTAGCTTGGCAGCAGTGTCCTCTGCCTTCCTTGCTGCTGCACCATGCTTTCCCTCTCTGACATCACATCTTGATTTACAGTCCCTCCAGCATCTCCTGGCCTGAGAGTTATCACTGTGGCATGCAGTCTGCAGGAATCATCACTCCCCAGAGAGTCCACCAACATCAAGGTGAGCTTCTGTGCAGTAAATATGTCCCAGTGTGCAGGATAATTGCAGGACCTAAGCAGGAACTCAGCTCAAACACAGCCACTCACATGCTCTGTCTCTTTCTTTCCACTTCTAATAGCAAGGTTCTCAAATGTATTAAATTAAATGTATATTTTTACCTGACCTTTCACTTTCCTTCCATAATGTTAAGTGTACCAAGGAGCCTGCCAAATGTTTGCTTACCTGTCTTTGTAAGGTGCAGCCTGTGTCTAGCAAGAAGTCCATCATATAGGTAATTCACTCCATGGTCTAGAAATTCTAAATTTGCTTTTGTAGTAGTGTTGTCTCTACATGTATTAAAAGGAATGTGTAGTTGTCTGTAGGACTCAAGAGTCTTGATAGCCTATCAGACACATTTTTGCTTTGTGCACCTGGAAGACAACACACCTCTCATGAGGATATGTCAGGTCTGCAAACAGCTGCCTCTGTTCCTCTCTATAGGGAATCCCCCACAACCACCACTCCTTCTCTTCTTCACAGCAACACTTTTTTTTCTCCATCCATGAGGATTTTGAGTGCTTACTACACAGTTCTTTGTGGGCAAAGTCATTTCTTGATGTACCTCTACATTGTTCTCTTGAGTGAGAACCTGGTACCGGTTACCGAGCAATATGGGTGCTGGCTGCCTCCTGATCTTCCTGCTTCTTTGGGTCACATGCTTCCATTCTTCAGCTTCTGCAGGTACAATAAAATTTTCTTTTCCTTCAACATTTTAAAGACTTTCTTCTGCTCTATCAAAAAAATACTCATTTTCCTTAATGAGTTTCAATGTAGTGTGAGTGAAATTTAGATTGGTTCATAGAAATTGGTTCATTTTGATCATCCCTTTAGGACGTTCTGAGAGACTGTCATGCCCCGTTCATGAACCATGAAACATTTCCTAATTTTGTACTTTCCCAGAATTTAGGAGACACAATTATCTGTCAATTTGTCTCAGAAATGGTATCAGGATGCACCAAAAATTGCTGAGTGCGTGGGGGTTATCCTTTTATTGTTCTGTTTATACGACATCTGCAAATTCCAAAAGTGATATCTTAGCTTGGGAAAATCATTTTGTAGCCAAAGAGTTATTTATCCATATATCTTGTATATGTGATATTTGTATAATCCATCCCGTATCTATATGATGGTTACGCCTTTCTTTCCTTTTAATAAAAGCATGGTGTTGGGTGTCTGAGATTCAGAACCCCATTACCATTAACTGGATTCAGGTCTCTTGTCTGAGTTTATGGTCAACGCCTAAATCCCTTGTGACTTGTACTTAACAATTTTACCTGATCTAGGTGTACTTCTTTAAAAATTCTTCGACAGTTTGGAGGCCCCAGCGAGATGCTATTCCTTTACACTTACTACTGAACGGGGAACAGCGGCCTTCTTCTCTCGGACAAAGCAGTCCCCCGGGGCAAGAGATTTTCTCTTGACTTCTCCCTAGAGAGGCGGTCGTCTGTGGTGTCAGTGTCAGGTGTATAGCTTCAACATTTATGAACTTGCTCCCTATCAGGTAAAATTATCTTTTCGTTTGTTTGTCTTTTGTCTGTTTTTATATACTACCTTTGATGCTTTTATCCATGGTTCACAGGTTAAACTGCCATAAGGCGTTTATGCAGTGTGTGGTAATAAAGCATACAGGTGGAGTCCACACAGAGCTGGAGGCACATGCACCTTAGCAAAGTTGGAACCAGCAACCTGGGTTTGGACAAGTGATGAATTTCCCTACCAAGATGTTCCATCACATATGTTATACAAACGTGACATATCAGATAAGAAGGTACATTTTTCACACACACATTGGGCCTGGAAGGCTGGAGCAGCTTTAGGTGGACCAATAGGTATGATGTTTAACTCACTGAGGAATACTCATATGATAGAGGCATTAGGAGATGCATTTGATAATATCACTGATACACTGTTTGATATACTTGGTGTTCAAAATGAATACACAAAGCAATTAATTTTAGTCACTAATCAGCATACACTAGTTTTAGACTATCTCACTGCTTCACAAGGAGAGCTATGCCAATAGTAGGACCCTCCTGTTGTCACTATATAAATCCATCAGGGACACTGCAGATCACTCATGACCTAGAGCAAGCAAGAAAAGTGTAGGAATTGTACCGCAAAGCTATATCTGATGATGAGACTAAGTGGCCAGAGTGGCTATCTTACTTAAATCCTGTAAATTGGTTCAAGGGATTGGGTGGCATGATTTCAGGGGTTGTAAATATGTTTTTGCAAGGAGTATTGTTTATTCTGGTGATTGCCATAATCATTAAGATTGTTATTATGATATCTAAGAAAATCATGAGTACTAATTGTAAATGTTTTCCAGGACACTCTCCTAAGGAATCTTTGGATTCACACACTCCTGAAATGCACGTTATGACTGTTCTGACAACTGATAAAGCACCTTGTACCCTATGTGGAAAGCATACGTTGCAGAAATTTAACAATTGCATGTGCTGTGGATATGAGAGCATACCCTAAAGAATTCCATGATTGCTGAAAGACCTAAAGGATTACAATATGCATACAATGGACAATTTATAATAATGTTTTATTATTGGACTCATTTATTCATATTTATCTACATTAAATTTTGATGGCATGTTTTGGAATTATATAACCCCTCACTTGCTACTTGTCTGAAGTATCCATGTTAGGGAAGAGATAGGGATAATAGAGACCTGAACCAGTTGGGGGATGGGATAGAGGAGTCGGAGGAAGATCTCCTGACTTTTCTCAGGGCAGGTCTTGACAAGCAGGGCTAGTGAGGGTAGCAAGGATAGCAGGTCTACTTTGTTTTAAGTTCTCTAGTATAGTCTAGCATCCTTGAATGCCCTTTCTGAGATAAATTCAGAGGGAGTTGTGAGCGAAATTTAGGTGGTTTGGCTTTTCTTCTGGTAGGTCTGTAAACATACAGCATACATTGCTGCTCACCATATCGCTACTCGCCCCTTCCATGTTAGTTGATCTCCACTTACAAACTTCTAAAAGTCAATAATTCTAGTGATGATACAGACCTATAAGTTGCTACTAAGTGTAGAACCTCTATTGGCATGTGGTCTGGTGATGTCTTCAGAGCAGCTAACTCCGGCTACACCCAGCAATTTTCCCGCTGACAGCGACTCTTCACTCTTCCCAGAATGCAACGGGAATATGTAAATTATGTTCTTGGAGCTCCAATCTCTGTTCTCCTGGAGTCCAAGGTTTATACTCTTTGATGAGCACTGTCTGAGCCACTTCCTGGCTTTGTCCATCTTCTGTGGTCACACGGCGAACTAGACTTGTTGTTCTACTAGTCACCCCCTCATCCCTTGACTAATGTCGGTTACATCTTGTTGTCTTTTTGGGGATGGTGTGGGTAATACATAAATCTTTGTCACCACACGATATAATCCCACAGGTGCTGGCCGGCACCCTGCCCTACAGACAAGGCAAGTCTTTCTGCAGTCTGGGTTTTGTTGTCCACAGCTTTTACATGTCCGGTACGGTCCATTTATCATCGTATAGGGTGGTGTATAGACCGGAGGGGCAGTCTGACTGGGGATTGTCTGTCTAGTGTCCTCTTTTGTCATGTCTACTGTCCTGGATATCTGGCTGTCAAAACATTGATAGGTCCTTTGTTCTTTCTCTTCATACTCTTTATAACCACCTCTGACACTTTCCTCTATTGACTCGCCATCTCAGTGAAACCATTGTTACTCAACCATCCTCTCTGCTCACTGCTGAATCTTTGCCATCTTTTAATATCCAAACAGCCCTCTGGACCCATATTAGCTGTTTTCAGCATTCTCTAACACCCTTTCACTGCTTCTTTATGCTCTCTCTCCTTCACTATTTGTCTATCTGTTTTATGAACATTCCCCTTCCCACCAGCATTTGCCTGTGAGTTCGCCATGACTCACCTCAGGTTTATCCTGCAACTCACGACACAAGTACTTTGTCATAATCGTAAAACCTGCAAATGCCTTCCCATGTAACTCACAACACAGGTCTATTTCACTCTGTTTATCCTGTTGTAATTAGGAAAGACTCCAAATGCCAGCACAATTATTTCTTACACTGAACCCTTGGCATTGTTTATACATGTATGTATGTGTCTATGGGAAGTGGGCGGTAGGGTACCCTTTTCGCTGATCAGTAACAGCTTTTCACATAATCCATACCACAAGGGCAACAAACTAAGCTTCCAAGTACAACTAGCAAAGTCATCTCTAGTTCATATCTCATGATCCTCAGTCAGAACAATAATCATCATCATCCAAACCAATCACTCCCAGACAGTAAGGATTAGCCAATGCAGTCAGGTGTGACATGAAGATTGATTTTCCAGAATGTATGAGGAACAATTTGCTAAGTGGAAGGAAAATCATTCTGGTTTATGGGTTGTGGACAGAATCTATGAAATATATGCTTGAGGTTTCCTCTCTGAGACTGGTTAATGCTGCACACATATGACAGACACCAGTTAACTATTTATGCATCACCACAAGAGATACCATCTGTTTGGTTCTTACACACTGATGTGAACATGACAGTTATGCTTGCCCTCACCACTGGATGAGGGACACTCACTATCCCAGGGAAAGACAGATACAAGTTGTAAGAATAGGCTTCTTATCTTATTTGAGCCCCATTATTCTGTCACTCACAAAGACAAAAAGGTCACCATCAAGGTCCGCTGGAGATGTAAAAAAATCAGTTGTTACTGTTCAGGCGCCAAATTTTGTTAGCGCAAACTCTGCTATCTGTATGTATAGAGTATCCTAATGCTAAAATAACAGGATATAACTGATAAGAACAAGGGTCAGAAACGCTCTTTTCTCCTTAGGGAGAGCAACTATATACTATAAACTAAGTGAGGAGACTCAAATGGCCAAGCACGCTCCTCTGGGTAATATGCAAATAAGGGAGATGGAATAAATCCTCCACAGTGCCACCCATTGAAAGGCAGCATTCCTTCGAGTCAAAGTCAGACCTTTTATACAAGCCTTGTTACAATGACTGGGAATTAAAAGCAAAGCCAGACCCCATGTACACACAGCTGTTTCCGGGTTATTGCCCTTCATCAGTGTACAGTAGGAGTCTGGCTTTTGCTAGTGAGAGGCCTGGGACGGGGGTCAGAAAGTGCATCAGCCCTCCTGAAGTTCCTTGAAGGAAATTAGAACACCTCTGCTGAGTAGGTGAATACATCCTCTGATATTAAAAAGTTTTTGTGATGTCCTGTCTACTGGCTGTTGTCATGGAACAGTATATCATATTGGTGAGAAACCTGTGGAGTTCCACCACTTGTTGAGAAAGTCTTGAGAGTTGCATCCAGTATTGCCCCTGATCTGCTTCAAGAGGTAGAGGGAAGAAGAACCTGGTCCTAGAGTAAGGACCCTATATGCCATAGTTAAAGACAAAGTAGCTTTCTCTGAAACACGACTTATAGACTGTATTGGAGGTGGTCCTGAAGCTGTACCAGACATGTTTGCGTATCCTGCAGTCTTAAGCAGATGATCTGGAGTCAAGAAGCTGATCCTCTAATTGCGCCTCTTTACCAGGCAGTGAGTGCTGAAGACCAAGAAATGTTGAAGATGTCTCATGTTCACTCTGGAAGACATCAGTTTGTTAACCCATATTGTTACCAGAAGATGGTCCTCAAAAGTCTGCTTGACCACCATGGTCATTTAGGACCTGCGAAGACTTATGGTTTAAGATTGATTCTACTTGCCTAAAATAAGAGATACAGTGACTTGCCTGTGTAGATGCTGCCTCACATGTTTGCAGAGAAAAACTCTCCCAGCTCGAGCAGCCTTTATGAGTCACCTGAAGAGCTCAGGCGCAATGGAGCTAGTCTGCATAGACTTCCTTTGTATTTACAATGATTCAGGAGGATTTGGAAATGTATTAATGGTGACTGATCACTATACTCTATATGCTTAACCCTTTCCAACTAAGGATAAAAGAGTAGTTACAATTGCAAGAGTGCTTTGAGAAGAGTATTATTTTAGTCTACCACACCGGTTGCATCGCAATCAAGGCAGAAATTTTGAGAGTAGGCTAATTAAGGAGTTATTTCAGTTGCTGAACATCCACAAAACCCAGACAACCTCTTACCATCCTGAAGGAGATGCTGTTCTTGAAAGATTCAACAGGACCTGTGATAGACATGATGATTATTTATAAAATGTCTATCGTTTAATATAACCCAAATGTATTTTGCTATTGTAATGACTTTTAGCTCAGGAGTTTAAAGGACACACACACAATCTAATCATAGTATTTGCTAGACAATGGATGTCTGATCTAATGTTAGTTAAGTACATAGAAGTTACACAAGTTGCACAACCAGCTTCTAAGAGTTAAGGGCCATGGTGTCGTGTATATCCTTATATCCTGTGTTTAATACTGAGTGTTTGTCTAGCCCCCTTCCACTCCTCATCCTGAAGCTAGGTAAACAATGAGTCATCACTACACGGAGATGACTTCAGCTAGAGGACGAAGTCCATACCACCTCAACACTTGGAGGGGGTGGGCAGAGAGGTGGGGGATTCTGTATGATCCGACAAATGAGAATCTTATATGTTACTGATGTAATCTGTTGCACGCCCATTGAAGGGCGGTTGTCATGTGTTATAATAAAAAGCCTGAGCCTCTACACATGGTAGAGACTCTCTCCCGAAAATCTACAGAACACGGTAAGATTGCTTTATGTAAATCTACCGATGTGATCTGGGTTCTGACTGCTTTTCTGCCTGTTCCTGATCCAGAGTGATAAATCAATGAAAGGCAGGTAATATAGTTCTTTCTTACTCGGAAAAGACCACCGTTTTAACCTGCTTAAGGGGTATTTTGTATGCTGTGTCTGTTATGTCTGAGACGGTTAAAAATTGTGTATACAAGACCAAGAGATAAATTCTGTGAGGGTTAATGTGTCGGGAGGGCGGACTCGGCTGTTTAAGTCTGAGGGAACACGCCAGTGACACGTGCTCCTAGGTAAAACTAGTGTGAGGTTAGGAAGATTTATGATACGTATACTTAACTTTATGATTGAGCGTGTTATGTTCTCATATGTGGAAAGGTATATACTGTGAAGTATAGCCGTGCTTTGTGACGGCTGATTTCTCCAGAATATTATTGAGGTTTTGGTCATTGAAAATAATCGTCAGTCTCTGTGTATAGCTAAATGTCCTGTCTAGGACGTGTACAGGAAGTGCTCTTCGGGATTGCTAGTAGACCTTGGGTTGATATAAAGGTAGATGAGATATATACCTTGGGTTGATATAAAGGTGGATGAGATATATATATATACATTGAGCCGTTGTGGGTATTCTCCAGTAATCCCGTCTGTCTGGTATTATAGAAAGAATGTGCAGTGTTTATTGTTGGGGGGAGGGCTGCTGATAAGAGTGAACTGAAAGCTTTTTCCAATTAACCCTTTCTGTTTACTTTGTCGTTCCCTGTGTTTTGTAGAATTAATGTGCATTATAATTCTGAGTGGGAAAGAGGTTATATGGAAAGGATTTGAAGAAAGCAGATTTTACAAGAGAAACAGTACTGTGTGCAGAAACTTTGAATAGAATAGAATAAGCAGGTAGCATAGAGTTGAGCAAAGTGAGCAAGGACAAAGGTCATAGAGCTTGTCATCTGGTTGCTGAAGGCAGCAGAGTTTACTGAACATGTAGAAATGTTATACAAAGAGAAGGACCAGGAAAAGTTGCAGAAAGAAATGTTAGGTCATGGACAGATAAGATAGGTTGTAGAAAGTTTTCAGAAGATGAGCAGGAAGCCTAGCAGAAAGAAATGTGTTTTTAGATTGCTAGAAGGAGGTATAATGTAGTTAAGAGATTGAAGAGGGGAAAGCATGTAGGGGGGGTATGTGTATTGCTTATGAACAATGTAATGTCTTTGTGTTGACTGCGGCCCCTCCCTGTAATGGCGGCCGTGCTTGCAATGTTTACAATCCAACATAGTGTGACTCTGCAGAAAATGTAGTGAGGCCTGCCCCCACCCTGAAGTTACTTCCCCCCCATGTGCTCACTTTCAGGGTGTGTGATGTTACTTCCGGTCCCTCCCCATCCGGGACAGGACCTGGCCCCGCCCCTTCCTCCTCCAGCAGCCATCTTGCCTCACCTGGAAGTGCTGCTACTCAGCAGCCATTTTGCCTCACCTGGGAGTGCTGCTGCCCCTGGCCCCGCCCGTTCCTCCAGCGGCCATTTTGCCTCACCTGGGAGATTTGTAGCCCCGCCCCCTTTCTGCCTCTGGCGGCCATTTTGCTGCATTTGGGAGGCCTATATTTCCCAATGCCACTGTATCCAGTGCTAACATCATGATTGTCTGAAGTAAGGTTTTGTTTGACCAGACTTTGTTACGCTCCAAGATGTGGCCACTTTGGATGTGTGATAAGTTCAGGGAAACAAACCTTTGTGGAGATGCAGCTTGGGACATAGTAGATGACTAAGCTGGTTTATAGTGCATGGAAGATTGGAGTTGATGCATGGGGGGCAGAGGCCGGGAATACATGACAGGGGACGCTCTCTCATGTTCCCAGGGGCTCTGTTTTCCACTGCCCGCTTCTCCAATGGATACTCAGACAGATGATGTTATGGAAGGCTCCTACAGATGGAATAATTTCCCTATAGTCACCCAGCAAACTTTTTCATGCAATTTGGTGAAGTAATTTAACTTTTTATGTGAAGAAAGAGGGATTGAATTGCCCAGAGTAGGATGTTAAGTCATCCGTATTCTTTAGTTTTTCTTTAAGTCTTTTGTATATTCTAGTGTCAGTCTACACTGAAGCTATAATTATATTCCGACAGCTAAACGCTGGCCATACCCTGAAATACTATTACACTGGGTGACGTAAAATTTTACTTGTGTTGCGCCCCCTTGTGTTAAAAAATGCTAACTGCGACCTGAAATAAAAAAAAAATTTTTTTTTTAAGGAGATTTTCGCTCAGACTTCGCTGCATACAATGTCACCTTGACCTACAAAGTGCTTGTTTTTGTGCCTCTTGGTTTACTAGTTTGAACGCAATGACTCTTTTTCCATTGAGTATTGCGGTTCAAAAGGGGGGAGGCATAGGTGATCTGGGTCATAGATGATCTAGGTGTTGTAGATCAGCTATTGGGTTTGAAAAATAAATAAATGATTTTGTGCTACAAGATTCCGAGCCATGTGAAATAGAACATCAGCACGATTATTTAGTACTAATTCAGTAAGAAACTGCAGATATGCAAACAGTTACCAGAACCCCTGTTGATAATGCATATGTTGAGCTTTTTGCAGATGGTACCAGGGTGAGGATTGATGACTCCACATCGGATATGCAGTGGTCACACAACAAGATGTCCTAGAAGCAGAAGCTCTGCCTCCGCATGTCACAGTACAATAAGCGGAATGGAAGGCCCTCACTGAGGCGTGTAGAGTGGCGAGAGGTAAGACCGGCAATCCTTTACACTGACTCCTGGTATGCATTTGGCATAGCTCATGATTACGGCCCAATATGGAAGGCCAGACAGTTTTTACCTCAGCAGGACAACCAATAGAGAATGGTGCAGCGGTACAGAGTTGCATGGAGGCCCTGCTTCTACCTGACAAAGTTGAGAGTTCGCACCGATTCCTACACTGGAGAGGCGAGAGACGACACCCTCGCTGACAGCGCAGCAAAGGCAGCGGCCCTCAAGCCGTGGAAGAAAGAAGAAAGATACTGACAGCATGAGTCAGTGGTAAAAAAAAACTTTGGACATTGACAAAAATTTGGACTTTGATATGCTAAAAGACTTTTACAGTTACAAGCCAGCAAGGAAGAAAAGAATAAATGGACTAATATGGGAGCAGCAGAAACAGGACAGCGTGTGGTGAACAGTCAACAGCACTTGCCCACCACAGTTCCTGTATCCCATGATGGCCCAGCTGATGGACGCAAAGACCCACCTAGTAAAGCAGTAATGACGACGACGCTTGAAAGAGGTTGGGCGACTTCTAGGTTCTCTGTAGCTGCTGCATCATTTGTCCGGTTTAGCATGATCTATGCCATGGGTAAGTCAGGGCAGAAGTAAATTTGCCACATCACACTTGCCGGGACCACTCTACCCATTTCAGGGATTGCAAATTGACTACGTTCAGCTCCCACTTGTTGGGAAGTATGACTACGTGCTTGTTGTTGTTGATGTCTTTGCAGGTTGGAGGCCGACCCTGTTACCAAGGTAAACAAGTAGGTAACCGCAAAGAAGCTCATGAATGAGGTAAACTGTGAATATGGGGTACCAGAAGTGATTCAGAGTCAGACAGAGGTATAAACTTCGCAGGTGAATGTAACATGTCATGTCTGCTCTGGGTGTATCCCAGGCCTTTTACATATTGTACCACCTTTAGTGTAGTGGAAAGGTGGAGAGACGTAGTGGCACGCTAAAAAGTAAGATACTTAAAAATGACGCCACTTTGGAAAGACTGTCATCCAATAGCCTTATACAGTGTTAGATATGAACCCAGGGGGGATTATACATTGTCTCCCTACGAGATTGTTTGGGCTAGCCCCAAGGCTAGGTCGTTACTATCCTCAGTGGTTACAATTACAATCTGATGTGTTGACTGAGTATGTGATTTCCGTTGTTAAGGAACTAACCAAAGCCTATGCACAGGTGTTCTCTTCCAGACTCAGAGGCAGACACTGGGACACATATCTTGCAGCCTGGGGATTGGGTGTGCATCAAGAAGTTCCTCAGGAAGCACCCTCTTGAGCCCCGATTTGATGGCCCCTATCAGGTGCTTCTGACTACTGCCACAGCTGTGAAACTAGCCGAAAGACTTACATGGATCCATGCTTCATACTGTAAGAAAGCTTCAGATCCGGGAGACCAGTCTTAGTTGTGCTAAAGACATTACTCTGGTTAAGGCTAGTGAGAGAGGAGGGTGGCAACTGGAATCCTTAGTCGGAAGAATATGGGGGTATGGTTACCTTCTGGTATAACTCGTCCAATGCTCAAGTAGCTGCATATTCCTTCGACTATTGTACTGTGGTCCCGTGTCTAGGCGCAAGATCCCACCGCAGGCCAGATTTAGCTCAGTCCAGCTGGTTATATGACTTATATACCCGGGGAATACAATATGTTTGCGCCACTGATAACGTCTGGGGAGAAGACTGCCGTTATTGGGGATTAGTGGGATGGAACGCAGGAACAGACTAGTCCTATAAACCGAGAAGTGCCTTAAATAAGAAAAATAAGAGCGGGAAATCCCTAATTAGTCGTATAACCCTCCTTGAGAGTAATAAGGACAGCAGGTATTGGAAGGCTGAACTTAGTATGCTGCTTGGTTTTAATGCGGTTGTTACACTAACCATGGAAGATCCAAGCCCGGGGGACGGGGAGACTTATAGTCTGGGGACATACCGGTACGGGAGGATAGATCCCTTAGGGAAGTTTAAAATAAGGGATATGGTAGATGCAGCCGAATGGAAGCCTTCACTTAGTCCCGTGCCCATAATTAACCCCCTCCGCCGTAAGATAAAGACCTTGACGAACATGATGATCATAGCCGACCCTACCTTTTGAGGACACCTTGACAGTAGCGACTGGCTACTCTGACCAGAATCTCTGGTTGGAGTTGATGAGGTACAATGCTAACAGGAGCAACAAGTCTAACTGTTGCGTGTGCGGTAGTGCCCGACCACACTCGGGGATGGTCCCCCTAAATCTCCCTGTAGATGCTGAAGAGTGGTTTATTAGTCTCTTCACGAACATTTCCGCTAATTACACTGTCCGTGAGAAATGGAAGAAGGAATACTCTATAACTACTTAAGTGTTTTGCACCGGAGAGAGTATTACTGACTACCCTGGAAACTACACCTGCCAGGCAAATAGGCAGGGTGGAGGGAGATTTTTGGGGAACTCGCCAACGGGTATTGCTCCTCCTACAGTATGATAGGAGGGGAATAGATGCAGAATCAGGTCCAGTCCTTAGGAGACGTTTACTGGCTTTGTGGAGACATGAGGTAGAGGACCCGCCTGGAGGGTAATTGGACAGGGGAGTGTGCCTTAGTAAAGCCCTTATGCTCCTCCACATCCTGTCAGACACTAACGTTTCCCTTGTTTGAAAAAGATGAAGAGCCAGTTCTGATAATGCCAACCACGTACGCTACCAAAGAAAAGGAGAAATGTACTAGTACTGCGCCTGCCCCGATCTCCTAAGATGGATTGTCAGTGGAATTCCCATTTGCCTAGGGATAGTGCAGAAGACCTTAGGTTCCGGCGAGGGCACACCCTGTGGGGTGTTAACTTGTACAGATAGAGGGTATGGATGCCCGGAAATGAGCCCAGGGAATCCATGGCCTCCCTCTGAGGTGAGGTAGGGATCCCCCCCTCCTAGGAGTAGGGACTTACGGGCAGTGGGAAAACCCTGACGCAAGGGTGAGGCGACTTGGACGTGTTCACCATTAGGACTATCTCCAGGAGGGACACTGGTGTGGGTGAAGATTAGGGAGTCCCACACCGTGCGTACCTGTGCACGCTACTAGTATTGTAACATTATGCTAGAGCGAGAAGAGAGACCCCTGGTGGTAGTTTTGATCTACACGTGTACATTGACGTCATAGGATAGCCAAGGGGGGTACCTGACAAGTTTTAAAAATTAGAGACCAAGTTAAAACTAGATTCGAGTCCATTTTCCTGATCATTATGGTAAATAAACGTTGACTGGATTAATTATGTTTATTATAATTAGCAGTGGTTTATAAATTATACTAGAGACGCCTTATAGGGACTAGTCGACCAATAGGACCTACCTCGACTATGACTTTTTTTTAAATAGAGTGACCTTAGATATGACTTTAGCTAAAAAGGGGAGTGTCTGAAAGATGATAGGGGAGACTTGTCATACCTACATCCTAGACGACACGTGACCCGCGGGTAAAGACGCAGTTGCTATTAAGAAGCTGACCACACTAACTAAAAAGAGCTAACTTTTGGGACCAGCCCTCGCCATGGATGAGCGGGTGGTAAAGGATCCTGGCACAGACGGGCGTCGCTGTTGTATGTGAACTGATGGTTACCTTTTCTGTTCTAGTCTGCTGTGTTATCCCCTGTGTCAGAGAGACCTGTGAAACTGATGCTGGAAAAGCCGCTCCCACCATGAGTTTGCTGGATGCATCCCCAGAAGGAGTGGACAAGTCCTACACCCCCTTGAAGACCCTAAAACGAACCTTCAACGCGCTCCAGTTATAGGCTCATGCGCAGAAAACTGTGAAAATTAGATAGAAAATTAGAGGATAGACATTTTAAGGGGGGATTGTGATAGACATGATGATTATTTATAAAATGTCTATCGTTTAATATAACCCAAATGTATTTTGCTATTGTAATGACTTTTAGCTCAGGAGTTTAAAGGACACACACACAATCTAATCATAGTATTTGCTAGACAATGGATGTCTGATCTAATGTTAGTTAAGTACATAGAAGTTACACAAGTTGCACAACCAGCTTCTAAGAGTTAAGGGCCATGGTGTCGTGTATATCCTTATATCCTGTGTTTAATACTGAGTGTTTGTCTAGCCCCCTTCCACTCCTCATCCTGAAGCTAGGTAAACAATGAATCATCACTACACGGAGATGACTTCAGCTAGAGGACGAAGTCCATACCACCTCAACACTTGGAGGGGGTGGGCAGAGAGGTGGGGGATTCTGTATGATCCGACAAATGAGAATCTTATATGTTACTGATGTAATCTGTTGCACGCCCATTGAAGGGCGGTTGTCATGTGTTATAATAAAAAGCCTGAGCCTCTACACATGGTAGAGACTCTCTCCCGGTTTTAGACCAGCATTTGTGTCTGATTCTGGTCGATGTGTGCACACGACACTCAATTCGGAAAGCGACAAAATACCCCAAAGCCTGCTGGAGAAATCATAATCCAGATCAGACCTTGCTTGATATGCTCGGTACCCTAGAAATGAATGCTAAACGTTCTTTGAGTCGAAAAGTAGAAGACATGATGCATGCCTATAATAGCACAAGACATGAGAGCACTGGATAGTCACCATACTTTCTAATGTTTGGAAGAGTCTGCACTGATAGTATAAGTGATCAAAATGATTACCAATATGTGGCTCATTTAAAAGAGACACTTAAGAGTGCTTAGTATCTAGATGAGGAAAATTTACCCAAACTCCACATTTTACAGAAGTACACACAACATCACCTCTAACAAAGAGTAAGCAGAAGCACACGCGTAAGTGAAAAAAATCCTATAGCTTTCTGTAAAATAAAAACTGAAATAAACTAAAAAAAAACTCCTTCTCCACTGCCTCCACCCCCTCTTGCCAATTTTTAACACCCTCTACATCTACACCAATATTGATATCTCATAAGGAAATTTTAAGACGCAAATACTACTGATGATCTATCCTGATAGGCCATCAATAGTTGATAGGGCGGGGTCCCCATCTGGGGAACTCAGCCGATCAGCTGAAAGGGTGCAGTGCTGGCGTTGCTACACACAGGAGTTGCCAGTGCTTTAAACTGCAGGCTGGGGTCTCATTGAAATCCATGGGAGCTGCATCTGCAATTACAGCTTCTGCTCTGATTCCTGTGTATTAGGGTGCTGACAGTGTGTGTCCCTTCAGCTGATCGGTTGGGTTTCCAAGCAAGGGACCATGGCTGATCAACTATTGATGCCCTACTGTAGCTAAATGACCAGTCATGGATAGTATTTGTTCCTGGAAAACCCCTTTAAGGCCTCCCTCACACAAGCACTTTTTACCGCACTTTCAATGAGAGGCGCTCATATAGCCGCTCAGTCACAGTGCTTTCCAGTGCCGTGATTTTTGAGCAGAGTCTGCTCTATTTTTGATGTTTTAGTGCACCTCATCAATGATGAGCTATGCTAAATTCCCCTCCCAGCCGCAGACAAAAGTAAAAGCGGGGCACAGAGCTTTGATTTCAATCATGGCACTTTGCCCAACGCTTGTGTGAGGGTGGCCTTAGCCTCAACTGCAATAAAGTTAATTTAAGTTTATAGCTGAGTTTGTCTTGACTCTGCGCCATCCTCAAGTGAGAACTTCCCTTAAAAAAGTTGTTACAAGTTGCACAACAATTATATACAGTTTAAAAGTTGAAAAGAAACTTTTCCTTATGTGTAATGGGAATAAAATCCCTCCCTAGATAATCAGGCCGGCACACAGCATTGAAGGAAGAATATAAAAGGTAATGACACTGGTGTATTGTTGCTTTGCAGCCCAACAGCCACTCTGTAAGTAACTCATCATATATAGGTCTATGATTGTTCACTGTGTACTTGTTCATGTAATGATCTAACAGCAAACCTGACAATATTTAATGACCTTCTCTCTCTAAAGCTGTAATAATATTAAAGGGGTCTTATATTTCCAACAAGTAAAGCTTATTCACTGTATAATGAGAAGTTATAGAATTTTCCAATACACATGTTTTTATATCAATTCTTCAGTTTCTCACATCTCTGCTTGCTGTCACTCAGTAGAAACCATTATTGTTAATACTCTGTGGATAGAAATTTCTACTGCTCATGTGATGGACACACAAGTGTGTCCGTCCTATTCCAGTGTTTCCATTGCATCTCGAGGAGAGCATGAGACAATGACGGGAGGAATGGTTGGGGGGTGGAGGGGGGGGGGGCGATATTTTCCTCAAGTGTCCCGTCATATGTGTATATCTCATCTATGCGAAGATGGATGAAAATGTATTCACACGGGCAAGAGCAAGTCACGCCCGATACTCTTGGGCACGGATTGCATCGCCCAGCATGAGGACACTCCATCTGTGTACTGTGTAGTGTGCGGAAAATACAACATATGCAAGTTCTATTCTTGTGTGAGACTTGCACAAAAATAAAACATGTTTCGACCTTTCCATCTCACAACATCATTTTCTTGCGGGTTTTGTGCATCTCGCAACACAGAAAACTCACACGATTTTCTCGGCCTTTTGAATGCTAAAATTCTAAGTAGGTCAAAATGGAATTGTGGTGGGGGAAAAGGAGGGGGGGTGGGGGTGTATGGCATTTACCGTTCAAGTAGAAGATTTCAATATTCAGTGAGTATGAGTATGCCAATATCAAATTTATATAGTTTTTTTATGCAGTTCTATTGAAAATAATACCTTTGAATAACATTGCTATCGCTTGTTTAACCCCATAAGGACCAGGCTGTTTTGTACCTTGAGGACCAGACACTTTTTAGGGATTTTACCCATGTGGGGGATTAACTGCCCTATTTTTTTTCCTTTAGCTACCAAAATAAATTTCTTTTCCCGCGGCATTTGGGGCGATTTTTAAAATATCTTTTCCACTGACTTTTCCCCCCATTTTTTTGTTTTATTGGGGGTAAAAAGCTAAAAATATGATGTTTTTAACATTTGTAGTTAAAAAAAAAAAATCAGTATATTTATGCTAAAATAAAGCATGGGGATGTTTGTTTCGGACGTTTTGATATATAATATGTATGGTTTTGGATTACAGGGCGACGGTTTTGGTTGGCGTTGGTTTTGGGTTATTTTCTTTCTTATGTATATATTATTGTTTTATTCTGTAATTTTGTTTTACTCATGTATGGAATTATGTTTTTTTACGATCTATGTCCCCCATGAGGTCATGTAAGACCTCTGGGGGACATTGACCTGTTTTTTTTTTTAATTTGACACTTTCCCACTGTAGCTGGGGCATCTATAGGATCCCCAGTTTCAAAGGAAAATAACCCCTGTAGTGACATGAGTCACTGGCAGAGCTAGCCAGGGTCCAGTATGACCCTGCAGCTCTGCTGTAGCTACAAACCCTGGTGGTCATGTGACCCCCCCCCCCCCCGACTCCTGTAGGCATATTAACATCTTCATCAGCACTTCTGCTCTAATCACCAATCAGGTTGCTGGAGTTGTGAATCAGACAACCTAAACAGCCAATCAGGTTGCTGGAATTGTGAAACAGAACCAATCAGGTTGCTGGAATTGCTGAGAAGGGCAGAAGTGCTGAAGAAGATGTTAATATGTCTCCCGTAGTGGAAGTTACACTTCTGCTTTCACTTTCTAGTACACAGCGCTAATTGAGGGCTGTGTACTTGGGGAAGGAGAAGGCAGAAAGGGCTAAAAACACCTTCTGCCTTTTCCTCACTAACAACTGACAACCCTTCCTTCCTCTGATTGATTGCAGAGACAGGAAGCATAAATCCGCGCCGTAATTTTACTATCGGCAGGGCTTTAAACCTGGGACCAGGCGCTTACTACTTAATGGGTTAAAAAAAACAAAACATTGCTATCATTTTTGACCCTATAACCTTTTTATTAATTACCAATCCAGCTGTTTGAGGGCTCATTTTTTTGATGTGACTAGTAGAGTTTTTAATGATACTATTATGCGGTACTTACGACTTTATGATTGATTTTTATTCAATTTTCTCCTGTCACTGCGTATTTGTTTTCTGACAGCATTCATAGTGTGGGAATAATATTGGGTTATTCTAATAAACTCTATTTCTGTGGGTGCAGCAAGAACATTTTTTATTTTTTGACATGTTGGCTAGAACAAGTTTGTTTTTTAAAGTTTTCTAATATTTTTAAAAAATCTTTATTTTATTTATTTGTACTATTTTATATATTTTAGTCACCATAGGGGACTTGAGAACTTCCAATTATGGGATCACCTATACTGTATAATACAACGCTGCATTTTGACTGCCGTTTTATAAAGACGTGCCAAAGGCATGTCTTAAAAAGTAAATATTCATGGCAGCCCTGGGGGCCTCCGGAACGGGACCTTTAAATGCTGCTGTCAGATTTGGCAGTGATAAAAAAATCATGATGTTTTGTCCCTGTCAAATCTGACAGCAGCATTTAAAGGTTCCATTCTGAAGGCCCCCAGGGCTGCCATGAATGTTTGCTTTTTTAAGACATGCCTTTGGCACATCTTTATTTTTTAGTTTAAGGAGTCCAAGATGTGCCCTATTCCTCTGCAAATGTGCAGGGAAATAAAGCATGCTGCAATAGTTTCCTGCCAACAAATTGTACACACCAAATATGCACATGTGAACAAGCCCCGTGCAAACATGCTCATGTGACACAGGTCTCAGTTTAGTGTTTTTGTGCTTGAATGTAAAGCGTCTGCATTTTGTTTTGTCCAACTACATAAAGACAGGCCAAGCCCCAGTCTGACTGCGCTGCCTGTGACTGCCTCTGACTGCAGTTTGCCTACCGCTATGGAGCTAATCTTTCACAGGAAAATCGTCCACTGAATGTAAACTATGAGGGTTGACCTTGAATGACAGCAAGTAGGAAAACTGTGAGGAATTGATAGAGAATGTATAAAGTAATATATATGAGAATATTGCATAACTTCACACAATAGATATCCATTATTTGCTGAAACCATAATATCCTTGTAACTGTTCAAGAGTACATTAATTTATCATGTCATGGGATTAGCCCATCAGAATCAGGCAGGGTGGGTAGTTTAGAAACTTACTTGTAGCTGTAATTTAGGGTCCAATCATACAGGACACTCCCTATTCTATTTGCCACTGTTTACCAACATTTTCAGCCTTAGGGCACCCCTGGGAAGACATTTTTATATTGGGGCCCCTCAACCAAAAAGGTGGTATGGTGAGGGGGCATGGCTGGGCAGGAGGTTCAGCCAATCACGCTTATGCTGTACAAAAAAAACCCAAAAAACCCCAATATACTCACCACTACCTGGAAGTCAGGCAGGACTGTTCCGGGTAAAAGCAAAAGGAGGCCCCAGGACCTGACCCATCGGGATTAAGTGGGCCATTCGCCCAGGTGTCATGGCACCCAGAGGCGTAACTATAGAGGATGCAGGGGATGCGGTTGCACCCGAGCCCAGGAGCCTTAGGGCGCCCACCCACTGGCGATTTTTTTTTCTTTGCGTTTTACGTTTTTCCTGCAGAGCAATTAGAATTGAATGTACTCCTGTCCACTGGCGTTTTGCGTTGCGTTGCGTTTTTTAACATAGGAACTGTCAGTTGCATATGTGTCCTTATTTTTCTCCTAATGCACCCATGAAAGTCAATGGAAATTAATGGAAAAGCCGCGAAAACGCCGCGAAAACGCGGCAAAAAACGCCGCGAAAAACGCGGGAAAAACGCCGCAAAAACGCGGCGTTTTTCACGCACGAAAATCGCAAACGCCAGTGGGTGGGCGCCCTTAGGGGGCCCATAAGGCCTCTCTTCTCTATATAGGGAACCCAGTACTATGAGTAAAGCATTATAGTTGGGGGCCCTGTTACAAGTTTTGCATCGCGGCCCGGGAGCTTCAAGTTACGCCTCTAATGGCACCCCTGGTGGAAATCACTGCCTTAGGCCATCATCATATGACTTTGATGCAGATCTCAGCTTCCTATTTGAAAAGATAAAATCAATGCTGAAACTCTGCAGCAAAAATTGACAAGCTGTGGATTTAAAATAAGTCCTGTGTGAACTTAACCTTAAACATTTTCCAAATCCGACAATTTTTCACTTCATTGGCATTTTTCAACCCTACAGTTTTCTAAATTTTCCCTCTACACAACCCTATGAGGTTTTGTGTTCTTGCAGGGAAAGTTGTATTTTGCTAAGGTACCATATAATATATTGAAAAGCTAAAAGTTAAATGGTAAAACACAAAATTCTGCTATTGCTTTTCAAGTTTAATTTTTATAGAATTCGGTGAACTGTAAAATGACATGATAATCTTATTCTACATAGAAACATAGAAAAGGGCAGAAAAAGACTTCAGTCTTTTTAGTCTGCACTGATATTATCACAGTCATGCTTAAATTCATTTATTGTTGGTTTTCTTACCCATTCAGCACAATTACAGTCCTACGAAATTCATATAACTTTTGCTACTTTTAGGAAATAAAAAACCCTTTATTTAAATAAAGTGCTTTGTCTCACCAAATTTGGAATCCCATAACCTTTCTATTTCTCAGTCAATTATGCTGTGTGAGGATGATGTTTTCCATGTCTAACTCTAGTTTTTATCAATACCAATTTTTGGGGGAGTCGGGTGACAAATACCCCCTCCCTGCCCCCAATTGTCTTGCCTGGATTTCGTATCAGTATTCATTTTATTATAGATATGGGAAAAAAGGTCAGGTAGAACTTTTAATAGTTTTTATTTTTTTCTAATACCTAATTAAAAAAATTAAATTAATCTTTACAGAATTTTTTAGTCCCCGTAGAGAGATTTGAACTTTCGATCAAGGCTGAAGTATACTGTCATACTATAGTATTACATGATACTTTGATGTGATTGTATCAACCCACATCATATGCATTATCATTAATGGGCAATCAGACATGGTAGCGATAGAGGTCTTCAGAAAGCTGCCATGGCAACCGAATGTCACCCCTCAATCTTATTGCGGTGGGATATGGCATTTGGGACTCTGCAAAAAGCAATTGGGAAATCAAAGTGCCTCGGTCAGAATGTGGCTGTTGTTAGTGTATGTCGTAGGTGAGAAACAGCTGGCACCAACATTGTTTGAAGTGAGATTGGTTCCCTATTAACCTCCATGCAAATCCCGAATGCATAGGACATAACTGTTTGTCCTGTGTCATTAAGGGGCTAACTATGTATATCCTTTAATGTTTCCATTCTACCCTATTTTTTAGAAAAGCAACAGGAGGAATTCCAGGTTAGTAAGTACACATAAACCCAAGTAGGTTCCCTCAACATAACAATGGGTTTATGTATCGCCAATAGCCTGTGCATCTCCAGTCCAGTAGCACACCTTTTGCACTAAAATTATGTACATTAAAAAGTGGCCACTGAATATATTATAATTCACATTTTTCAGTCCACCTCATCTACTGTCTTCACTGTATTTACATTGAATATCAATCTTATGTTCTAGATTTTAAAAGTCTGATAACTCAGTATGTTTACAATGAACCAAACAAGAGTGATGGAATTCATTCTATTGGGTTTCGGAAACCTTCACAGCTTCCGTATTGTGTTCTTCATTCTTTTCTTGATCATCTTTCTTTCTACAGTTTTGGGAAACCTTCTTATCATTATCCTGGTGTCCACCAATGTCCAGCTACAATCCCCCATGTATTACTTCCTTTGCCATCTTTCCTTTTCTGACCTTATGATGTCTACAAATATTGTTCCCAACATGCTTGGCACCATTCTATCCAGAGGGAAAAAGATTACTTTTATTGGCTGCATCACCCAATTATACTTCTACAGCGGTGCAATTGTTACCGAATGTTTTCTTCTTTCAGTGATGTCCTATGATCGATACTTGGCCATCTGCAACCCTTTACGATACTCTAGTATCATGGAGTTAAAGTGTCAGATCTTTCTTTCACTATGGCCATGGTTGCTGGGTTCTACTCTTAATCTTACAGCAATCTTTCCTATATCAAATTTTAATTTTTGCCATAACAATACCATTGACCATTTCTACTGTGCCCTCTCTCCTCTTCAGAAGCTTTCTTGCTCAGACACTTCTCTTATAGAACTGGAAGCATTTCTATATAGTATGCCACTATTTATCCTTCCGTGTGTTTTTGTCATTGTAAGCTATGTGTATATCTTCCACACCATAATTAAAATACCGTCTACAACTGGCAAACAGAAAACTTTTTCTACCTGCAGTTCTCATCTTATTGTTGTGGGGACATTTTATGGGACACTAATAGGTAAATACATGATTCCATCTAAAGAACATTCAATGTATATTAATAAGATTGTTTCCTTACTGCCTACAGTATTTACTCCTTTACTTAACCCTATAATATACAGTCTTCGAAATGAAGACATAAAGACAACATTTAAAAAAAGTTTCTGGCTCATCATGAGAACCTTTAGTTAGCGCCAATATTTTTATGCCTTTAAAAAAGTCATGCTATTGAAATAAAATACAGTTATGATCATCAAATACTATGGTGCTGTATTATAATATTTTCATCATACAATGATGGGCGTTTGATTGTCCTGTGTGATTAACCAGATCTTTGGTCTAGAAATTCCAGATCTTTGCTGATGGCACCATCGATGTAGCCAATTCATTATTAGTTTTATCTTTTCTGAGACTTGCTTACAGTTTCTGCAGATTGCATTATATTCTTCCTTAGATATCCCCCCCCCCCCTCTTTCCATTAGATAAACATATTTTTCTTCCTTTTTAGCATGTGTGTAAGTTTTCCTTCACGGAGACCCCCCCAGACAAAGTCTTTCTTTATCACACATTGGTGTCTCACACTGGCAATCAGTGGAAGTCCAGGCCATTTTCCCAGAAGTGGATAATACTATTTATTTAAATAAAAAGACTGACAACTAGAGATGAGCGAGCACCAAAATGCTCGGGTGCTCGTTACTCGGGAGGAAATTTTCACGATGCTCGAGGGTTCGTTTCGAGTAATGAACCCCATTGAAGTCAATGGGCGACCCGAGCATTTTTGTATATCGCCGATGCTCGCTAAGGTTTTCATTTGTGAAAATCGGGGCAATTCAAGAAAGTGATGGGAACGACACAGCAACGGATAGGGCAGGCGAGGGGCTACATGTTGGGCTGGATCTCAAGTTCCCAGGTCCCACTATTAAGCCACAATAGCGGCAAGAGTGGGCCCCCCCCCCGCACTGTCAGCATAAAGATCGTTTTTCTCTGCCGCAGCAGTAACAGCTGTGGCAGAGAAGAACGATGTTAGCCCATTGAATTCAATGGAGCCAGCAATACAGCCGACTCCATTTAATTCAATGGGCTAACATCGTTCTTCTCTGCCACAGCTGTTACAGCTGTGGCAGAGAAGAATGATTACTCTTCTATATGTTCTCAATGGGGTCGGCGCTGCTGCCGCTGGCCCCATTGAGCGCATATAGAGAAGAGAACAGGAATCGCAGATCGCATATAGGTGCGATCTGCGATTTCTGTTCTATAATTTATCAGACGAGCGCATAAAAAGCGCTCATGTGTCCGATAAAAATTCGCCGGACGCATGCGCAAATCGCGCGAAAAACGCCCGTCTGACTAAGGCCTTAGTCAGACGGGCGTTTTTTCGTGCGATTTGCGGATCGCATGACGGATGCGCATCCGCAAATCGCGTGACCGGTGCCCGAAAATCGGGCGGAGCTGTCCAGCGCGTTGCATTCAATGGAGCCGGCAATACAGCCCGCTCCATTGAAAGCAATGCGCTGCGAGCGAGTGTGGGATGAATTGTCGGGAAGGGCTTAAATATATAAGCCCTTCCCTGCAATTCATCCAGAAAAGTGTTAAACTAAAAAATATATATATACTGACCTGCTCCCGGCAGCCGGAGTTCCGCGTGGCCGTCCTGCAGTGGGCGTGAAGGGGGTGTGAGTCAGACCTGCCCCCTGATTGGCTCAGCGCTGAGCCAATCAGGGGTCAGGTCTGACTCACACCCCCTTCACACCCACTGAATGGGTGTGAGTGAGACCTGCCTCTGATTGGCTCAGCGCTGAGCCAATCAGGGGGCAGGTCTGACTCACACCCCCTTCACGCCCACTGCAGGACGGCCACGTTACTGGACCAGTCGTGATTTTCGGTGGAGAAAACGTATATTTTTCTTCCCACCAGCCCAGGAGCAAATTTGCGTACGTAGGGGCACATGGCGTCCCCATCGCGGTGCCCCTGAGCTGGTGGAAAAACTTTCTGTTAAACAGAAAGTAGTTGTGTGTTAATACGAATTCTAACAGTTGTAAAACAAATTCGTTTTGTACCTGATAGTGTACCCCTCTTTGGGACAAAAAATGTGCAATAGCTCTTAGCCCCACATCGTGGGGAATAGAGCTATACAGTGCCTCGACATCAAGGCTCGCCACCCATGTATCGGGGGTAACTGAGATTCCTTCAATCTGACGTAGGACGTCCATCGTATCTTGTGCAAAAGATGGTAGGGCTGAGACAAATGGTCTCAGCAACCAATCCAGATAAATACTGGAGTTTTGTGTGATATTATTAATGCCAGATATGATTGGACGTCCTTTAAGGGGACTAGTGCCTTTGTGGATCTTGGGTAAGGCATAGAATATTGCTATTCTAGGTGTAGTTGGGGTCATGAATTTGAATTCTGTATCGCTAATGCATTTAGTTTCTTTAGCTGTACACAGAATTCGATTAAGAGCTGTTTGAAAAGTATTGGTTGGATCATCTCTGAGTATGGCATAGGTGGTTGTGTCGCTCAGAAGGTCCATACACATATCAATATATTTGTTTGTATCCAACAACACCACGTTGCCCCCTTTGTCGGAAGGTTTAATCATGAGCTGCTCATTATTTTCAAGATCCTTCAGTGCTGATTTTTCCGATCTAGTCATGTTTGAAGTTTTAACATATCCAGGCTTGATTTTTTTTCAGATCTCTCAGAACAAGTTTTTCAAATAGGTCCAACTCAGGACAGTTAATGACCGGTGGATTTGATTTATTGCGGAGTCTGCAGTCAGTACTAGCCATAGATGTCTCCTCTTCTAAACTCTGAAGAGCTCTAATGGCTGGGATATCTGAGCTGGCTAAACCAAGTTCCTTAGCCAGTTTGTCATCCTTAATGGAAAAATATTTTTTCCACCGGAGTTTTCTGACGAAGAGGGAGATGTCCTTTGCCCACACGAACGGCTGAAAACGGGTCGTTGGGACAAAGGACAGCCCCCTCTTCAGAACTGCATTTTCGGGGACACTCTACTCTACCTCTGTGCGTGTATTGACGGGCATACTTTGAAATAAACACCTCTCGTTATGTACCTACATATATCATCTAGCTATTAACCGCTAGCACACAAGATAAGCTTCCTTGTTTAGAGGTACCTTTTGGCAGGCCCCCAACCCTAAGAGTTACCTTAATGCCCTAATTGAGAGTATAGAACTCTCCTATAATAAGGATATTTATCCTGATCACTACACAAGTTTTGCTGTATTCATCTTAGATACAGCTTTTTATATATTAGTTTGATGTTCTCTCGGGGATTTCTCATTCCCTCTACCTTTGAACCTATGACTCAAGTACTGTATCTCCTGATGATCCAACAAATTAATGGTGAAACGCGTAGAGTATAAGTACTGACCAACTCTAGTACTGATCTGAGTATTTGTACTGGCTTACTCAAGTACTGATCATCATAAGTGAATACCTAGATGGTGATCCTGTCTTGTCGACACCCATAACAATTCAGGACGCTCAATTGTTGGAGCCTGAGTCCTGATCACTGATAGTGATAGTGTTCCATCACAAGTGAGAGTCCAAATGGTAACCCTGCCTTGTTTACACATAGAATAAACCAGCTCTTTTGGCTCCTATATTGAATTATCCTTTGCTTTTTTGAATCCATCTTGGGTAGAGTGTTTTTGTTTGTTATCATAAAACATTTTTTTTTTTTTTTTTTTATCAAATAACTCCAGGTCCTTATCCTCCTATAACGAATCTGTGTCTGGAGGTACCTGGTTGCTGTGTGTTGTCTTTGTAGTGCCCAGTTTATGTCTTTTAATATATTTAATAAAATACGTTTTCAGTGGTAGTCACGTCTGTGAATTGGGCTTATATTTCCTAGTTGACTCTATACTGCCCCCTCTGTGAAGTCATATAGAGAAGAAGGACCGTTGGGTTTCTTGAAGCCTAAAATCACTCCTAACACTCTCCCTATAGCAGCCCCGGCATCAACAGCACTTTCCCTCAGCTAAGTGAGAACGCATCTGTGGCGAGCCGCAGGCCGGCAGATTTTAATACTCGGGTGACACCTAATCTCGCCAGCCACTCACTGCAGGGGGGTGGTATAGGGCTTGAACGTCGCAGGGGGAAGTTGTAGTGCCTTCCCTGTCTTTCTATTGGCCAGAAAAGCGCACAAATTTCTCAGGGAAGAAAATGAAAGTAACTCGAACATCGCGTGGTACTCGTTACGAGTAACGAGCATCTCGAACACCCTAATACTCAAACGAGTATCAAGCTCAGACGAGTACGTTCGCTCATCTCTACTGACAACATATAAAACAAAAAACATAAAGGTTCCAAACAGAGGGCAGGTGCAATGCGTTTCGGTGGTACTCACACCCCTTTATCAAGCTCCCTTATACATAATTTATCATCTTTAAATAGCTACAGCGATTACTCCATTTACGATGACATCACTACTCACCCGTGTCACGACGTGACGACGCAACTACATCATCGTTTCATGATGCTCCACGCAGGCACGTCATTGTGCTCTAAACACTGCATTCCACAATAGATTCATTAGTATCTGACTCTGAAAGCTGATGTTCATGCTGCTGTCATCAGTGGGCAGGAGTGAATCTCCCCACCCCTCTGACAGTATCGCGTCACGGGGAAATGTTCCAAAAAGAAGTTTCCAGTGTGATCTCATTGTTGATAGGGTCTTCAGCAGGCCAGGGATAGATGCCCCTTTCCCTTTGACAGACACTCTACAAGTATTTACTTTGTGCCGATTCCTTATTTATATGACTGCATATATGTTTAATTATTAAAACGATGGAGAATACAGAATACAAACGAACTATAAATACATATATACTATTTCATCAACATACAATTAATCAAAATAATGGACACATCCTAAATCTAATTTATCCTGAATGTTAAAATAAAATTCATAAATATTATTTATAATTAAAACTGCTTTACTGTCAGGGAACATCACCGGGGGCCTTAGGTAAGTAATTTCACCTCCCATCGTGGTTCGGATCCATGACAGGAGGTGAAACTTTACTTTTACTTTTACATGAATGCTGTTATTTCTCATTTCGCCAAATTTCCGAAGCTTCTTGGACATTTCTGTGCTTAAGAACATCCAAACAGCAAAAAGCCCATCATATAGGTAATTCACTCCATGATCTAGAATTTCCAAATCTTTGCTGATGGCACCATTGATGTAACTAGTTGTTCACCTCTAGAATCCTGTTCCATCATCTTATTCCATGGCCATCCACTAGAAGGATGGATGAGAAGTCCACCTGTGCTCTTCACTTTCTTGCCCGGGTCTTCAAAGTCTCTGCAGATAGTGCAAGGTCCTTTTTTGCAGTGTCATCTTTACATGTATTAATAGGAATGGGTAGTTATCTGTACAACTGAAGAGTCTTGATAGCCTATCAGACACACCTTTGATTCGTGCACCTGGAAGATAGCACACCTCTCCTGAAGTTATATCGGGTCTGCAGACAGCTGTCTCTGTTCCTCCCAAAAGGAAAGCCGCCACAACCATTACTCTCCTCTTCACAACCACAATTTTTTTCTGCATCCACAAGAATTTTGAGTGCTTACTACAAATTTCATTGTTGTCAAAGATATTACTTGAAATACTTCTTCACTGTTCTCCTGCCTAAAAGAGCCTGCTACCAGTTCCTAAGCAGTATGGGTGCGGACTGACTCCTGATACTCCTGCTTCTTTAGGTCACATGCTTTCATTCCTCTGCTTCTGCAGGTACACTGAAATTTTATTTTCCTTCAACATTTTGAAGACTTTCTTCTGCTCTATCAAGGTAATCCTCATCTTTCTTAATGAGTTTTAATGTAGCGATTCTATCCTGAAGACTTTGTACCTTTTCCTCCAATAGGGACACAAGCTTGCATTTCTGGCAGGTGAAGTTTGGCTTTTCATCTGGTAGGTCTGTAAACATATTGTATACATTGCAGCTCACCACACTGCTACTCACTAGAGATGAGCGAGCACCAAAATGCTCGGGTGCTCGTTGCTCGAGTCGAACTTTCCGCGATGCTCGAAGGTTCGTTTCGAGTAACGAACCCCATTAAAGTCAATGGGCGACTCGAGCATTTTTGTATATGACCTATGCTCTGCTAAGGTTTTCATTTGTGAAAATCTAGAAAACCCAAGAGAGTGATGGAAACGACACAGAAACGGATAGGGCAGGCGAGGGGCAACATGCAGGGCTGTATCTCAGGTTCCCAGGTCCCACTATTAAGCCACAATAGCGGCAAGAGTGGACCCCCCCCCCCCTAACAATTTCTACTTCGGACAAACCCTCATTAGCAAGGCACACCTTAGCTAAGCACCACACTACCTCCAACCAAGCACAAGCACTGCCTGCGGGACACACCACTGCCTCTTCTCCTGGGTTACATGCTGCCCAACCCCCCCCCCCCCACACGACCCTGCGTCTGCAGCGCACACAAAAGTGTCCCTGCGCAGCCTTCAGCTGCCCTCATGCCACACCATGGCTGCATAGCCACACCACCCTCATGTCTATTTATAAATGCGTCTGCCATGAGGAGGAACCGATAGCCCACAATGCTGTAGAGAATCGATGAGAAATTGACGTTCGATCTTCATTCCAATCCTGTGCCACCTCCGCCTGGAGCTGCAAACGTGGGCATGAGTTACATAGCAATGGGGAATCCATGTGCCCACACAGTATTCATTTTGTCTAGGTGTCGCATAGCTCAATCGACACTGCAAGGGGGAAGCCATCTGCACTCTGCCCCCTACCCAAGTCAGTGTCTTTGTGCCAGACAGGTCAAACACCGCAATGGGAACTAAGTGTGCACCAACAGCATAGGTGGGTCCTAGGCAACCCAAGACATGAGCAATAAATAAATCAGAGCGGCCAAACATGGCAGACTTGCACCGCACCCACGACATAGGCCTTGGCCCACAGCCGCAGCAATCATAGGCAGGAAGCAGAGTTTCACTGCACCCAGGACACAGACCTCTGCACAAACCCTCAGCAATCACGGGTCTACTGCTGACTCCAATGCTAGCGTAGCTGTGAATGTCTCATTAGCGTTGTATTGCTCCTCTAGTTTGTCCCAATGCAGTGCCCCGGATAGCTGAGCTAACGTGAGATAAAGTACAGGTTGGCTTCAGCCCACACTCCATGCCCTAGTCAGTCTGGCCTTTTTTCATAGTCACAGGCAGGTACAACTCCGCTCTGGGAAGTCTGTGTGGACCCACAGCATGGGTGGGTCCCAGGAAGCCACCAACGGAACATAAATAAATCCCATTGCAGTGCCCCGGATAGCTGAGCTAACGTGACATAAAGTACAGGTGGGCTTCGGCCCACATTGCATGCCCAAGTCAGACTCGTTTTTTTTAATTAATAGTCACAGGCAGGTACAACTCCCCTATGGGAAGTCTGTGTGGAGTAGACCCACAGCATGGGTGGCTTCCTGGAACCCACCGACGGTACATAAATACATCCCATTGCAGTGCCCTGCACAGCTGAGCTAACATCAGATAAAATACAGGTGGGCTTCGGCCCACACTGCATGCCCCAGTCATACTGGGGTTTTTTAGAAATAGTCACAGCCAGGTACAACTCCACCATGGGAATTCCATGTGAACCCGCAGCATAGGTGGGTCCCAGGAACCCACCGGCGGTACATAAATAAATCCCATTGCAGTGCCCATGCACAGCTGAGCTAACGTCAGATTAAATACAGGTGGGCTTTGGCCCACACTGCATGCCCCAGTCTGACTCGGTTTTTTTATAAATAGACACAGGCAGGTACAACTCCCCTATGTGAATTCCGTGTGCACCCGCAGCATGGGTGGGTCCCAGGAAGCCACCGGCGGTACATAAATACATTCCATTGCAGTGCCCTGCACAGCTGAGCTAACGTCAGATTAAATACAGGTGGGCTTCGGCCCACACTGCTTGCCCCAGTCAGACTGGGTTTTTTTTATAAATAGACACAGGCCGGTACAACTCCGCAATGGGAATTCTGTGTGCACCCGCAGCATGGGTGGCTCCCTGGAACCCACCGACGGTACATAAATTAATCCCATTGCAGTGCCTCCCTTAAAGGGGTTGTCCCGCGCCGAAACGTTTTTTTTTTTTTATTCAATAGGCCCCCCGTTCGGCGCGAGACAAACCCAATGCATGTGTTAAAAAAAAAACGTTTAGTACTTACCCGAATCCCCGCGCTGCGGCGACTTCTTCCTTACCTTACCAAGATGGCCACCGGGATCTTCACCCACGGTGCACCGCGGGTCTTCTCCCATGGTGCACCGTGGGCTCTGTGCGGTCCATTGCCGATTCCAGCCTCCTGATTGGCTGGAATCGGCACACGTGACGGGGCGGAGCTACGAGGACCAGCTCTCCGGCACGAGCGGCCCCATTCACCAGGGAGAAGACCGGACTGCGCAAGCGCGTCTAATCGGGCGATTAGATGCTGAAATTAGACGGCACCATGGAGACGAGGACGCTAGCAATGGAACAGGTAGGTGAATAACTTCTGTATGGCTCATAATTAATGCACGATGTACATTACAAAGTGCATTAATATGGCCATACAGAAGTGTATAACCCCACTTGCTTTCGCGGGACAACCCCTTTAAAGCTGAGGTAATGCGAGAAAAAATGCAGGTTGGCTTTGGCCCACACTGCATGCTCCAGTCAGTCTGGGTAATTTACATAGTCACAGGTTGGTACAACTCTGCTATGGGAAGTCTGTGTGCACCCACAGCAGGGGTGGGTCCCAGGAAGCCACCGACGGTACATAAAAATATCCCATTGCAGTGCCGCCCTTAAAGCTGAGGTAACGGGAGAAGAAATGCAGGTTGGCTTTGGCCCACACTGCATGCTCCAGTCAGTATGTGTAATTTACATTGTCACAGGTACGTAGAACTCCGCTATGGAAAGTCTGTGTGCACCCACAGTATGGGTGGCTCCCTTGAGTGAGTGACAGCATATTAGCCTGCCACGGACAAGTTTGTCCTCCACAGCATTGTCTGGCTGCCGGCATATTTGTAGTGCTTATGGTGGTTGCGCCTGTCCTACTGCAATTTTGCTGATGGCGATTGTGCCTGCCTTGTGGTGATACTGCCTATGGTGACCGTGTCTGCTTTGAAGAGTAAGGGGTATTGGATTTTTGGCTTTTTCTGTGAAATATTCATAACATTGCAGTGTCCTGAATAGCTAAGGTAACATGAGATAAAATGCAGGTAGGCTTCGGCCCACACTGCATGCCCTAGTCAGTCTGGGTAATTTTTTGGGGGGCCATGTACGTTGAACACCGCGATGGGAGCACTTAGTGCACCCATAGTATGCACAGACCCCTGTAATACTCCTGTAGCAAAGGTATAAGCTGACCCCACTAAGAGTTATGTTGCAGAAGTCTAGGGAGACCCTATTAACACTTCTGTAGTAACAGTATAGACGAACCCCAGTAACATTTCAGTAGCTGCAGTATAGGCAGAGACCAGTATCAGTTACATTTCAGTAGTAACAGTATCGATAGACCACTGTAACATTTCCCTAACCGCAGTATAGGCAGAGTATAGACAGATAGACAACACCTATGTGGAAAAGCTAGTATTTTCTGAGACAAGAGAGGGGCATTTGATTGCAATGAAAAGGATATTCAAGGTATTGAAAGTCTGCACTCCTCCTCATCTCAAGCTGAAATATGGAAAGGCTTCATTCATATGTTTTCTGTTGTCTATTTCAAAGTGTTAGCAAATAGCAATCCAAGTTTCCGGCTACTACCACGCATCTTTCTTAGGAATTACCAAAGATGATCACAAGTAAAGGCCTCGTCATCAGTCAGTCCAAAATCATTCAGGGACTATGTGGTTCTCAGCTGGCCTGCTTCCACCAAGGATCGGTGCCTGCTGCTACTCTGTCCCTTGCCCTGCAGGGATGCTGTGTTCTATAGTCACCTGTATTCCGACCTCAGCTGTATGCTTATCTTTGGACTTAGCAGTACCAACAAGTTGGAAGCCACCATTGCTCTACCAGTCGGCTGAAAGCTTCAGCTAGGGATAACAGACTAGTACCGCGGTTTTATTTAGTTGGTTTTCGGAATGTGGCCAGCATTAAGTGGGCCGTGGCGTGGGGGTAGGGGGGGGCGGGGGGCTTTCTTATTGTGTCGTTTAAGGTGAAATTCTTGGACTGCCGCCAGACGGGCCACTGCGAAAGCATTTGCCAAGAATGTTTTCATTGTTGGAGGAGGAGGAGGGGGATGTTTTTGAGGCAGTACGTGTCCTGTGCACGTTTCTGTGGTTATGTGCACCTTCCCAGTAACCGTGTAGCTGAAAAATTGTCGCGCCTGGGGACCTAGTAGCGCAGTTTTATTTAGTTGGTTTTCGGAATGTGGCCAGGATTAAGTGGGCCGTGGCGGGGGTGGGGGTGGGGGATAGGGGGGCTTTCTTATTGTGTCGTTTAAGGTAAAATACTTGGACTGCTGCCAGATGGACCACTGCGAAAGCATTTGCCAAGAATGTTTTCATTGTTGGAGGAGGAGAAGGGGGATGTTTTTGAGGCAGTACGTGTCCCGTGCACGTGTCTGTGGTTATATGTACCTTCCTAGTAACCGCGTTGCTGAAAAATTGTCACGCCTGGGGACCTAGTAGCGCGTTTTTTTTTAGTTGGTTTTCGGAATGTGGCCAGGATTAAGTTGTGGAGTGTGGACCTATTAGCGCGGTTTTATTTAGTTGGTTTTCGGAATGTGGCCAGGATTAAGTGGGCCGTGGCAGAGGGGGGTGGCGGGGGGCTTTCTTATTGTGTCGTTTAAGGTGAAATTCTTGGACTGCCGCCAGACGGACCACTGCGAAAGCATTTGCCAAGAATGTTTTCATTGTTGGAGGAGGAGGAGGGGGATGTTTTTGAGGCAGTACGTGTCCTGTGCACGTTTCTGTGGTTATGTGCACCTTCCCAGTAACTGCGTTGCTGAAAAGTTGTCGCGCCTGGGGACCTAGTAGTACAGTTTTATTTAGTTGGTTTTCGGAATGTGGCCAGGATTAAGTGGGCCGTGGCGGGGGTGGGGGGGCTTTCTTATTGTGTCGTTTAAGGTAAAATACTTGGACTGCCGCCAGACGGACCACTGCGAAAGCATTTGCCAAGAATGTTTTCATTGTTGGAGGAGGAGAAGGGGGATGTTTTTGAGGCAGTACGTGTCCTGTGCACGTGTCCGTGGTTATATGCACCTTCCCAGTAACCGTGTAGCTGAAAAATTGTCGCGCCTGGGGACCTAGTAGCGCGGCCTCGCTGCCATCATGTCTTTGGGAAGCCCCCGTTTCCACAACCCTGTAACATAGCAGTAGCAGCAGTATAGGCAGAGCCTAGAATTAGTAACATTTCAGTGGTAAGAGTATGGACAGACCCCAGTAACATTTCCGTAGCAGCAGTATAGGGAGAGCTCAGTATTAGTAACGTTTCAGTTGTAGCAGTATAGACAGGCCCCAGTAACATTTCCGTAGCAGCAGTATAGGGAGAGCCCGGTATTAGTAACATTTCAGTAGTAGCAGTATAGACAGGCCCCAGTAACATTTCGTAGCAGCAGTATAGGGAGAGCCCAGGATTAGTAACATTTCAGTAGTAGCAGTATTGACAGGCCCCAGTAACATTTCAGAAGCATCAGTAGAGACAGACCCCAGTAGCATTTCAGTAGCAACAGTAGGGACAGACCCCAGTAACATTTAATTTGCAGCAGTATAGACAGACCCCTGTAACATTTTAGTAGTATAAGTATAGACAGACCCCAGTAACAGTTCAGTAGTAACAGTAGGGAGAGACCCCAGTAACATTTCATTGGCAGCAGTATAGACAGACCCCAGTAACATTTCATTTGCAGCTGTATAGACAGACCCCTGTAACATTTCAGTAGTATAAGTATAGACAGACCCCAGTAACAGTTCAGTAGTAACAGTAGGGAAAGACCCCAGTAACATTTCATTGGCAGCAGTATAGACAGACCCCAGTAACATTTCATTTGCAGATGTATGGATAGACTCCTGTAACATTTCAGTAGTATAAGTATAGACAGACCCCAGTAACAGTTCAGTAGTAACAGTAGGGAGAGACCCCAGTAACATTTCATTGGCAGCAGTATAGACAGACCCCAGTAACATTTCATTTGCAGATGTATGGACAGACCCCTGTAACATTTCAGTAGTATAAGTATAGACAGACCCCATTAATAGTTCAGTACTAACAGTAGGGAAAGACCCCAGTAACATTTCATTTGCAGCAGTATAGACAGACCCCTGTAACATTTCAGTAGTATAAGTATAGACAGACCCCAGTCACATTTCAGTAGTAACAGTAGGGAGAGACCCCAGTAACATTTCATTGGCAGCAGTATAGACAGACCCCAGTAACATTTCATTTGCAGATGTATGGACAGACCCCTGTAACATTTCAGTAGTATAAGTATAGACAGACCCCAGTAACAGTTCAGTAGTAACAGTAGGGAAAGACCCCAGTAACATTTCATTGGCAGCAGTATAGACAGACCCCAGTAACATTTCATTTGCAGATGTATGGATAGACTCCTGTAACATTTCAGTAGTATAAGTATAGACAGACCCCAGTAACAGTTCAGTAGTAACAGTAGGGAGAGACCCCAGTAACATTTCATTGGCAGCAGTATAGACAGACCCCAGTAACATTTCATTTGCAGATGTATGGACAGACCCCTGTAACATTTCAGTAGTATAAGTATAGACAGACCCCATTAATAGTTCAGTACTAACAGTAGGGAGAGACCCCAGTAACATTTCATTTGCAGCAGTATAGACAGACCCCTGTAACATTTCAGTAGTATAAGTATAGACAGACCCCAGTCACATTTCAGTAGTAACAGTAGGGAGAGACCCCAGTAACATTTCATTGGCAGCAGTATAGACAGACCCCAGTAACATTTCATTTGCAGATGTATGGACAGACCCGTGTAACATTTCAGTAGTATAAGTATAGACAGACCCCAGTAACAGTTCAGTAGTAACTGTAGGGAAAGACCACAGTAACATTTCATTGGCAGCAGTATAGACAGACCCCAGTAACATTTCATTTGCAGATGTATGGATAGACTCCTGTAACATTTCAGTAGTATAAGTATAGACAGACCCCAGTAATAGTTCAGTACTAACAGTAGGGATAGACCCCAGTAACATTTCATTGGCAGCAGTATAGACAGACCCCAGTAACATTTCATTTGCAGCTGTATAGACAGACCCCTGTAACATTTCATTTGCAGCTGCATAGACAGACCCCTGTAACACCTAAGTAGTATAAGTATAGACAGACCCCAGTAACAGTTCAGTACTAACAGTAGGGAGGGACCCCAGTAACATTTCATTGGCAGCAGTAGGGACACACCCCAGTAACATTTCAGTAGCAACAGTATAGACAGACCCCTGAAACATTTACATAGAAGCAGTATAGGGAGAGCCCAGTATTAGTAGCATTTCAGTAGTAGCAGTATGGACAGGCCCCAGTAACATTTCCAAAGAAGCAGTATGGGCAAAGCAGCAGATAAACATTTCCGTTGCAGCAGTATAGAAAGAGCACCGTATTTTTAACATTTCAGTAGTAGCAGTACAGACAGGCCCCAGTAACATTTATGTAGAAGCAGTATAGGCAAAGCAGCAGATTAACATTTCCGTAGCAGCAGTATAGGGAAAGCACAGTATTTTTAACATTTCAGTTGTAGCAGTACAGACAGGCCCAAGTAACATTTACATAGAATGAGTATAGGCAAAGCAGCAGATTAACATTTCCGTTGCAGCAGTATAGGGAGAGCACAGTATTTTTAACATTTCAGTAGTAGCAGTATAGACAGACCCCAGTAACATTTCAGTAGTGTAAGTTTAGACAGACCCCAGTAACAGTTCAGAAGTAACAGTAGTAGAGACAGACCCCTGTAACATTTCATTTGCAGCAGTATAGACAGACCCCAGTAACATTTCATTTGCAGCTGCATAGACAGACCCTTGTTACACTTCAGTAGTATAAGTATAGACAGACCCCAGTAACAATTCAGTACTAACAGTAGGGAGAGACCCCAATAACATTTCATTGGCAGCAGTAGGGACACACCCAAGTAACACTTCAATAGCAACAGTATTGACAGACCCCAGTAACATTTACGTGGAAGCAGTATAGGGAGAGCCCAGTATTAGTAACATTTTAGTAGTAGCAGTATACATAAACCAAGGTAACATTTCAGGAGCAGAAGTATCGGCAGACCGAAGTTACATTTCTGTGGCTGAAGTATAGTCAGACCCCTGTAGCATTACTGTGGCAGAAGTATAGGTAGGCAGAACAGAGTTACATTTCTGTAGCAAAAGTGTAGGCCAACCCCAGACACATTGGTGTACCATGAGTGCAGGCGAAGCCCATAAAAATTACTTGGATTACATTGTAGGCGAGGGCCTCAAAAATTGGTGTACTGACAGTACAAATGTACCCCAGAAAAATTGCCCATGCCCAACCCAGAGGGCAGGTGAAACCCATTAATCGCTTAGCTGACTGTGGTTTAATTTGTAACTAGGCCTGGAGGCAGCCCAGTTAAAATAAAAATTGGTTCAGGTGGAAGTTTCGATGCTTTAATGAGAATTGAAACGTATAAATATTGTTTACAAAAGTTATATGAGCCTTTTGGGCCACAGAAAAATTGCCCGTTCAGGGTGATTATGTGAGTTTTTAGGAAGAGGAGTAGGAGGAGGAGGACGAATATCATACACAGATTGACAAAGGTTAAGGTCCCCATTTTTTACGGTGATACGGTGAAACAATGCTTGCATCTGCGGTTGCAGCGAAAATTAACTTTAGGTACCGCTGCTGTCTGCTGGTGGAGAAGAGAAGTCTGGGGAAATCCAGGCTTTGTTCATCTTTATGAGTTTAAGCCTGTCGGCACTGTCAGTTGACAGGCGGGTACGTTTATCCATGATGATTCCCCCAGCTGCACTAAACACCCTCTCTGACAAGACGCTAGCCGCAGGACAAGCAAGCACCTCCAGGGCATACAGCGCGAGTTCAGGCCACGTGTCCAGCTTCGACACCCAGTAGTTGTAGGGGGCAGAGGCGTCACCGAGGACGGTCGTGCGATCGGCTACGTACTCCCTCACCATCCTTTTACAGTGTTCCCGCCAACTCAGCCTTGACTGGGGAGCGGTGACACAGTCTTGCTGGGGAGCCATAAAGCTGGCAAAGGCCTTGGAGAGTGTTCCCCTGCTGCGCTGAACATGCTGCCTGATCTCCGCACCTCCCCTGCTACTTGGCCCTCGGAACTGCGCCTTCGGCCACTAGCACTGTTGGATGGGAAGTTTACCATCAGTTTGTCCACCAGCGCCCTGTGGTATAGCATCACTCTCGAACCCCTTTCCTCTTCGGGAATGAGAGTGGAAAGGTTCTCCTTATACCGTGGGTCGAGCAGTGTGTACACCCAGTAATCCGTAGTGGCCAGAATGCGTCTAACGCGAGGGTCACGAGATAGGCATCCTAACATGAAGTCAGCCATGTGTGCAAGGGTACCTGTACACAACACATGGCTGTCCTCACTAGGAAGATCACTTTGAGGATCCTCCTCCTCCTCCACAGGCCATACACACTGAATGGATGAGAGGCAAGCAGCATGGGTACCCTCTGCAGTGGGCCCAGCTGTCTCTTCCACCTCCTCTTCCTCAGGCTCCTCCCCCCTCCTCCTCCTCCCCAACGCGCTGAGATATAGACATGAGGGTGCTCTGACTATCCAGCGACATACTGTCTTCCCCCGCTTCCGTTTCCGACCGCAAAGCGTCAGCCTTAATGCTTTGCAGGGAACTTCTCAACAGGCATAGCAGGGGAATGGTGACGCTAATGATTGCAGCATCGCCGCTCACCATCTGGGTAGACTCCTCAAAGTTTCCAAGGAGCTGGCAGATATCTGCCATCCAGGCCCACTCCTCTGTAAAGAATTGAGGAGGCTGACTCCCACTACGCCGCCCATGTTGGAGTTGGTATTCCACTATAGCTCTACGCTGCTCATAGAGCCTGGCCAATATGTGGAGCGTACAGTTCCACCGTGTGGGCACGTTGCAAAGCAGTCAGTGCACTGGCAGATTAAACCGATGTTGCAGGGTCCGCAGGGTGGCAGCGTCCGTGTTGGACTTGCGGAAATGTGCGCTGACCCGGCGCACCTTGCCGAGGAGGTCTGACAAGTGTGGGTAGCCTTTCAGAAACCGCTGAACCACCAAATTAAAGACGTGGGCCAGGCATGGCACGTGCGTGAGGCTGCCGAGCTGCACAGCCGCCACCAGGTTACGGCCGTTGTCACACACGACCATGCCCAGTTGGAGGCTCAGCGGCGAAAGCCTGCGGTCGGTCTGCTCTGTCAGACCATGCTGACGCTTGCCCACCGCTGTGCTGCCACGCCGTGTGCGACACCGACTGCTGGCGACGTGCTGCTGATACGTCTTGATTGCGAGGTAAAGGTTGCGTTGGAGGAGGAGGAAGGTTTAGTGGAGGTGGCATACACCGCCACAGATACCAGCACTGATCTTGGGCCCGCAATTCTGGTGGTGGGTAGGACGTGAGCGGTCCCAGGCTCTGACTCGGTCCCAGCCTCCACTAAATTCACCCAATGTGCCGTCAGGGAGATATAGTGGCCCTGCCCGCCTGTGCTTGTCCACGTGTCCGTTGTTAAGTGGACCTTGCCAGTAACCACGTTGGTGAGGGCGCGTACAATGTTGCGGGAGACGTGGTCGTGCAGGGCTGGGACGGCACACCGTGAAAAATAGTGGCGACTGGGGACTGAGTAGCGCGGGGCCGCGGCCGCCATCATGTTTTGGAAAGCCTCAGTTTCCACAAGCCTGTACGGGAGCATCTCCAGGCTGATCAATTTGGCTATGTGCACGTTTAAAGCTTGAGCGTGCGGGTACGTGGCGGCGTATTTGCACTTTTGCTCCAACGCTTCTGCTAGCAACAGCTGGACGCTGCGCTGAGAGACATAGCTGGATGGGGCCGAGGACAGCGCATGTGAGGGTGTGGGTGCAGGCCGGGAGGCGGTCGTGCCTGTGTCCTGAGAGGGGGGTTGGATCTGAATGGCAGGTTGGGGCACAGGGGGAGAGGC
This sequence comes from Eleutherodactylus coqui, assembly GCF_035609145.1. Classification (NCBI taxonomy): domain Eukaryota; kingdom Metazoa; phylum Chordata; class Amphibia; order Anura; family Eleutherodactylidae; genus Eleutherodactylus; species Eleutherodactylus coqui. Next base: position 60,387,925 of record NC_089849.1, read on the forward strand.
AGCGGTGCAACCCGGAGGCGGTGAAAGGCCTTCGTCCCACCTTGTGGGGTGCTTGGCCATCATATGCCTGCGCATGCTGGTGGTGGTGAGGCGGGTAGTGGTGACTCCTCGGCTGATCTTGGCGCAACAAAGGTTGCACACCACTGTTCGTCGGTCGTCCGTGCTCTCAGTGAAAAACTGCCACACCTTTGAGCACCTTGGCCTCTGCAGGGTGGCTTGGCGCGGGGGGGTGCTTTGCGAAACAGCTGGTGGATTATTCGCTCTGGCCCTGCCTCTACCCCTGGCCACCCCACTGCCTCTTCCAACCTGTCCTGCTGCTGCACTGGCCTCCTCCTCTGAAGACCTGTCCTCAGTTGGCTTATCAAACGAGGTGGGGTCAGTCACCTCATCGTCCAGCAGCTCTTCCTCCGAATCCTCTGTGTGCTCCTCCCTCGGACTTACTGCCCTTACTACTGCCTCACTGATAGACAACTGTGTCTCATCATAATCATCGAGCTCCTCACCCAGCTCTTGAGACAGTTGCCGGAAGTCCCCAGCCTCATCACTAGGACCCCGGGAACTTTCCAAAGGTTGGGCATCGGTCACGACAAACTCCTCAGGTGGGAGAGGAACCATTTTTTCCCAATCAGCGCTGGGGCCCAAAAGCAGTTCCTGGGAGTCTGTCTGCACAGCCTAATGTGTCATTTTCATGGAGTGAGGAGGCTGGGAGGAAGGAGGAGCAGCAGCGAGAGGATTCAGAGTTGCAGCAGTGGACGGCGTAGAAGACAGGTTGCTGGAGACATTGCTGGATGCACTTTCTGCCATCCACGACAGGACCTGCTCACTCTGCTCATTTTGTAATAAAGGTCTACGACGTGGACCCAAAAATTGTGATATGAAGCTGGGGACCCCAGAAACGTTCCTCTCTCCTACTCCCGCAGCAGCCGGCTGTGATTCACCTGGACCAGGAACTCGGCCTATACCCACACCCTCACTTGGAAGTCCGCGTCCTTGCCCGCGTCCACGTCCTCTAACCCTTCCCCTACCCCTCAGCATGGTGGATTACGAATAGAGCAGACACAGAGCAGTGTAAAAAATGTTTAAATTCTTATTGGCGTGCAGTTGGACTGAGACAGCGCTTATGTAACGCAAACAGTAGCCAGGAAAAAAATAATTCAGAAGACTGCAAGCACGCCTAGCTGTGCAATATGCAATACTGATACTACTGAGCTCACACCAGCCATGCAGTGAAATGCAGAGTCACAGCTAACCGTACTGATTTTCCTTTTTTTTTTTTTTGGTAATTTTTGTGCAATGCAATGCAATGCAGGCTAGATTGCGCCGATGTGAGTTTCGCGGTATGGGGGTCTGTCACTGTGCATGCAATTTACAGCAGACACAGAGCGGTGTAAAAAATGTTTAAATTCTTATTGGTGTGCAGTTGGACTGAGACAGCGCTTATGTAACGCAAACAGTAGCCAGGAAAAAATTATTCAGAAGACTGCAAGCACGCCTAGCTGTGCAATATGCAATACTGATACTCCTGAGCTCACACCAGCCACGCAGTGAAATGCAGAGAGTCACAGCTAGCCGTAATGATTTTCCTTTTTTTTTTGGTAATTTTTGTGCAATGCAGGCTATATTGCGCCAATGTGAGTTTCCCTGTTTGGGGGTCTGTCACCGTGCGTGCAATTTACAGCAGACACACAGCGGTGTAAAAAATTTTTGAATTCTTATTGGCCTGCAGTTGGAGTGAAACAGCGCAAACTGCAGCCAGGAAAAAAATTATTTGAAAGACTGCAAGCACGCCTAGCTGTGCAATAATGAGATACTACAACTACCAGCAGCCACGGAGTTAAATGCAGACGGTCACAGATAGCCCTAAACAGGTGCTTTTTTGGGGGTACTTGTTGACAGGATTCTACAGTAGCACTGTCCCTGCCTCACCAATACTGCCCCTATACTCTGTAGAATTGGCTGCAGACTGAGAGCGCAATAGTCTGCAGAGCCTAAGATGAAAGAAAAAATTTGGTGCAAAGCTGCTCCTAGCAGCAACAACTGAAATTCACCCGGTAAGATGTGGCCCTAAGAAGGACCATTGGGGTTCTTCTAGACAGGATTCCACACGATCACTGTCCCTGCCTCACCAATACTTCCCCTATACTCTGTAGAATTGGCTGCAGACTGAGAGCGCAATAGTCTGCAGAGCCCAAGATGAAAGAAAAAATTTGGTGCAAAGCTACTCCTAGCAGCAACAACTGTAATTCACACGGTAAGATGTGGCCCTAAGAAGCACCGTTGGGGTTCTTCTACACTACCCACTGTCCCTGCCTGACCAATACTGCCCCTATACTACGTAGTACAGACTGCAGCCTGAGAACGCTATAGCCTGCACGTCCGATATAACAAAAAAAAATTATTGTGCAAAACTGCTCTCAGCACCCACAACAGTAGTGCACTAGGTAAGCTGTGGCCCTAAGAAGGACTGTTGGGGCTCTTGCAGACGCTAACACTCTCCCTATAGCAGCAGCAGCACTGTTCCTAATCTCTGCCAGCCTGTGTCTGAGGCGAGCAGCGGGCGGGAAAGATTTAAATACTCGGCGGTCACCTGATCTCGCCAGCCATTCACTGCAGGGGGGTGGGATAGGGCTGTAACCTCACTGGAGGAAGTTGTAATGCCTTCCCTGCATGTCTATTGGCCAGAAAATGGCACTAACATTTCAGGGAAGTAAATGTTATTGACTCGGGTACCACGTGGTGCTCGTCACGAGTAATGAGCCTCTCGAACACCCTAATACTCGAACGAGTATCAAGCTCGGACGAGTATGCTCGCTCATCTCTAATGAATACAGTACTATCCTCAACGCTCTCTTTCTCTATCTCTGGAGGTGGCACAGGAACAGTTCACACAGGCCTAGTTAATTGTTGGGCTTACTGGAAAAAAATTTGAAGATGAAGATCTTGGTGAACTTTTTTGCTATCCCTGGCTTTGACTTCCCCAGGTTTGTTTTTGTGCAACTCACTGTTTAAGTGGACTGAATCCCAAATTCTCCTCCTTACTGATGTCAGGCTAGGAAGCTGATAGATACTAGCTTCCCTGCTGGACAAATCGAGTGCTGAAGCTGCTCGCTCTGCTGACCTTCTCCTACACGTCCTCCTCCGATGACCTCCTAAGCAGACTCTCCTCTAACTCCTCCATCACTTCCTGTCTTGCTCCCACACTTTTTCTTCTCCTCCCCTCAGCATAGAGACTCACTGTATTATTTCCCTGCTCTGAGCTCCAACCACACCTCTTGAGCAATCAGTGGGAGCATGACATGCAGCCAATCAGCAGCAAGCTGATGCCAAGCTTTAGACTTAGAGAGAAGGGGGAAACAAGGCTTCTCCCATGTACAGCATTACTATTAAAAGTGAGGAGAGTGGGAGGGGTGGCTCATTCTGCAGAGGGACATCTGTACATGCAGTCTGAGGAGAATCTAATGCTCCTCTAGGTGTATACATATTTTATTCCTTGGTTCCTCTGAAGTAACCATGACTTCATAAAAATTTTCCATGCAAACAACACATAAACAGCTGTACTAAGTTAACTTAAGCAAAGTCGGGAATATCAGCCAGTATATATATATACAGTGTATTAGACACTTGCTCAGAGATCATGTGATCAAGTAAACAGGTGTGTTTTGTTTTGACTTTCTGGCTGGCAACATATATTTTCAGGTGTTGTTTTGCTCTTAAATATTCAGTACTGTTATTAATTTATTTGCCATGACTAAGGGCTCATTCCCGCAGCCGTATATGTAAAACACTGTGTGTATTATGCAGCATTTTACTGCTATGTGAGCCGGCAGTGAGCTGGCTATTGCTGCGTAGGGTGGAGGTTGTGTACTGTGCATGACAGCGTATCTTAGCGTATCTGATGTCATGCACAGTGTGACTATTTTTTATTTTTTAATTCCCTGCTCTGTCTCTTAGCGGTGTTGCGTATTGAACGCCACACATACGCAATGGATTGTATATATACAGCGTTTTATACGCTCCCATACAGAATAGGTCTTTGTGTGTGTAATATGCAGTAAAATAGAACATGCTGAGATCTCTTTTACATGTTTATTATACGCAATAAAAAACGCTAGTGTAAGTGGGTCAATGAAAATCAATGTATTTTTATTGACTCCATTCACTACGTATTACACACGTGTACATTGTGAGTGTAATACACGGTGAAATTAAGTTCATGGGAATAAGCCCTAAGGGTGCTGTAGGGAATTGGAAATGCGTCAGGGATAATAGCAGCATGGCGTGTTGTGGTCGCACATCAAAATATTTTGTTCTTGATTTTATACAATTTTTCAAACATTAGTGGAGCTGGATTTTTCTCTGCATGGATTGTACTTGCTTTCTGCACAACCATGGCAGATTCCACTGATTAGTTACTGTACGTTGTCAAATTTTAGTCACGTATGACTGAGCATAGATTTATATCAAGGAGCACAATCTGCCCTCAAATTAAAAAAAAATATATACTCTTTGTTTCTGGGATCAGATATTTTTTCAAATCACCGAGGCTGCTGTATTACATTGTTACATACCTACCTGTAGATTCATGTAAACTAAAAATAAACTAAAAAAAACTCCTCCTCCTCTACCTCCAGCGCCTCCTGCCAAATTTTAACAATAACCTCTACACCTACACCAATATTGATATCTCACAATACAATTGATGACCTATCCTCATGACAGGTCATCAGTAGTTGATCACTCATGGTTCCCCTTTCGTGAACTTGGACGATCAGCTGAAAGGATGCAGTGCCAGAGCAGCTACACACAGGAAGTGGAGTGAAAGCAGTTGCTCCAACCCCTGCGTCGTGGCCAATTCTTGTAACTGCAGGCTGGGGTCTCATTAAAAAATGACTGTGAGTTGGGTTTGCAATTACAGCTTCTGCTCTCATTCCTTTGTATTGGGGCGCTGACAGTGGGTGCCCCTTTAGCTGATCAGCCAAGTTCCCGAGCGAGGGACCCTGGCCGATCAACTATTGATGACCTATCCTGAGGATCGGTCATGATAATATTTGTGCCTGGAATCCCCTTCTAGCCTCAATTGGAGTAAAGTTAATTTAAGTTTATAGCTGAGTTAGTTTTGACTCTTTGCTATCCTCAAGTGGGAATAAAAGTTGTAAAGTTGTTACAAGTTACATAACAATTATATACATATTATAAAAGTTTAAAAGTTAAGAAACTTTTTCTTGTGTGTAATGAGAATTAAGTCTCTCCCTAGATAATCAGGCCGGCACACAGCAATGAAGGAAGAATATAAAAGGTAATGACACTGATGTATCGTTGCTATGCAGCCCAACAACCACTATGTAAGTAACTCATTCTGTATAGATCTGTTGCTGATGAGTATTTGTTTATATAATGATCTATATCACATTTAATAATCTTCTTCCTCTAAAGCTGTAATAATATTAATTGTATGATAATATTAAATGTATAATATTAATATTATATTTCCAGCAAGTAAAGCTTATTCACTGTATAATGAGAAGTTAAGAATTTTCCAATATACTTATGGTTTTATATCAATTCTTCAATTTCTCACATCTCTGCTTCCTGTCATTCAATAGAAACCTTCATTGTCAACTCTCTGTGGATAGAAATCTCTCCTGCTCATGTGATGGACACACAGGGGGCTCGGCTCCTTACAAGACAGAAATCTGATACCTGTATTGTTTTCTGTCCTTTACCTGTGTGTCCATTACTTCTCTAAGGGAATGTGAGACAATGACAGGAAGAGTAGGTAGAGGGGTGGAGGGTGCTATTTTTCCTCAAGAGTCCTGTCATATGTGTATATCTCATCTAAGCGAAGATGGATGAAAATGTATACACAAGAGCGAGAGCCGATACACTTGGATGCGACTCACATCGCGCAGCACATCGACACTCCGTCTGTGTACTGTGCGATGTGCGGAAGATAGTGCAAGTGTGAGACCTGCACAAACATAGAACATGCTGCAATCTTCATTTCTAGTAACATCAAATAAAAGGTTGCATTTTCTTGTGAGTTCTGTGTATTTCGCAACACACAAAACGCGCATAATTTTCTCGTCCTTGTGAATGCACCCTGAGATATATGGGAACCAGGAAAGCTAATTTGCCTACCAAATAGTAGTTTGCTAATAGTTTTGAGTAAGTGATATTTTCAGACCAGGATCCTATAGATTGAGAGGCAGGTCTGTCGTCCCCTTCTTGTTCTGTGCGGGTTTTCTCTCCAACCCTCAGACAACACAAATATTGCAGCTCGGCTAATATTCTGTGGGTCAAAATGAAAAACTGCCATTGTGGGGGGGGGGGGGGGGGGGGATGGGAGGGGGGTAGATGTGGGGATTACGGCGTTTACTGTTCAAGTAAAAGTAACAACTTTCAATATTCAGTGAGTATGAGTATGCCAGTTTCAAATTTATATAATTTTTATGTAGTTCTATTAAAAACAGCACCTTTGAAAAAGATTGCTGTCGCCATTTTTTGACCCTATAGTTTTTTCATTAATTATTAATCCATCTGCTTAAGGGCTCATTTTTCTGATGGGACCAGTAATTTTTAATGTTACCATTATGGGGTACTAATGACTTTATGACTGCTTTTTCTTCAATTTTTTCTTGTCACTGCATATCTGTTTTCTGACGGCATTCGTAGTATGGGAATCACAACGTGATATTTTATTAAACTGGATTTCTATGGGTGCAGCAATAACATTTTTTTATGTTTTGACGGATTGGCTAAAAATTGATGTTTTTTAAGGTTTTAATTTTTTTTTTGTAATTTTTTTAAAAGCCTTTTACTTATTTGTACTACAGTATTTTTTTTTGTCACCACAAGGAACTTGAGAACTTGCAATTGTTTGATCACCTATACCGTATAATACAATCTTATACTATTGCATTACATTGTATTTTGACTGCCATTTTTTTTATATACAATTAAAAAAACAAAACAATATACTAACTTTCAACTGGAAGTCAGGCAAGACTGTTCTGGGAAAAAGCACAGGAGGTGAGTATATGTTTTTTTTTTACTCTATAGCCTCACATTGCCACCTCATAAACTGGAGGCTAATGGTATGCTTGTAGCAACTGCTACTGCAGCAGTACTTGTGCTCAAGGAGGAACTCCACTCCTCATGTAAAGTAGCCAAACGAATAGGAAGATCAGCAGCAGAGTCGCTTAAGTATAAGACACTTCATCTTTATCAAGCATGATAAAGGCCACAACGTGGTCGAAATGTCGCTGCCTGTAACCCTTATATTTTAAGGATGGAATAAAGATGAAGTGTCTTATACTTAAGCGACTCTGCTGCTGATCTTCCTATTCATTTGTGTGGTCTATTTAGTCTGCCCTGATAATATTTCAATCATGCTTGAATTCATTTATTGTTGTTTTTCTAACCGATTCAGTACAATTACAGTGCTACAAAATTTATATAACTTTCTTTGCTACTTTTAAGGAAAAACACAACTTTTTAAAATAAAAGAAATGCTTTGTGCCACCAAATTCAGAAACCCAAAACTTTTTTATTTCTTAGTCAATTGAGCTGTGAGGGCATCAGGCAGTCCCCCCCCCCCTTCCCACTCCCGCCACCAATTGTTCTGTCAGGATTTGGCATTAGTTTTATTACACATATGGGAAAACGGGGGTGGGGGTGCAGGGTGGAACTTTTAATAACCTTTACTTTTTCTAATATTTAGTAAAACATTTTAAATTAAGTTTAACATTATTTTTTGTCCCCATGGGGTACTTGAACTTGCAATCATTGACATAGCAATGTGGGTGCGGCAGGTGCGGCCTGCTCTGGTTGCCATCACTGAGGAGGTTGACACAGCTCAGCTATGGTCTTGCCCCTGCTGCTGCTAGCCGTTATCACAGCGTTAAAAAAAACACAAGTGGGTAGGAACCCTAAGGGCTTAAACAGATGGGTGTGTTTTTAGTCCCATTATGCGACTATGAAAATCACGGTCGCGTAATGGAACAAAATGAAACCATTGCTTTCAATTGTTTAGTTTCCACTAGCAGGATTCTCACATGTAATAACTGCGCACAAGAAAAGATAGGGCAGGACCTGCTTTTTTATTCAAACTCGGGCACAGTGTAGAGTTTTGAATAGTCAAAAAAAACCCTCTGGCTCATGCACTAATACTCTCCATAGCAGCCAAGCGTACTTGTGCATGTCCCATGTGTTTTTGTTCTGGGGCTTCGATTTTTTTTGACAGTGCATATTGACTAATTAAAATAAAACATTTAGACAAAAAGATTAAAAAGTTTTTTTAAAATGTCTTTAAGAAATGTTTGTTAAATCCTTGAGGACCAGGCCAATTTTCCCCGTGATTCCTTAGTGACCAAGCTGTTTTTCGTTTTTCCATTTTCATTTTTTTTCTCCCCCTATTTAAAAAATCATAACTCCTTTATTTCTCCATCAACATAGCGGTCCGAGGGTCTGCTCTTTGCAAGATGAGTTGTATTTTTCAATAGCATTATTTTTTTATGTACCATATGGTGTACTGAAAAACTTTAAAAAAATTTTACATGGAGAGAAATGAAAAAAAATCTAATTCCGCCATCTTTCAGTGCATCTTGTTTCTACAGCGCACAAACTGCAACAAAAATGATATGATAACTTTATTCTATGGGTCAGTATGATTACTATGATACCAAACTTATGTTTTGTTTTTTTTTGCTGTACTACTTGTATTTTTTTCAAAGATATTTAATTGTTTTAAATTATTTTCTGCTGCAATCTGTGCGCAATAGCTTTTTTATTTTTCTGTTGACATAGTTGTCTGAGGGCTCATTTATTGCGGAACGTTCTGTAGTTTCCGGTGGTACCATTTTGGGATACAACATTTTGATTGCTTTGTATTGCATTTTTTCTTGGAGGCAGGGTGACCAAAAAAGCGCAAAAATGAATTGATTTTGATGAGGCAATTTCAAAATTTGCAGAGAATAAAGTTAGGAGACAAAGGTTTTAAGTATTTACACTCACAATGTTGAGTAAATAAACCAGAAAACCTCACTTGCAACTGTAAGGGCCCAGAAACACGGCCATAGGCACTTTACATGTGCACGCCGATGCTGTAAAAATGCCTGAACGGCAAAGGGCCCAGCGCATATATGCGCATGTAAGCCATCAGAGGGGCAGCGTGTATTGGCCCGACGTGAAAACCTGGCTGATATACACTCGTGTGAATAAGCCCTAAGGCTGGGTTCACATGGGACCCAAATCCTGTGGAAATCTCGAGGAATGACCACGCGGAAATTCAGCCAGACTTCCGCCGGAGAAATGCAGCTTGAAAACACGTGGCCTTTCGCTATGGGTTTTGGAGTGGCTTTGTCGTTGACATTTCACTGCGGCTATCTCATCCAAAGAGAGGAGGGAGGCTGCTGCGGAAACGGGGAATAATTGACATTCCGCGGATTTGAGTTCAGCGCCGTATGTCAGTTTCCGCGCGGCTTGGACGCTAAAGGATTGGCTGCAGTGTGTGGACGAGATTTTTGAAAATCTCGCCCACTTTGCTGGTTTATCACAGGATAAAAAAACGCAGGAGGAATGTCCACACGGACATTCTGCGGCAATTCCACCCTGTGTGAACCAGCCTAAATATCTTTTTCACTTCTTTTAATAATTTTCGAATTTGTGAAGGACAGTGTGTGTGTGTGTGTGTGTGTGGGGGGGGGGGGGGTGACAAAAAAAACTTCTGCACCGTGGGACCAACTGACCTTGCTACGCTATTACTTGCAATCATTTGACTGCTTTGCTGAAGTAAAAAGTAATACTATGATGTGATAGGCATTGTATCAAGCCACATCACATGCACTGTCATTGATAGGCAAACAGCCATGGTAGCGATGGATGCCTTCAAAAGGCAATGGCAACTGGACTCCATCCCACGATCCTTTTTCAGGGGGAGGAGGCATTTGGGACCCCACAAAAGCAGTTGGGGAATCAAAGTGCCTCTGTCAAAATGTGGCTGTTGCCAGCATATGTCAGATGTGAGAAACAGCTGGCACCGACATTGTTAGGAGTGGGATTGGCTCACTATTAACCTCCATATAAAACTCGAATGCATAGGACATAACTGTTCATCCTGTATCATTAAGGGGTTAACCATGCACATCTTTTAATGCCCCCATTCTACCCTATTTTGAATAACAACAACAGAATAAATTCCAGGTTACTAAGTACACATAAACCCAAGTTAGTTCCCTAAATATAACAATGGGTTTATGTATTACTAGCCAGCACATCTCCAGTTTAGTAACACACCTTATGTACTAAAATGATGTACACAACAAAGTGGCCACTGAATATATCACAATTCACAATTTTTGAGGATCTGGGAGGGCTTTGTGAGTCAAAGTGGCTTGGTAATGGTCCCGGGCCCTTGGACTCCATTGGTGGGGAACCCGGACTTCTTATCAGGAGAAGCGGCTATTCCATTATTAGAGAAGTTGAGGACACCCACCCCTAGGATTAGAGACATTATGCGTGTAGATGGAATTAAAACATTAACTGAGCTCCTGGGAGATGGTGGGCCTGTGGCAGGTGCGTGCTTTCAATATCTACAGGTGCACCATTTCATACAAGGTCAAGGCCCACTTACGGTTTTGACCAACCCATCCACACCCTTTGAGGAACTCTGCTTCTGTCCTTGGGTTTCGAGGGGCAAAATCTCAGCAATATATGGTCTTTTAGTAGCCAGGGAGGTACTGGGTGCTGAGGTACGGCTTAGAGGTCGGTGGCAGAGGGTAGCTGGGTTACCTGGGTGACCCTAACCCTGACCCACAAAATATCTTTTTTGGGTAGACATCATGAGTTAAATTATAAGCTTCTAGCAAGGTGGTATTATACCGCTACCAACTTGGCCGGGATGTACTATGAATCATCGGATAGGTGTTGGATATGCCTGGAGGGGGTAGGCATGTTTGTACATATTTGGTGGTCCTGTCTGGACATAGCAGGTGTGTGGGCAGAGATAGGGGCTTTATATAATACTCTAAGGATGAGATCATTGGTACCTACCCCAGAGATGGCCCTTCTTTCAATTCTAACGGGCTCTATCACAGATAGTAAAAGAGACGCTCTCCGTTTTTTCATCTTGGCCATGAGAACTGTGATCTCTCGACTCTGGAAATCACAGGCCCCACTAACGAGCTGAGTTATAGCTCTGGATGGGATTAATCTTATTGAGGAACTTAGGGCCAAGGACAATGCCAACTGGTTGGCATATAATGCAGCATATGAGGTATGGATAACATTTCACGGGTCCTCAAGCAGTGATCGGTGACTCGTGGATGGAGTCGTGCCAACATAAGAGAAACTAGGAGGGGAAAGGTGGAGGAGAGGAAGGAAATATGTGTGTGGGGGGGAGTAATAGAGTCTGGGGTGTTCAGTGAAGTCGGAGGCTTCTGTTTTCTACTCTTTGTTTTGTTTTGAGTTGTTTATGTGCTTTAGGCTTTTCTTTTCCTTTCTTTTTTTCCTTCCCTGATGAAGAAATAATATTGGTCCATAAAGAATTCTTGTGGGTTAATTATTTTCGGTAGGTCTTTGCCCGACACCTTTTTGGTTTCCCTTGAGAACCAGGGTAGTCGGTTAAATTCTAATTGAACATTTTATGAAGCTAGTAATGATATATATTACTTAGAATTCAGTTTTCTGGGGTTAATGATTATTACGGGATTGTACTTGGATGTTTATTTATACTGCTAGCTGTAATTCTTAGGGGGGGTTCACACAGGGCGGATTTGCTGCGGTTTTGCCGCAGCAGATCCGCCCGCGGCTGCTAATCTCGGGATTAGCCAGCCATGTGGATGAGATTTCTCAGAAATCTCGTCCACACGGGACGGCTAATCCGCTGCGGTAAATCCAGCCGCGGTTTCAAAAGATGCAGCATGTCTATTTACCTTTCCTTTTTTGTTTATTTACGTTGCGGCCGCGCTCTCCTCTATGGGAGTGCCGGCCGCAACGGAAAAGCATGCGGCCGAGCCACTTCGAAGCCGCCGCGGCTTACACCGCGGCGGTTATCTCGTGTTTTTTGCTGCGGCCAGACCGCGAGATTTCCGACGGGAATCCGCCCTGTGTGAATCCAGCCTTATATAATTCTGAGCCTTTTGTTTATTTATTTGTAAGCTTGTTAAATGTTTAAACTAAAAAGTCTCTAATAAAATATATATAAACAATTCACAATTCTTTCAGTCCACCTCATCTACTGTTTTCACTGTATTTACATTGAATATCAATCTTATGTTCTAGATTTAAACAGTCTGATAATTCAGTAAGTTTTCAATGAACCAAACAAGAGTGGTGGAATTCATTCTATTGGGTTTCGGAAACCTTCACAGCTTCCATATTGTGTTCTTCATTCTTTTCTTGATCATCTATCTTTCTACAGTTTTGGGAAACCTTCTTATCATCATTCTAGTTTCCACCAATGTCCAGCTCCAGTCCCCCATGTATTACTTCCTTTGCCATCTTTCCTTTTGTGACCTTACAATGTCTACAAGCATTGTTCCCAACATGCTCAGCACTGTTCTGTCCAGAGGGAAAAAGATTACTTTTATTGGCTGCATCACCCAATTATACTTCTACAGCGGTGCAATTGTTGCCGAATGTTTTCTTCTTTCAGTGATGTCCTATGATCGATACTTGGCCATCTGCAACCCTTTACGATACTCTAGTGTCATGGACTTAAAGTGTCAGATCTTTCTTTCACTATGGCCATGGTTGCTGGGTTCTACTCTTAATCTAACAGGAGTCTTACCTATATCAAATTTTAATTTTTGCCATGACAATATCATTGACCATTTCTACTGTGACCTTCCTCCCATAATGAAGCTTTCTTGCTCAGACTCTTCTCTTGTAGAACTGGAAACATTTCTATATTCTGTGCCACTATTTATTCTTCCATGTGTTTTTGTCATTGCAACCTATGGGTATATATTCCACACCATAATTAAAATACCGTCTACAACTGGCAAACAGAAAACCTTTTCTACATGCAGTTCTCATCTTATTGTTGTTGGGACATTTTATGGGACACTAATAGGTAAATACATGATCCCATCTAAAGGACATTCATTGTTTATTAATAAGATTGTTTCCTTACTGCCTACATTATTTACTCCTCTATTTAACCCTATAATATACAGTCTCCGAAACGAAGACATAAAGACAACATTTAAAAAAAGCTTTTGGTTCATCATGAGAACTTTTACTTAGCTCTAATATTGTTATGTCTTTAATAAAAGTCATGCTATTGAAATTAAATACAGGTATAACCATCAAATACAATGGTGCTATATTATAATATTTTCATTTAGAACTTGATAAAGACCCTCGGATGGAGGGTTGAAACGTTGTGTGGGCATAATAAAGATTTGATCTTTTATTTAAACCCCCGGAGTGCTGCTCTCATACATACTCTGCTGTTGAAATTGCGATCCAGGATCCAGGCTCTCTGATGAGCGTGCACCATCAGGTGAGGATTGTCTTCCCTGTATATCTGAAGGTGAAGTGTGTTCTGTGATCAATATTGCTATATTTGACTGTTGCTATCATGGATCAGGGATTGCGAGCACCGCGAGAAGACACCACCGCTTACAATCGACCGGTTGGGGAATCTGGTCAGCCCAAAGTTTTCATACACAGCGGATGATGCGGTTCACATCATTGAGCGTTCTGAGAAGGACAATGCTTTATTCAGTATACCCGATGTAAAAGTTCATCTGCGCAAATTCGAATCTATGAACAAACATCTGATTTCTTTAAAACTTCATTCTACGACACTACGGGAGTATTACCTAGCACAAAGAATCCCTAGAGGCTTGCGACCGCATACTCGCCCCACACTATTTTCCGACAATGAAGCTTTTTTAGAAAAGTTTGTGTGTATTGCAAACAAATTTGCATTTGATTTAATTCTGCTCAATCTAGAGTTTTTGCAGGAGGAGATCTCTAAGACGTCTACCCTGATCACTACAATGGAGCAGGAGATTCAAGCTATGCTGCCGGAGCAGGAAATGAGCAGCTGCATGGAGAAAATTAAATCAGCGTCTCAGAAATATAAAAATGAAGTGGAACACACTAAACGTAACAAATGGTCTAGAGATGAACAGGACTACCTTTCTGGGAAAATCTACAACTGGCAGAATAACCCTAATACACAACCGGGTAAGGCCACGGTGGGGTCGATCCCACTTTGGATGGTCCTCGGCGGGATCAGATTCTGCTGATGAGATGGGTGTGCCTCCGCCAGCCGGTGAACCTTTTTTAGGTCATCGACCCCCGAAAGGGGCCAATACAACAACCCGAGCAAGGGAAGGAGACGAGGGGGCAGGAAACATGGTCGCTCCCACAAAAGATCCAAGGATGGTGCAAACCCGCTCGGTGTCCAGGAGGAGGTGAATGAGGTACCTATTGTTAATATTTCTTCTAAAGTTTTGTCTACGATACAGGTACGTGCCCTATCTAGGGGCCTTTCATTTGTCCCAACTGGTGAAACAGATTGGTTCAACATTGACATTAGTATCAGGCAGTTCATCAGACGACTAAGGTTACGAACACACTTCTCAACTGCAGAAAGGAGTCAGACCTCGGCTAGTTCGATGGACAATGATGATGCGTGCTTCACATCGGGAAACATGGGGCTACGCAAGCCCAGCAGATTTCAGCCCCCTGGGGGCGATTCCGCCATTGACACCTATACGAAACTGGTTAATCATGATATTGCAAAAATACGAGTTCGACAAACCAGGTCCAGGCAACAGTCTAATTTAAACAAGGCTGAATGGCAGGCGATCAAATCATTGAGTAAGGATGACTCCTTGACTATTCGCTCTGCGGACAAGGGAGGAGCCATCATTATTATGGACACTCAGTACTATCATCACGAACTCAGTACACAATTGTCAGATACTTCGGTATATGAGTTATTATCAGTCGATCCCACGAATGAGGCTTGTGGTAAACTCAAATTAGTCCTTGATCAGGCTAAAAGGGATGGTTTGATTGACCAACATTTGTTTGAGTTTTTGTATCCTGATTTTCCAATAATGGCCAAGATATATGCATTACCAAAAGTCCACAAGAATATTCAGCGTCCTCCGGGATGACCTATAGTTTCTGGGAGGGGGTCTGTTTTCAACAATGTGTCTCGGTTCCTAGACAGAATACTCAGACAGCATGCTACCAAGGACACCTCGGATTTTTTATGCAAATTAGAGGCAATTTCTATCAACGAGGACGCCATTTTGGCGTCGTTTGACGTCTCATCATTGTATAGTATTATAAAGCACGACATTGGCATAGCTGCTGTTGGACATTTTCTGTCTGGATCCACTCTGTCTGCAGATTGCGTGAATTTGGTTCTGACACTATTAATGTTGGTTTTGACCAATAATTTCTTTTTGTACCAGGATCGGTTCTACCGGCAGTTACAAGGAACCGCAATGGGGTCCAACATGGCCCCATCCTACGCGAATTTATTTATGCGCCATATGGAGGAGACGCGTCTCTGTACCTCCCCATCCTGGGCCTTTGCCCAGGTATGGTGGAGGTACATCGACGACGTCTTCGTCATATGGAACGGTTCGCTTGAGCAGTTGAATACTTTTCACACTGAATTAAACAACTTCTTGCCAGAACTCAAATTCACCCTGTCTGCATCAGATACGTCCATACAATTTTTGGACGTCTTGATTATCAAACAAGGTAATTGTTTGAAGACTGATTTATACACCAAGCCTACCGATCGCAACAACTTATTGCATTATTCAAGTTGCCACCCGCCGGCCATGATTAAATCTTTACCATGGAGCCAGATGCTCCGGGTCCGGCGGGTGGTCAACGATGAGTTTTTTGATGCACGGCTTGAAAAAATGTATGATAAGTTTGTCTCTAGAGGCTATCCACAGGATTTACTGTGTGAGCAGATGATTAAGGTCAAACAAGTGGAACGTGCTTCTGTCCTTAAACCTGCCACTACTACGAGTGTGGCTACAAAACGAATACCATTTGTTTCTACCTTTGGAGTACATAGTCATGAGATCCGACACATTCTAAGAAAACACTGGCACATTCTTTTGAGGTGCCACCCCGAGATTGCGGAATTTACCTGTCCACCTATGATGGCGTATAAACGAGCACATAATTTAAAAGACCGTTTGGTCCATACATCTTCTGCCCTTCCTCGTGGTTCTATACAGAGAACATTAGCCCCTGTCAGAAATGGTAACTTTCCGTGTCTCAGATGTGCAGCTTGTCATAACATGGCCAAAGGGGACAGCTTTGTACATCCAAGATCCGGGAAACGGTTCTATATACGTGGCTGGTATAGTTGTTGGTCAGCTTTTGTAGTATACCTGATTAGCTGTCCGTGCGGCCTCCAATATGTGGGTCAAACCACTACGGAGGTTCGCAAACGAATAGCTAACCATAAGAGTAACATCAGGACCAAGAAACGTGATCTTCCCAAACCTAAGCACTTTGAGGACCATAATCACTCCATTAGTCAGTTGCAGTTCAAGGTCATTGACTCAGTGGATAGGGATATAAGAGGCGGCGACAGAGAACGTAAATTGAAATTGTTGGAAGCAAAATGGATCTTTAAGCTGGATGCGCTGGCCCCTAGTGGCTTAAATGTGGAGTATAATCCGTTATTATACCTCAAATAATGAGCATTAAGAAATCTAGTGATGTTTTGTTACGTGATTCGTACATTGTTTTTAACATATTTTAATTATGTATTTTTTCTTTTTTTCAGATCGCATTGGGTGACGCAGCTATTATTTATGTATTCTATATCTGTGCCTTGTGCCTTACAAATTGTTTAAATAAAATGATGATTGATGCATATTGAATCATGTTTGGGTGTCACTTTTTGCAATCGGTTTGGGCTGCACTACTGTGTAGATATCACTTTCATAGCTTGCCGATGTTATAGAACATGTGGTGGTGAGTCTACTAGAATAAGAATTCGATTGCACATCAATACAACAGTATATTGAATATTATCAGTGGTATTGGTGTCAGTAGAAGAGCTGTGTTTTAGTATAGTAGCATCGTTGTTGGTCCACATTAGTGAGCTACATTATTTTATAATTTAATGAATATAATTATACCGGTTTTTGATTATCTGGTTAGTGATGAATGGACTATATTCCTGGACAGTAGGAATGATGTTCTAGGGCTCTCTTATTATACCAATGGAGGTTTTTGATTATGCAGGGATTATGTGATTGAGGGAGCACTGTGTTTATTCATTCAGGTGCTCCGCGAATCTACTCTTGCGCATGGGCTATATATGCGTTATGCTATTTCTGATAATAGGGGCCCTGTTGCTGTGGCGATGTGCTACAGATATCGGAACCTTGCGCATGCGCTGTGTATGTGTTCGTCCGGGTGCTCCGCGGGTCTGCGCATGCGCATGGGCTATGTGTGCATTGTGCGATCTTTGATGGGGGGGCCCGGTTGCTGTGGCGTTGTGCTGCAGACATCGGAGCCTTGCGCATGCGCTGTGAATACCAATAGACGGCTGATGACGGCGCGGGGCAGAAGGCTCTGCTGGTCTCGCGAGAACTCCATTACTAATCTAGGAGGCGATCCACGTCAGAGATGTGCGTCTGCACCGTCGGCAGCCTGAACACGGCGCTAGGTATGACACTTTTAAACATGTGTTTGTATTAGGTATGCTGCACCTGGCTATGATAAACTGATTCACCCAATGGATTTTGATCTGTTTTAATTGTAATATGTGTTGTTGTCTATGATTGGTGTAGGTGGAGCTATGGGTGCTATTTAATGTTGGAGTCTGTGTATGTTATTTAGAACTTGATAAAGACCCTCGGATGGAGGGTTGAAACGTTGTGTGGGCATAATAAAGATTTGATCTTTTATTTAAACCCCCGGAGTGCTGCTCTCATACATACTCTGCTGTTATAATATTTTCATCATACAATGTTTTTTTTTTTTTGGTCTAATGATTATGCTGTGTGATTAGCTGCAATATCCAGGGTTTCACTTAGGTGGGTGGGAGTACAGGCAGGCTATGAGCCCTGTGTGCTGGATTTGGATAGCATAGTGTACAGGCAGAATATGTAGCCCTTAGTTCCTTCCCTGCCCTTGTTATCCTTTCCGCCTTGTGCTACATCCTCCCTCTCCAGCCATTTCTTCTGATGTCTGAACCAGGCAACAGCTCAGATCTCGCTTGGTACAGAGGATTGGGGAACCTTTACACAGGCACCTCAATAATTGCACAAATGAACAATTACAGGCGACTGTCAACCTGTGTAAACACGGGACCTGGCAGGGCAAGTTAGCGAGGAACAAGAATTGCTCACTTATTGTAGTAGCTTGCTTTTTAGCTCACTTTAGCTTCATTTCCATTCATTGAGGGATTATCACTGCTGTGTGAAAGCACAAGAGTGATAGATGGTGGACAGTGCTGGGTGCTTACAGGGGATTTCCAGGCACAAAATGGAAATTCTGAAAATGCTGATTGGGTATAGTGAACCTTTTTACTAAATTACTTATTTTGATATTAGACATTAGATAATAAAATATTTGTCTGTGTAAATGTGTGTGTGAATCAGAATTTATACACAGCATACTGTATGTGTGTGCAATATGTAAGTATTAATGTATTGTGGGAGAGCTAGCTTAGGTAGAGCGCGGGGTTGCAGTGTGAACAGCAGTCAGAGACCAAGACAGGCAGTTATAGTCTATACAGGCTTGGCCTACGTTTATTAGAAAGTCCAAAAAAATAAAACACAAACTTAGCTTCAGGCATAAACAAAAATCCTGCATCTCCAGCACTAACTAAACAAGAGTCATTCCCTGTCTATGGCCGCCTGCACACGAGCGGGTCGGATCCGGCAGCGAGAATTCTCGCCACGGGACCGGACCCGAGAGCCTGCAGGGACTAGCGCGTACTCTCCCGCGCCTGGCGGCCCAGCTCTTTCATGTGTCGGCTGCGGTGCAGCCGGCGCATGCGCAGACCGGAGCCGGCGGCCGGGTGAGTGCGTGCCCCGCAGAAAAATAGGACATGCCGTGGTTTGTTTGCCGCGCAAGATTTCGTGCGGCCAAACCGCGGCCGTCTGCATAGGAGTGCGTATTGTAATGCACTCCTATGCAAACTTTCAGCGGCGGAAATCCCGCGGCGGGATTTCCGCCCGTGTGCAGGCGGCCTATATGATATGGCCAGCTGCCGCCGCACGAACACCAAGCAATTTGCACAAATTCCAGTTCCTCTTCTCCTTGGTGAGGAACACAGCATCTCTTGAGACCAGCAGCTTTTAGCAAACTTAGCTGCACCCAGCCTCTCCTCTGTCTGCACCTTACTTTTATGGCCTGGGTTTTCCAGAAAAACCAGGCCCAACACAGTTTTACAAAAAGCATCTCCAGCAGCTATATGTTGGAGATCACATCATGTCCCTGGTTTTCCCCATGTCCCACGCAGTGAGACACGGACTTCCTTCATACCCACTCGGCATAACATCTGAACCAGGGTGAAATATAGTGACCGTCCACGATTAACCCCTTCAGTGTCTCACATACCCTCCCCCTCTGTTCGAACCTGTGTGTGTGTGTGGGGGGGAGGGGGGGGGGCGAACACTTTTAGCCACCAAACAGTGGGTTCTGGACAACGTGTCAGCATTCCCCTGTAGCTTACCAGCTCTGTGCTCTACGGAGAACTTGTAGTTCTGTAAAGTGAGAAACCACCTTGTTATTCATGCGTTTCGCTCCTTAGCCAGGCTCATCCAGGTGAGAAGGGAGTGGTCCGTCACTAACCTAAAGTGACAACTTAGCAGGTAGTACCTCAGGGATTCAAAAGCCCACCTTACGGCCAGACACTCACGTTCAATGATGCTGTAGTTTTTCTCTGCAGGTGTAAGCTCCCTACTCAGATAGGTGACTGGGTGCTCCTCACCTCTGTTAGGGAATTCAATGTTCCGTCAATATGCTGTGAGGCTCCAAATCAGAGGTGGTTATGGCGGCCGCCGTGAGAAAGCTATGAAACACAGAGATCAGGCCTGTGTCTAGAAGCAATCTGAGTTTATTGTGTACATTGCCTTATTCTTATACAGAAAATAGTAGGCGTATCAGTAGGCTAGTGTTACAGAGGTTGACCTGTTTTACTGGTAAATAATTTTGTCTTCTCTATAAACAATGCTTTATTTGTTTGTATGTAGACATCGTGTCTGGTATCCTGATTATCATTACACTCTACATTTTAATCACATGCCCTACCTAGACAGCAGTCAAAAACAAAGCATTCCATACAACCTTTTGATCAGTGTAACGAGATAAACAAGCTCTTGGAGACATGATGGACATTTAAGATTACACCTCTACTTAATGTAATTAAGTACTAACCTAAATGTACAAGCATTTAGCAGAGCTTTTCATAGGACACAGAATAGAGTGTACAATTTAGGCCTACAGCCTCCGGAAACGTATATCAAAGATACATACATATATAAATTAATATGTTCATAACCCTCACAATCCCCCATTTTGAAACAGTCCATCTTGAAAAGAGCCTTTGTAGTGGTACTATCAAGGGTGCTAAGCCACCCCTGCCGGTCTTTCTATCCTCTTCGCCGGATCCCCACTGTTGTTGCTCTTTTACGTATGACTGTTTTAACGATATCGTAGAGGGAGCGATTCCAGATAATTTGCTTGTCTCCGTATCCCACAGAATGTCCATAAATTGCAAACACTCAAAAGAATGAACAAAAGAAACAGTATTAGTAAAGGGTGAAACATAAAATCCATCATCTTTCCTGCAATAGGTGACCATTCAGTAAAAATATCATACCAGTTACACTCTGTGTCTACCTGGATCTTAGTACCTAGGCTGACTAGCTTATCTCCTACCCATACATTTTTCTAATTCCATAAGGGAGAGGTTAGTAACATCCAAATGCTTTTAAAGGTGTTCAGTATCTATCATTAGTCTTACAATTCTACCCAAGGATACTGTCAGAGTTGACATAGGGATAGCATCTGGGTACCAGTAGTACCTTAATGTTGCTTCAGCATCTGGCAAAAATGTGTAAGTTTCTGTAAATCAATGTATCACCGACATGTTCTGTATACATCCAGACAATGGAGTGGTGAGATTATACATACTGGTGGTTCCAGTTCGGTTGGCAACAAAGAACATATACATATTGGGGGCCAACTTCTATCAGCATATAGAAGAAGCAGGTAACACCGTCCAATCACATATGCTGATTGAAGGCTGCTGGAAACATGGCTCATATGCGGCTGTACTCCGTCCGCATGCTAGGCCATCCAGTGTTTCTTCACAGTTCTCTATACCATGGGTTTTGTTTTCACTATAAATCATCATACCTGTGAATTTGGGCAACCAATATTGTAAAGCATATAGAGGCGGTCCGAACACCACAGGTAGTACTACAAACTTACACATCAGGCTTGTGTCCTTTACATCATAAAAAGTCATTTTCCCAGTGCTATACTCATCAGAGCATTCTACACCATCAGCCCGGGGCCGTATCCAGGATGCTACTGGAATTACATTATTGAGAATATTTCTCCACAATTTTTCATTATTTGTCATCACATCTGACTGCTTTGTCCCTCTCGTGAATCATATATACATATTGCAGGCTACATTGTGTATAGTTCATGAATTTACTCATATTTACAAACAAATCCTTTTAAACCGCAAAACCAGATTAAAAAGCGTTAATACATCCTTATCATATCCTAATGCAAGACATCGGGGGAGGAACAAGGAAGGCATGCATTGTGCCTGAACATTTATCAATCTAGAAACATCCTGTCCTACCCCAGCCATTTTATTCTTCATCACCTCTAAATCTATAGAGTTCAGAACCCCTACACCTGTACCAATTCCCCCTAATAGGGTATCATACCATTTTCGTTTTCCTCTGGTGCAGGGTTTCATTGCCTGAAGAGAAATATTATAATGCACAATTGTTTTCTGGCTCTTTGTGGATGATAAGGGGGTGTCAAATGCCTGGGAGTTACCCAGGGCAGACATGAAGTGTTGCATTATTTCACCTGTGAAATGTGTACCTCTATCTGACTCAATTACCTCTGGTACCCCGTATCTGCAGATTACCTTATTCATGAGCTTCTTTTCGGTTACCTGCTCATTTACTTTTGTAACAGGGTACGCCTCCAACCTGAAAAACATCAACAACAACAAGCACATATTCATACTTCCCAACACGTGGGAGCTGAATGTCGTCAATTTGCAATCCCTGAAATGGGTAGAGTGGTCCTGGCAAGTGCCTTTGTGGTCAATTTACTTCTACCCTGTTGCTTACGGCATAGCTCATGCAAAACTGGACAAATGATGTAGCAGCTACAAAGAACCCAGGGGGCAACCCTTTCTCTCTCAAGCGTAGGTAACATAGCTGCCTTCGATAGGTGAGTCTTTCCATGGATCAGCTGGGCCATCATGGGGTACAGGGATCGTGGTAGGCAAGTTACTGACTGTTTGCCATACGCCACCCTGTTCTACTGCTCCCATATTAGTCCATTTATCTTTTTCTTCTTTGCTGGCTTGTGACTGTAATGTCTTTAGTACATCAATGTTCAAATTTTTATCAAAGTCCAAATCATAGTCTCTGACTTGTGCGGTCAGTATCTTCTTTTCTTCTTTCTTCCACGGCTTGAGGGCCGCTGTCTGCGCTGAAGTCTGCTAGGGCGTTGCCTTTTGCTTCTGCACTGTTGGCTTTAGTATGAGCTTTCACCTTCAGGATTGCTACTTTGTCTGGTAGGAGTAGGGCTTTCATAAGGTTCTGTACTGCTACACCATTCTCAATGGGTTGTCCTACAGAAGTTTAAAAATGTCTGGCCTTCCATATTGGGCCGTAACCATGATCTATGCCGAATACATACCAGGAGTCAGTGTAAATGGTTACTTTCTGTCACTCTACACGCCTCAGTGAGGGCCTTCAGTTCCGCTTCTTGTACTGAGACATGCGGAGGCATTCTGCTTTTAGAGATCTTGTTGTGTGAACATCTGGTGTGGAGTCGTCAATCACCCTGGTACCATCTATAAAATACAACTCAAAATATGTATTAACAAGGGGTTTCAATAACTCTCTAAAACTTAAACTTTCTTGTTGCATCAATGCTAGACAATCATGCTGATATTCTATTCCAAATAGATCACGTT
This sequence comes from Eleutherodactylus coqui, assembly GCF_035609145.1. Classification (NCBI taxonomy): domain Eukaryota; kingdom Metazoa; phylum Chordata; class Amphibia; order Anura; family Eleutherodactylidae; genus Eleutherodactylus; species Eleutherodactylus coqui. Next base: position 60,411,128 of record NC_089849.1, read on the forward strand.
CTTATTTGCAAAAAATTTTTAAAAATAGCTGATCTGTAATACATAGATCACCTATGCCTCCCCCTCCCCCATTTGATCACCTATGCCTCCCCCTCCCCCATTTGAAACAGGATACTCGATTGGAAGAAGAGTAGCCGGGTTCACCATTGAAAAGAAATATTAAAGGGGGGGGGCATGAGCAAAGCACATTGCAACCTTATTTGACGAGCTAGAGACAGGTGTTTAGGTTGTACTTGAGTGAGTATACTCTGGATGTCATGAGGGGTGAGAACCACTAGGGGGTAGTCCAGGACCAACTCAGAAGACTTGTCAACCATTACTTGTACTGCTGCCACCGCACAGACACAGGAGGGGGCTCCTCGGGCTACCGGATCCAATCTCATGGAGTAATACCCAAGTGACCGTGGACGTCCTCCATGTTTTTGCGTCAATACTGCTGTCGCATGAAAGGCCAGGGACGGCAGTATGAGACAAGTCCCAAAAAGGTGCGAAGCTTTGGCAGCAGAAGAAGATACAGAAATGGCTTGAACTGCAGCCCTGCGTCGTTCTGTGAGATGTCTGCCTTCTTGAGCTAGACAACAACCTTTTGTTTACAAAGCTGTAATTTTTCCTTTTTAAGCCTTGCAGCCATTTTCGGCTAAAAAAAAAAATTTTTAGAAGAGAAATGGATGCAGATTGACATGTTTTCAGATCCTCAGCACAAAGCTGGAAAGTCATTAACATATTGCAACAGCACAGTCCCCTCAGGTGGAGTCCAAGCCTGCAGGACAGTTACATAAATGCCCTTTTTTCTGAAAAATGGCCGGAGATTCAGACTGTCTCCACTCTGGCTTATTATCTATGACCTTAGGGATTCCAATAGACCTTCTACAAAGGCCATACTAAGTACATGTTTACCCATCTCTTCTATGCCCCTATATCCCAGATCTGACAAACGTTGTTGAAGGGGGGCATAGAATTGTTTTACACTTTCTTCCTTCTCTTTGTGTGATATTAGAAAGAGACAAGGAGGATTCTCTCAAATTTTTTTTTTTTTTTTTTTCCCAATGTTTCAGACAAATTAAAAATATTTTACCACTTCTCAATTCTCTATGCTTAATTTAATCCTAATCTGTGCCACAATAGTTTTTCACATAATTTTAGATTATCGTTCCCACTGCCTTCCCTGTTTTACATCTGCTCCTGCATCTCCTCCTTGTCCTCCTTCTCATGCTTCCACTCACTAGCCTAGGATCTAGTGAGCATAGGCATAACCGGTTTGTGCCGAGGAGCTCCGCAAGCAGGGCAGCTCTCTCTCCAATCCGGGTTCTGTTGTCGACAATGCCAGCAGGTCCATCCCTCCAGTCCAATGTTTGACCTTGGAGTGGATGACTTGGCATAGGGTGAGGAGGAGACGGTTGGAATTGAGATGAAGGAGGGGGTGAAGATGGAAGAGGGAACTGACCCGACAATGAGAGAACATCTTTGAATTCTTTTCTCATTTCATTTTTAGCTATTGAACAGTATATATATATTTAATATAATACAACATACGGGCTTTTCCTGTGCAGCCAAATATAACCAATTCTTAATTCATATTTCTTTGCAAAGACAAGTAGGTCTTCTAAAGCCCAGTACTCCACCCTTTGAAATGTATCTTATCTTCTATAGAACACAGAAACTTCTCCAGACAAATAGCTGTATAACTGGTTCCACTGCCTGTAAGCATCTTCTATTGTGCAAATAACCTGGGCTGACTATTCAAAATGAACTTAGAGTGTAATACACTTGCCCCCACCTTACAAAAACTGCAAATTCACACTCACTAAGGGGGTATTTTATTCATTCCTATACGGACTGATAATATGTGAAGTAGAAATTGGGATTGTATTTACTGTACACCAGACTTCCAATAATGAGCGAATTATGTATAGATAAGAAAAACTCTTAGTACCGCGGTTTTTACACAATTCGCTCAGAATAGGCTACCCAATGACAAACACAATACAACTTATGCCCATTTCTACCCATATACTCATATTCACCACACTGCGACCACTCAGCGGCCAATATATTATAGGGGGCTTTATTCCACCCTGGCATTATTAACAATTCATCGGACACTTCTTTGTTCTTAGCTACCGACATTTTCGTACTATTGCGGATTTTCTTAAACAGCGACATTTTCACACTAAGCCTGATTATCACAAGAAATTCTTCAACTATCAGTTTATCAAAATTTTCCTTTAAAACAAACTAGTGTATTACTCTCTGCGTAATCCTGTTCACAGCGCCATTTATGTATTGCTGCAAGGAGCAAGACTTAGTTCAAATTACGCTTTAAAGAGAGTTAGACACTATAAAAGGTTCATACTGTAGTTGATTGGGACCCTAATAAGTGGGATGGGGACCAATATTCATTTGCCAATTTCTTTAGCTATCTTTCACACCTTATCCTCTTTACCAGCAGTATGGACAATGGCTGGCGGTTTATGTACACCAAGAGGCTTATTATTTTTATTCTTTCACACACATAAAACAATTGTTTGTTTCACTATTTTCTGTGCAGTCTTCCGCACCTTATCCTCTTTACCAGCAGTATGGCCAATGGCTGGCGGTTTATGTACACCAAGAGGCTTATTATTATTATTTTCTTTATACACTCTTCAAATAAAATACTGTTGTTCATTGAAAATGAATTACACTTTAAATAGAACTTTTGTTATTAATTTGACTAAAGTACTTATCAGGTGTTTCAAGTACACAATTATCTCATATTAATATCTAAATTCAATAATATTCAAATTAACACAACTCAATATTTTTGAATTCCACATATTCCACGAATCTGTATATACATATATACACTGTGGTAATCCTGGGCTATTATCTCACACAACTAGTCTCAGGAATAAAATTAGATGCCCCTCCTTTGGTCACTCCATTTGTTCAAGTGAGAGACTTAACATGGAGTCTAAGAGTGACCTTCACTCTATACATTACCACAATATACATATATATACACCAACATCCACTTAAAATGGAGACACACTCCTCACCTAGGCTGGACTGTGTGTAGGGTGGAGCAAGACCTGTTCCTATTGTTCTTCCCTCCCATCTCCTTACATCACCTAGCTCCACCCCCTGTGGTCTGGCTCAGCATTTGGTCATTTTTGCTTCATTTCGTTTCTGGTTACCGGACAGTATACACCATATAACACAGTCTAACTCTCATACAGGTCCTTCCATTTATATACACATATAAAGACAAAAACATTTGCATGTCAGTTACTACTTTTTAAGTGTCAGTACTTCCTCACTTGTCTAAAAGTGTCGGTACTTCCCAACCCTGCTTATTTCCCCCCGTCTCAACTACTTCTCTTATACCTATAAGAGGCTCCCATCAGGGATTTTATCCCCTAAAAATTTTAGGCTTCCCTGGTACAATTTATACCATGCCTTCCTGAGATCGGCAAGAGGGTTTAATATTCTGTACTTCCTCACCCTGCATATTTTACCTCGTCTCTACTACTTCTCTTATGTTTATAAGAGGATCCCATCAGGGGTTTTATCCCCTGAAAATTTTAGGCTTCCCTGGTATAACTTATACCATGCCTTCCAGAGATTGGCAATAGGGTATCATATTCTGTACACTGACCATGCAAAGTAACAAATAAAGACAATAACAGTTAAACACCCGCACAGCATATTCAGCCCACCATATGAATTCTTAAAAAGCTTGAAGATTTATAAGAGGCATGCACTTCTTACCCCTCGGACAGGAAAGGAGCAGCCAGGAAGCACGGATAGATTGTGGCAAGATAAAACCTTACCTTACTGCGCAGTTTTTGTCAATCCGTGGTTCCGAGTGGCTCCTTATCCCATCTGGGTCCGGGGGGTTCGAGGTGTAGGTGGTCCTCTTGTTCCATCAAGCCCCGCGTTCGGGCGCCAATTTCTGTTAGGGAATTCAATGTTCCGTCAATATGCTGTGAGGCTCCAAATCAGAGGTGGTTATGGCGGCCGCCGTGAGAAAGCTATGAAACACAGAGATCAGGCCTGTGTCTAGAAGCAATCTGAGTTTATTGTGTACATTGCCTTATTCTTATACAGAAAATAGTAGGCGTATCAGTAGGCTAGTGTTACAGAGGTTGACCTGTTTTACTGGTAAATAATTTTGTCTTCTCTATAAACAATGCTTTATTTGTTTGTATGTAGACATTGTGTCTGGTATCCTGATTATCATTACACTCTACATTTTAATCACATGCCCTACCTAGACAGCAGTCAAAAACAAAGCATTCCATACAACCTTTTGATCAGTGTAACGAGATAAACAAGCTCTTGGAGACATGATGGACATTTAAGATTACACCTCTACTTAATGTAATTAAGTACTAACCTAAATGTACAAGCATTTAGCAGAGCTTTTCATAGGACACAGAATAGAGTGTACAATTTAGGCCTACAGCCTCCGGAAACGTATATCAAAGATACATACATATATAAATTAATATGTTCATAACCCTCACACCTCCAACCTCTTGGGAGAGAACAGCTCCTAAACCCACATTGAAAGTATCTGTCTGAACTACAAACACTTTACTGAAGTCAGGAGTAATTAGGACTGGCTCTCTGCAAAGGACTGACTTCAGCTTCTGGAATGCATGTTTGGCCTCTTCATCCCACTTTACCATGATAGATTTACCTCCCTTGGTTAGATCTGTCAGGGGTGCTGCAATAGTGGCAAAGTTAGGGATGAACCTGCGGTAGTATCCCACAATACCCAGAAACGCTCTCACTTGCTTCTTGGTCTGTCACGAAACCCCCGTGGAGGTCCAGCCACTGGCTCTGCCTCTGAACCAGCTCCCTTTACCTCACACCTCCCGACAGAAGTAAATGGAGCAGTCTTAGTAGCTCCCTTTGCTGACTTGGCCTTCTTGGCAATGCCCCGGCCGGAAGAGGTCTGTAGCAGCTCCTCTGTGGCACGATACCTCTCCACCAGATTCACCAGCTGGTCTGCATCGGTGGGTCCTGCTTGTCCAACCCAGCGCTGTATCCTTGGCAGCAAGGAGCGGTTGAACTTGTCAAGGACGACCCTCTTGATTAGCCGCGCTGGAGTGCACTCCTCTGGTTGTAGCCATTTTGTCACCAGGTGGATAAGGTCATGCATCTAGGACAGTGGTGGTAGGCTCTCAGAAAAAGTCCAGGCAAGGACCCGGCCTGCGCGCACCTGCATGGTAACCCCCAGATGAGCCAGGATCTCCGCCTTTAGCTTGGCATAGTCATGGGAGTTCAGCTCGCTCAGGTCATAATAGGCCTTTTGGGGTTCACCTGTACAGAAAGGCGCCACGACATCCGCCCAGTGGTCCATAGGTAGCTTTTCCCGCTCTGCTACCCTCTCGAAGATGCTGAGATATGCTTCCACATCATCCGTAGGAGCCATCTTTTGCAGTGAGGCTTGCACTGTGGCCGTCACGGATGGTTGCACACCACGGGTCCCTTGCATATTTGCATTTGGCCCCTCAGCAGTCCGCTGTATTACTGCCTCTTGAAGTGCAGCCACTTGTTCCAACAGTAGGCGATTGGTCTCCTGTTGCTGCAGACTGACCTGCACGATTTGTCTAACCAGGTCCTCCATGGTAGCAGCCTTCTTACGCAGGTCACCTGCCGCTTTCACCAAGGACATGCAGTGTCAGGACAATATGACAGTCCTTTTCTGGGTATGTCTCTTTAACACTACGTTTGCTCACTGCCCGTTTTGAAGCACCATATGTCGGAGAGCCAGCTCAGGTAGAATGCGGGGTTGCCGTGTGGACGGCAGTCAGAGACCACAACAGCAAATAAAGTCCATACAGGCTGAGCCAGCATTTATTAGAAAGCATAAAATAAACAAAATACAGCCTTAACTTCAAGCATAAAACAAAATCCTGCTTATCCAGCACTTACTATACAAGAGTCATTCCCTAACTATACGTACGGCTCGCTGCAGCCACACGAAAAACCACACAATCCAGTTTCTTCCCTGGGTGAGGGATAGAGCGTCCTGTGAGACCAGCAGCTTCCAGCATCTAGCTGCCCCGCCTCTTCGCTGTCTGCATAGTCGCAGACTTTATGGTCTGGGTTAATTACCCAGCCTCTACACCTGGGGAGCTTGCCTCCCCCTAATAAGACCTGGAGTGGTGGGGGTGGAATGGAAAGCCCCACTACCAAGCCTGTCATCCATTCCAAAAAAAACTGTGAGACACAAACTCCCTTCACCTAATGGGTGTAATACCTAAACCTCAGCAAAATATAGCGACCATCAAGGAATAACCCAGTATTTAGAGGTCCGATTGCAATGCTAGATTAGTTGGTTGTTAGGGACCAAGTGTTAGTCAGGTCTGCATCTTTCACAGCCTGCATCCCTGTCTGCTGAGTGCAGTTGGAGGAATTCCCTGTCATCGTCTCCTGATCTACTGCTGGTTGTCTTCTAGAAGAATCCTGCATCTACATTCGTCCACAGAAGCCCCTGTATCAGGATCATCTCCTATTTCTCTCTGCTTACAGGACTTGTGTAGCCCGGCCATTGTCTGTAAATGTATGTGATAATAGAACAGTGAGAACAATGGTCATCTGTAAAATCTGCGGTAAGCATTTAAAATGTAAAAAAGTGTTTAGAACTAAAGCAACTTCAAAACATCATATATGAACAGTCACATGAACGGTAATATTGTATCTTGTCACCACCAGAATCTAGGGTTTTTCATAGGGCTTCCATGGAGGAACACCCCTGTCACACACCTAGCTCCCGATTGGGTGAATAGCAGAAAGTCCTTGAAGGTCCTACGATGGATTTTTCCCACCCGCGTGACTCTCCTCCCCGGCTTCCATGTATGTTTCCCGGCCTTCGTGTAGGCACTCACTCACTGTCCCCCTGCACTGTAGCCTCCCTGCTGTCCTCCTCCTCTGTCATTGTGCGGCCAGCAGCAGTGACTCAGTGTCCCCTGCTGCACTGCCATCCCTGCTCTCCTGCTCATGTAGTCTGCGGCGGCCGGCTGTGAGTGTATGTCCTCTGATGCTGAGGCCTACCTGCTGGCGAGTGCGCTGTGCCGTTTGGGGAACCTACTTCACGGCGCTCTGATGTCCCTGCTGCCTACCTCCCTCTGCGGTGAAAGTGATAGCGGGGTGGGCCGCCTTTGGTGCCAGCTGCAGGAAAGCCGTTTCCACTAGTGGCCCTAGGGAATGCAGTCCCTGCTGCCGACCCCACTCTGTGCTGAAAGACAGAGAGACAGAGTGTAGGGGGGGGGGGGGGAGCTTCTCCACCAGGGAAGCCACTTCCAGCTGTTGCCCAAAGGAATGCAGGGGCGAGAGGGCCGGAACAGCTTACAGGTTCCAGAGGACAAATGCAGGGGCGAGAGGGCCGGAACAGCTGACAGGGTCCAGGGGACAATAGGTCAGATGGCTGGCAAGCTTGTAGCAGCATGGATTGCCTGCCATACACATGCTGCTAGGACCTTCAATAAAGCCACTAATCGGGAGCTAGGGGCATGATAGGGGAGTTCCTCCAAGGAAGCCCTGTCAAACCCCTAGCTTCCGGTGGTGACAAGATACAATAATACACACATGAACTCCCACCACCAGCTGCCTTGGAGAACCCACCTGGGCCAGAGGACGAAAAATCCTGCTCCCTCTTCTGCTGCTCTAGCTGCCTCTTTTTCCATCTCCCTGCCTATTCATGCGGACGCCTCTGAGCACAGAGAGGTAGGTTGTGTAGAGCAGTAGAATGCCTACCTTAGGTCTCTTCTCTGCAATTGACAAACAGACTGTAGGCTTGAGAGCCCGGAGTGGGAAATGGTGATCAGTCATGGAGCCAACACCATCACCCCCTATTTCTTTTCTCTATGCTTGTTTCATTGGAAGGTTACTAGAGATAAGCGAGCACCAAAATACTCGGGTGTTCGTTACTCGGGACGAAAATTTCGCGATGCTCGAGGGTTCGTTTCGAATAACGAACCCCATTGAAGTCAATGGGCGACACGAGCATTTTTGTATTTCGCCGATGCTCGCTAAGGTTTCCATTTGTGAAAATCTGGGCAATTCAAGAAAGTGACGGGAACGACACAGCAACGGATAGGGCAGGCTAGGGGCTACATGTTGGGCTGCATCTCAAGTTCCCAGGTCCCACTATTAAGCCACAATAGCGGCAAGAGTGGGCCCCCCCCCTCCCAACAATTTTTACTTCTGAAAAGCCCTCATTAGCAATGCATACCTTAGCTAAGCACCACACTACCTCCAACAAAGCACAATCACTGCCTGCATGACACTCCGCTGCCACTTCTCCTGGGTTACATGCTGCCCAACCCCCCCCCTGCACGATCCAGTGTCCACAGCGCACACCAAATTGTCCCTGCGCAGCCTTCAGCTGCCCTCATGCCACGCCACACTCATGTCTATTTATAAATGCGTCTGCCATGAGGAGGAACCGCAGGCACACACTGCAGAGGGTTGGCACGGCTAGGCAGCGACCCTCTTTAAAAGGGGCGGAGCGATAGCCCACAATGCTGTACAAAAGCAATGAGAAATATAATCCTGTGCCACCGCCATCAGGAGCTGCACACGTGGGCATAGCAATGGGGAACCTATGTGCCACACACTATTCATTCTGTCAAGGTGTCTGCATGCCCCAGTCAGACCGCGGTTTTTTATAAATAGTCACAGGCAGGTACAACTGGGAATCCCCAACTCCGCAATGGGAATTCCGTGTGCACCCACAGCATGGGTGGCTCCCTGGAACCCACCAGCTGTACATAAATGTATCCCATTGCAGTGCCCTGGACAGCAGAGCTAACGTCAGATTAAATGCAGGTGGGCTTCGGCCCACACTGCATGCCCCAACCTGACCGGGCTTTTTAATTCATAGACACAGGCAGGTACAACTCCCTATTGTGAAGTCCCTGTGGACCCACAGCATGGATGGCTCCCTGGAACCCACCGGCGGTACATAAATATATCCCATTGCATTGCCCATCACAGCTGAGGTAATGTTATGTTTAATGCAGGTGGGCTTCGGCCCTTCACTGCATGCCCCAGTCAGACTGGGGTTCTTTAGAAGTGGACACATGTAGTTACAACTCCGTGTAGACCGACAGCATGGGTGGGTGCCAGGAAGCCACTGGCGGTACATAAATATATCCCATTGCATTGCCCATCACAGCTGAGGTAATGTCATGTTTAATGCAGGTGGGCTTCGGCCCACACTGCATGCCCCAGTCAGACTGGGGTTCTTTAGAAGTGGACACATGTAGTTACAACTCCGTGTGGACCGACAGCATGGGTGGCTCCCTGGAACCCACCGGCGGTACATAAATATATCCCATTGCAGTGCCCAGCACAGCTGATGTAACGTCAGCTGTAATGCAGGTGGGCAAAAAATTAATTGGATTACACTGTAGGCGAGGGCCCCAAAAAATTGGTGTACCAACAGTACTAATGTACCTCAGAAAAATTGCCCATGCCCAACCAAGAGGGCAGGTGAAACCCATTAATCGCTTTGGTTAATGTGGCTTAATTGGTAACTAAGCCTGGAGGCAGCCCAGTTAAAATAAAAATTGGTTCAGGTGCAAGTTTTAACGCTTTAATGAGCATTGAAACGTATAAAAATTGTTTAGAAAAATTATATGACTGAGCCTTGTGGGCCTAAGAAAAATTGCCCATTCGGCGTGATTATGTGAGGTTTCAGGAGGAGGAGCAGGAGGAGGAGGAATATTATACACAGATTGATGAAGCAAAAATGTCCCCGTTTTTGATGGGGATAGAGAACGATGCTTCCATCCGCGGGTGCAGCCTACGCATTGCTTAGGTATCGCTGCTGTCCGCTGGTGAAGAAGAGAAGTCTGGGGAAATCCAGGCTTTGTTCATCTTGATGAGTGTAAGCCTGTCGGCACTGTCGGTTGACAGGCGGGTACGCTTAATATGTGATGATTCCCCCAGCCGCACTAAACACCCTCTCTGACAAGACGCTAGCCGCAGGACAAGCAAGCACCTCCAGGGCATACAGCGCGAGTTCAGGCCACGTGTCCAGCTTCGACACCCAGTAGTTGTAGGGGGCAGAGGCGTCACCGAGGACGGTCGTGCGATCGGCTACGTACTCCCTCACCATCCTTTTACAGTGCTCCCACCAACTCAGCCTTGACTGGGGAGCGGTGACACAGTCTTGCTGGGGAGCCATAAAGCTGGCAAAGGCCTTGGAGAATGTTCCCCTGCCTGCGCTGTACATGCTGCCTGATCTCTGCGCCTCCCCTGCTACCTGGCTCTCGGAACTGCGCCTTCTGCCACTAGCGCTGTCGGATGGGAAGTTTACCATCAGTTTGTCCACCAGCGCCCTGTGGTATAGCATCATTCTCGAACCCCTTTCCTCTTCGGGAATGAGAGTGGAAAGGTTTTCCTTATACCGTGGGTCGAGCAGTGTGTACACCCAGTAATCCGTAGTGGCCAGAATGCGTGTAACGCGAGGGTCACGAGAAAGGCATCCTAATATGAAGTCAGCCATGTGTGCCAGGGTACCTGTACGCAACACATGGCTGTCCTCACTAGGAAGATCACTTTCAGGATCCTCCTCCTCAGGCCATACACGCTGAAAGGATGACAGGCAAGCAGCATGGGTACCCTCAGCAGTGGGCCAAGCTGTCTCTTCCCCCTCCTCCTCATGCTCCTCCCCCTCCTCCTCCTCCTCAACGCGCTGAGATATAGACATGAGGGTGCTCTGACTATACAGCGACATACTGTCTTCCCCCGCCTCCGTTTCCGAGTGCAAAGCGTCTGCCTTTATGCTTTGCAGGGAACTTCTCAAGAGGCATAGCAGAGGAATGGTGACGCTAATGATTGCAGCATCCCCGCTCACCATCTGGGTAGACTCCTCAAAGTTTCCAAGGACCTGGCAGATGTCTGCCAACCAGGCCCACTCTTCTGTAAAGAATTGAGGAGGCTGACTCCCATTACGCCGCCCATGTTGGAGTTGGTATTCCACTATAGCTCTACGCTGCTCATAGAGCCTGGCCAACATGTGGAGCGTAGAGTTCCACCGTGTGGGCACGTCGCACAGCAGTCGGTGCACTGGCAGATTAAACCGATGTTGCAGGGTCCGCAGGGTGGCAGCGTCCATCTTGGAGTTACGGAAATGTGCGCTGACCCGGCGCACCTTTCCGAACAGGTATGAAAAGTGTGGGTAGCTTTTCAGAAAGCGCTGAACCACCAAATTAAAGACATGGGCCAGGCATGGCACGTGCGTGAGGCTGCCGAGCTGCAGAGCCGCCACCAGGTTACGGCCGTTGTCACACACGACCATGCCCGGTTGGAGGCTCAGCGGTGAAAGCCAGCGGTCGGTCTGCTCTGTCAGACCTTGCAGCAGTTCGTGGGCCGTATGCCTCTTCTCTCCTAAGCTGAGTAGTTTCAGCACGGCCTGCTGACGCTTGCCCACCGCTGTGCTGCCACGCCGCGCGACAGCGACTGCTGGCGACGTGCTGCTGCTGACACATCTTGATTGCGAGACAGAGGTTGCGTTGGAGGAGGAGGAGGGTGGTTTAGTGGAGGAAGCATACACCACCGCAGATACCAGCACCGAGCTGGGGCCCGCAATTCTGGGGGTGGGTAGGACGTGAGCGGTCCCAGGCTCTGACTCGGTCCCAGCCTCCACTAAATTCACCCAATGTGCCGTCAGGGAGATATAGTGGCCCTGCCCGCCTGTGCTTGTCCACGTGTCCGTTGTTAAGTGGACCTTGGCAGTAACCGCGTTGCTGAGGGCACGTACAATGTTGCAGGTGACGTGGTCGTGCAGAGCTGGGACGGCACATCGGGAAATGTAGTGGCAACTGGCAACCGAGTAGCGCGGGGCCGCCGCCGCCATCATGCTTTTGAAAGCCTCCGTTTCCACAAGCCTATACGGCAGCATCTCCCGGCTGATCAATTTGGCAATGTGCACGTTTAACACTTGAGCGTGCGGGTGCGTGGCGGCATACTTGCGCTTGCGCTCAAACAGTGGCGCTAGCGACGTCTGGACGCTGCGCTGAGAGACATTGCTGGATGGGGCCGAGGACAGCGGAGGTGAGGGTGTGGGTGCAGGCCAGGAGACGGTAGTGCCTGTGTCCTCAGAGGGGGGTTGGATCTCAGTGGCAGGTTGGGGCACAGGGGGAGAGGCAGTGGTGCAAACCGGAGGTGGTGAACGGCCTTCGTCCCACCTTGTGGGGTGCTTGGCCATCATATGCCTGCGCATGCTGCTGGTGGTGGCTCCCCAGCTGATCTTGGCGCGACAAAGGTTGCACACCACTGTTCGTCGGTCGTCAGGCGTCTCTGTGAAAAACTGCCACACCGTAGAGCACATTGACCTCTGCAGGGTGGCATGGCGCGAGGGGGCGCTTTGGGAAACAGTTGGTGGATTATTCGGTCTGGCCCTGCCTCTACCCCTGGCCACCGCACTGGCTCGGCCTGTGCCCACACCCTGACTTGGGCCTCCACGTCCTCGCTCGCGTCCACGTCCTCTAGGCCTACCCCTACCCCTCAGCATGCTGTATTACCAGTAGTGCAGAAACAGAATGCTGTAATTAAATGTGCCGCTTATTGGCCTGTGGTTGGAGGCTGACTTCGCTTACGGAACGCACAGCAGAGCCAGGAAATAATTTTGCGCAAGCCTGCTGTAACACTTAGCTGGCTGCATATGAATTAGGACAACTACCCCCAGCACAGACCCAGTACACTGAGGACAGCCACAGGCAGCCCAAATAGATTTTTTTTCCCAAATGTTTTTGGAAAGGCCCACTGCCTATATACACTGTATATGTCTTCTCTCTCTGCGTCACCACTACTGGCCCTGGAGTATGTAAAATAACTGCAGACTGTTGCACTGTGGACTGGAATACAGCGGTGATGTAAAAGCCAACACAGAGCCAGGGAATAATTTTGCGCAAGCCTGCGGTAACACTTAGCTGGCTGCGTATGAATTAGGAGGACAACTACACCCAGCACAGACCCAGTACACTGAGGACAGTCACAGGCAGCCCAAATAGATTTTTTTTCCCAAATGTTTTTGGAAAGGCCCACTGCCTATATACACTGTATATGTCTTCTCTCTCTGCGTCACCACTACTGGCCCTGGAGTATGTAAAATAACTGCAGACTGTTGCACTGTGGACTGGAATACAGCGGTGATGTAACAGCCAACACAGAGCCAGGAAATAATTTTGCGCAAGCCTGCTGTAACACTTAGCTGGCTGCGTATGAATTAGGACAACTACCCCCAGCACAGACCCAGTACAGTGAGGACAGTCACAGGCAGCCCAAATAGATTTTTTTTCCCAAATGTTTTTGGAAAGGCCCACTGCCTATATTCAATAAATATGTCTTCTGTCCCTGCCTCACCAAAACTACTGGCCCTGGACTATGTATAATTACTGCAGGGTGCAATGCTCTGCACGGCTGATATACAAAAAAAAAATGTGCAACACTGCAAAAAGCAGCCTCCACACTACTGCACACGTTTAGATGTGGCCCTAAGAAGGACCGTTGGGGTTCTTGAAGCCTAAAATACTCCTAACACTTTCCCTATAGCAACTCCAGCAAGACAGCACTTTCCCTGATCTCTGTCAGAACGCATCTGTGGCGAGCCGCGGGAGGGGCCGATTTATATACTCGGGTGACATATGATCTCGCCAGCCACTCACTGCAGGGGGGTGGTATAGGGCTTAAACGTCACAGGGGGAAGTTGTAATGCCTTCCCTGTCATTCTATTGGCCAGAAAAGCGCGCTAACGTCTCAGAGATGAAAGTGAAAGTAACTCGAACATCGCGTGGTACTCGTCTCGAGTAACGAGCATCTCGAACACGCTAATACTCGAACGAGTATCAAGCTCGGACGAATACGTTCGCTCATCTCTAATTGCACAGCTTCTAACGATGGAAATGCTGCCCTTCAGGCTAGTGGACACAAATTCCTTCCACAACATGATGTTTCATACTATCCCTCAATATCAGATGCCCAGCCATCGTTTATGTGCAAAAAAAAAAACGTTCCTCCTCTTCCTCTGCACCACTATGTTAGTGATATCGTGTTCCTAGCGGTGCAGAATGCTGTCAGTGGGAGGGGGCACCTGACCACGGATATGTGGTCCAGCAAACATGGACAGGGGCATTGCATAACCTTAACAGCCCACTGGGTCAATGTCCTGGAGGTGGGGTAAGAGCCAGAAGAGGTAATCCTCATTCCATGGTAGCTCAAAGACTTGTGAGATATTCATTCATGTCTGTCCCCTCCTCACCCTACTTCTCTTCCTCCACCTCCATCAATATCTGACAAAACCCAGCCTCCATTCAGTGCTGCACAAGGGAAATACCACCATGTTGTGCTAAGTCTCCTCTGGTGCCAACCTCCTGGCAGCCCTTCACCTTGCAAATCTTACACATGTCCCGTGTCTGGCTTATATGATGAACCTGATAGTGCAGCACTTCCTGGACAATTGTAGGGAGCTGCTATTTTCCTAGGGTATAGCAACTGAAAATAATGTACCTGAGCAACATCCTATGGATAGCTGATTCTTGACCCACGGTGCCCGAAAATCGCCCGAAAATCTGCTCCTAGCCGCGTTTCATTAGAAACGGGCCGGAGCTGTCCAGCGCATTGCATTCAATGGAGACGGCAATACAGCCCGCTCCATTGAAAGCAATGCGCTGCGGGCGAGTGTGGGATGAATTGTCAGGAAGGGGTTAAATATATAACCCCTTCCCTGCAATTCATCCAGAAAAGTGTTAAAATAAAAAATATATATATACTTACCTGCCCCCGGCAGCCGGAGTTCCGCGCGGCCGGCCTGCAGTGGGTGTGAAGGGGGTGTGAGTCAGACCTGCCCCCTGATTGGCTCAGCGCTGAGCCAATCAGGGGGCAGGTCTGACTCACACCCCCTTCACACCCACTGCAGGCCGGCCGCTGGGAACTCCGACTGCCGGGAGCAGGTGAGTATGTATATATTTTTTATTTTAACACTTTTCTGGATGAATTGCAGGGAAGGGGTTATATATTTAACCCCTTCCTGACAATTCATCCCGCGCACGCCGGCAGCCCATTGCTTTGAATGGAGTCGGCTGTATTGCCGGCTCCATTGAATTCAATGGGCAAACATCGTTCTTCTCTGCCACAGCTGTTACAGCTGTGGCAGAGAAGAATGATTTGTCTTCTATATGTTCTCAATGGGGTCGGCGCTGCTGCCGCCGGCCCCATTGAGCGCATATAGAGAAGAGAACAGGAATCGCAGATCGCAGATAGGTGCGATCTGCGATTTCTGTTCTATAATTTATCGGACGAGCGCATAAAAAGCGCTCATGTGTCCGATACCATTGCAAAGCAATAGTTTTTAAAAAAATCACCGGACGCATGCGCATGCGCAAATCGCGCGAAAAAAACGCCCGTCTGACTAAGGCCTAAAACTGTAGCTGTGTAGCACTGGTATTGCTGCTGGTCTCTCCTCAGCTTTTCTACAGAGAACCAGTAGACTCTGCTTTGTTATACATATATGTCGGTCAGATCGTGTGATACCTTCTGCATATGACACAGATATGACCTGTTACTTAAAGGGGTTCTGTCATTAGAAAAAAAAAATCAATACCTACCTATTCCTCCCCAAGCAGCCTTCTTAATGCATCTTCTCTTTGCTGATTTTCTCCTGACTCATCCAGTTCCCCGGGTCACCTCACCGCAAGCCGGCCAAATCCGTTTCTTTGTTACGTACATTCTCGGCAGTCTCCTTCATGCAGGTCAATTTATGCTACATCATTAGTGACCTGGCATTCACTGCCTAGCAGGAAATGCCGACTTTTATGCCGGGCTATTGCTGAGAATGCACGTGTGCTGTCTCGCATCAATAGTATATAAACACTCACAGCGAGATAGCGTGCTTGCTCAGTCTCGGCAATAGCCCGGCATAGGATTCGGCATTCCCTGCTAGGCAGTGAACACTACATTACTAGTGACATAACGTACACTGACCTGCAGGAAGCAGAATGCAGGGAATGTACGCTCCATAACAGGAAGAAGAGGATCCGGTTGGCTGAAGGTGACGTGACACGGGGCACTGCAGGAATAAGAAGATGATTGGTGAGGAGAGGATGTGGTAAGAAGACTGCCTAGGGAGGAATAGGTAAGTATTGATTTTTTTTTTTTCCGAATGACAAAACTCCTCTAAGTTTTAAGCTTTAAGCAGCTCCCTACTAATGGTATATAGTGTATTCAGTGTGATAGTAGTAGTGTGAAAGTACTTGATTGATGGTTTAAAAGTAGATCATTCCTTCAGTCATTTTACAAAGCATTGGGTCAGCAGTAGTTAAATATAATTTCTAATAGTATATCTTGTGATAGATGTACTTGCATTTGTGCCTTCTAATCAATAATAGGCACAAGGTGGAGTGAGTTTTTTTCTTTGCCTTTAAACAAAGGGGAACTCATATACCCCAGATGCACTGGCACTATTCTTAGACAGTGGGCTGAAATGTGACTTAAAAAGACACATTCTAAACTTTAATTGTTATATTACTGGTAAGAAATTCTTTATGGAATGCTTTTTAATGCACACAATAACCTTACAAAATTCACTGAAAATGCTTATCTTAATGTGATTGGATGCTGAGGAGGCGAGGTAAGCATGTAATCCGAATACACCAGATTTACTATAATAAGATGTATTTAATAAACGTGCTTCAGAAGAGAGTCTAAGACACCATACTGTGTCAAGTGTTTCCTTCTCCCATGCATCATAATATTAATTAGGCATACCTGATTGATAAGGCTGCCATACCCGTTGAGTATGATAGGGGCTAAAGGGGTTAATATATGTTGCTTAGCAATCCATTTGAATCAATAAGGATGATTACTGCAAAATATTTTATGTGTAAAAGGACTCATGACTGTTTTGAGGAAGAACCCTGTGGTTTCCTGTCCCGAGCTCTACGCCTGACCTGAGTGGAATCAGGAAGGTCACCAGAGCAGATGTCCTTTAGTTTAGCAAGAGATGGCTTAACCACAGAGAGTTAGCAGTTTCTAAAAAGAATGTGCGTGTCTAAGTCATATATCACAAGTCTAAGTCAAATGTGAAGTCATAAGTTTTTGTCATATGTGGAGCCACGAGTTTTTCCCTGTTTAACCACAAGTCGCATCCCTGCGAGAGCGACTGGCTATTAAAACCAAGACAATGCAGAAAATAAACAGAGTTCATTGCTTCAACCATATACTGTGTATGGGTCAATGCTTTGGCTCCAGGAGCGCTCCTACCTAGGTCAATTTGGAAACGGACAACATCACTGACCAGTCTGTTTCAGCAGACTAACCCCCGACAGTTTTTGGCGCCCAACTAGGGGGCGGGGCTTATCTTTACGGGACATCGCAACCAGTAGACTGAAACAAACTCCTGGCCCATTGACGTGGACACTGGATCCTGAGACCCCAGACTGAAAACACCGGTGTAAAGGTAAGAGATTGTCTTACTATTATACAGTCTGGATTCTTTAGATCTGTGTTTCTAACGGACTAGAGGTTAGTTGTTGCCTGTTTCAATATATTTTCTGCCCCGCCCATATTTTAGAGTGAATAAGTTCATTTAACTGTCCTAGACGGAAGAACTCACTCATTGGGACTTAAAGAGTCATGTTGTCTGTATTGGAGATTGAAATAATTGTTATTGTTATAGTCTCATTTCTGGCAGTCATATTGTTACTCTGGATCTGTTATAATATTACTAAAAGTTCCCTAAGAGGTGAAGTCTGGTCTCCCGTGAATCCTAGTGTTTGAAGTTGACCACGTTTTAGTTCTGTAAATCTATTCCGGGACAGGGAACTGTGTGTTCCCAGATAATCTCAGTGATTATCTTAGTTTACTGTGTGAAATATAAGTCCTGTCTACTTAGTGAAGAATAGTGGGAAAATTGTACCTTAGTGGTCAAACATGGGGTCTGAACAATCTAAGACATATCAGACTCCTATTGAAATAATTAAATATAGAGAAGGGGAGGACATTTGCAGACAAGCCTATAAAGTTTACAAACGTATAGGCCTCAAGAAGGCGGGAACATTCAATTATGAATTTTGGTCACAATATGAGGATAAGCATAGAAAGGAAATAAGAAATAAGGGTTTGGAAAAGGGCATGAAGGCCATCCTGGACTGCTCTAAAACAGCAGAAGACGAACACTGGGACTCCGAGTCCCGAGGCGAGGGCATTTTAGTTTATTGTCCTATGGCCCGGCCACCAATAGACGTTCCCATGGAAACCCCTACGGTTCCATTGGTCCCTCCTGTCGTCCCGGCCGCTCCACCAATGTCTCCAAATAATCCCTTTAATTCTCTGTATCCCAATTTGCCGCCCCTGCCCCCTACGTATCCACAGGCTACTGCCCAGATGGATACACCTCCCTACAGCCCTCAATCAGGACCCCCGGGCCCTGAAGTAAATAGAGGTCCGGCTTGGGATTGTCCACGTTGTGGTCAACAGAATGCCTGTTTTAGAGAACTCTGTATGGTATGTGGGACTCCACGTCCCAGGGACCAGTGTAGACAACCGGTTCCCTTGTTCCCCGTTACAACCTCCATTACCCATTATAGAGAAACAAACAGACCGAGTCCACCATTGGGCACGGTCAGACAAGAGGACACCAGCGGACCATCGTCTTCTAATGACAGACCCACGGACGTAAATAGACCAACTCCCGGGTCTACGGTCACTACATGGCGACCCTGGAGCGCCACAGACCAGATGGCACTGTGTCAGCAACTGCCCGATCTCCAGACAGAGCCAGCAGCTTTCCATAGAAAGTTGGAAGTCATACAGAAAAACTACTCTGCCACTTGGACAGATATGGAATGTCTTATGAATGTAAAATGTCCTCTGGGCCTTTACAATAGTATTACTCAATTTTGTGGTCTTGAAGAACGCCCAGATGACCCCCAGACATTACTTAGTGGTACTCAATATGTGGACAAGGTTAAGGCCTGGTTTAAGGATAAAGCCCAAGAGAGACGTACCGCCCTAACCCAGTGTAGACAGAACAAGGGCGAGTCTATTGAATGTTACTTTGGCCGTTTAGAGGAAGTTGGCAGAGATCTGGGTTTGTATGATTGTCCAAAAGCCATACGTAATGCTGCTTTTTGTGAAGCCTTTATGCAAGGAATAGATAAGCGCCTGTCCGACCGCGTTAAAGCATGTAACCCCGATTGGCGACAGGCCAAACCGCGTGATCTATATAAGAAAGCTGTAGGATTTGTCATGGACACAGAAGACCACGCAAAGGGTGTTATGGTTAAACATTACACCATGGAGGGGGACACAGCCCGACCTACAGACCCCCGGCGGGAGACCCGTAAGTGTTATAACTGCGGGAAGACTGGACACTTGGCCCGTAATTGTCGGGCCCCTAAACGCCCTAGACAGAACATGTCAGACGAAAGGGGGCAACAGGGAAGTACGGCCAATACCACATCATCCCGCCCACAGGGAAACAACGGGTATACCAATTACCAATGAAGGTCTGGCACTCCTTCCCCCGTGTCCCTTATAGTTACCGACACATGTGGACCACAAATTTTTCAGCCTCTAAAAATCCAGGGGAAGGAGGTGCCCTTTTTAATTGACACAGGGGCCACTAAATCATGTGTCAGTACCTCACAAGTCAATGACCTTAGTATTCCCCTCTCAGACTCCATAGCCATAGCCGTTGGAGTGTCCGGTGAACCAACACCCATGCGTGAGACCGAACCCATAGAAGTCTCCTTTCAAGGGTCACGAGTCCTCACTCGCTTCCTGGTGTCACCCGCTGGGGATTGCATCATGGGAACCGATGTGATGGGACCCCTGGGGTGCTGTATTCAGCTCCATCCTTCCGGTGAGGCTCATGTCAGTACCTCTGCGGCCGACCACCAGGTATTCTGTCTCATGGCAGCAGACTTGGTCACTCCGCCTCCTTCTTGTACTGTATATGTGTTGACCCCAGAAGATACACAGGTTCTCTCAGCAGTACCAGAGACCCTATGGGCAAAAGGGAAGACAGACTTGGGCCATCTCCACGTACCCCCAGTCATGGTGTATCTCAAAGATGGGGAAAAAGCCCCCATGATTCGCCAGTATCCCCTAGCCATGGCACAGGAAGATGCAATAGCCTCCACTATTACAGAGTTATGTGCCTTGAATGCTTTAAAACCTTGCGTCTCACCCGCCAACACGCCACTCTTCCCGGTTAAAAAGAAAGGCAAGAAAGGCGAACCTGATACCTACCGGATGGTTCACGATCTAAGAGAAATCAATAAGGTGACCATCCTAGAGACACCTCTGGTCCCCAATCCCTACACTCTGTTGTCCACCATACCCTCCGGAACCTGTTGGTACACTCTGGTCGATCTTGCCAATGCATTCATGTCAGTCCCCCTACACCCCGATTGCCAGTATCTGTTTGCCTTCACGTTCCGAGGAAAACAGTACTGCTGGACTGTCCTACCACAAGGGGCACAAAACAGCCCAAATCAATTCACCCGATGTATGATGCGTGTACTTGATGCATGGACGGTCCCACCGGGTGTGGCCCTGCTTCAGTATGTTGATGATCTCCTACTCTGTGCACCGGACAGACCTGCCTGCGTTGCGGCCTCACTCAGCCTCCTTTGTTTTCTTGCAGACAGCGGGTGTAAAGCCAGTAAAGACAAATTACAGTTTTGCAAATCTCATGTTGTGTTTCTTGGTCACTGCCTAGGTCCTGGTACAAAACACCTCACGCCAGAACGTACCAAGGTGGTGGAGGACATGCCACTCCCCGCCTCCCATGCTCAGTTGCGGACATTCCTGGGACTAGTGTCATACTGTCGGCCATGGATTCGTTCTGCCTCCATGACCATGCAGCCTCTGTACGACTGCCTGAGCTCGAAGCCATTTGCTTTGTCTCCGGAAGCCGAGTCAGCTTTTCACCAGCTGAAAATACAGATCACCAGCGCTCCGGCACTGGGTCTGCCTGACTATGACAAGCCGTTCCAAATGTACGTTACAGAGATGGCGGGACATGCTACTGCCGTCCTCACACAAGAGCATGGTGACAAAAAGCGCCCTGTAGCATACTACAGTGCACATCTTGACGCAGTAGCCAGGGGTTCACCCTCCTGTGTACGAGCAGTTCTGGCCGTACAAGCACTGCTTGAGAAAGCTTCTGAGGTGGTCCTAGACTACCCACTTGTGGTCCTCATGCCCCATGACGTACATGGAATTCTGACACAGGTGAGCCGTAGACATCTGTCTCTTGCTAGACAGATCAAAATGGAACTTGCAGTACACTCTTCATCCAATGTCTCATTTCAACGTTGCACAACTTTGAATCCGGCCACCTTACTGCCATTAGGTGACACTGATTCAAATGGGGGAGTAAGTACAGGGGACCAGCTTTTCGCGAATTCCCTGACTGATGAGGAGGAGGCCTTTGACGCAGAACACCAGCACGACTGTGCAGCACTCATGGAGCAGGAGACAGCTGGGTTCGCACATGTCACTGATAAACCTCTCCTAAACCCCCACCTTGAAATGTTTGTGGATGGATCACGATACCAGAATGAGATGGGCAAATTTGTGACTGGGTTTGCTGTAGTATCAATGAATGAAGTACTGATAGGCCGCGCCTTGCCCCCACATATGTCAGCACAGGAAGCGGAGCTGTGCGCTCTGACCGAGGCCTGCAAATTAGCCCGGGGAGTCACTGCTAATATCTACACGGACTCCAGGTACGCGTTTGGCGTTGCGCATGACTATGGGCCGATTTGGCGCGCGCGGAGCTTCTTAACAGCTCAAGGCAGACCGATAAAGAACGGTGAGGCAGTAAGTAGTTTAATGTCAGCTATCATGCTCCCAAAGCAGGTAGCCATAATAAAGGTAAAAGCACACACCCAAGGGGACTCCTTGGAAAGCAGAGGCAATGAGAAGGCAGACGGAGCAGCTAAGGCTGCAGCCCTGCTGGACTGGAGGACACCCGTGTGCAGAGTTCAGACCAGGTCCTGCCCAGCGGAGGAGGATCCTGAGCCCCCTGCCAAGGACCAGACTCTCTCTGTCCCACCACAGAAGGAGGTGGACCTACTCCCCTCAGGGCAAGAGCAGGAGCGCTGGGCAAGTGCAGGGGCAGTAAAAGGAAATGAAGGTTGGATGATGGGTTCCCGTATGTGTTTGCCTGCGGCTGCCTATCCTAGTATGGCCCTTTTGGCTCATGGAAAGGTGCACGCCTCTCGCAATGCTATGGTAGCCCTGGTGGAGAAAATGTGGTACGCTCCGGGATTTGACAGGATGGCAAAGGCATATGTCAAGGCTTGTGAAATCTGTGCACTACACAACCCCGGTCAAGTAGTAAAGACCCCTCGGAAGTGCACTCCGCGACCTTTGTACCCCTTCCAGAGACTACAGATAGATTACATCCAGCTGCCCAGGTCAGGAAGGTATGAGTACGTTCTGGTATGCGTTGACCTCTTTTCCGGGTGGGCTGAGGCCTACGCATTCCCGAAGGCCACCGCCCAGGCCACTGCAAAAAAACTTGTGTCAGAGTTAGTGTGCAGATTTGGGGTACCAGAAACCATAGAAAGCGACTGAGGTACTCACTTCACTGGAGAGGTAATGAAGGAAGTCATGTCCGCCTTAGGAGTAGAGCAGGCGTTTCACACCCCCTATCATCCGCAGAGCTCCGGAAAAGTGGAAAGACTCAATGGCACCCTCAAACTTAAGATACAGAAAGCCATGGTTGAAACAGGAAAACCTTGGCCCGAGTGCCTACCTCTGGCCCTCTACTCAGTACGGACCACGCCAAATAGGAAAACAGGACTGTCTCCTTATGAGATTCTCTTTGGCTCCGTGCCTAGGCTAGGACTGTATCACCCACAAGCTCTATCCCTGGGACATGATAAAGTTACTTCCTTTGTGCAGGACTTATGCCAAAAGCTAAAAATAACACACGACCTAGTTTTCTCTTCTATTCCAGACCCTGATAGTTTGGAAGGATCCCACTCTCTGAATCCCGGAGATTGGGTGGTGGTAAAGAGACACGTCAGAAAGACTTTGGAACCTCGCTTTGATGGACCATACCAGGTACTGTTAACCACTTCCACCTTGGTCAAGTTAGAAGGCAAACCCACTTGGATTCATGCCTCACACTGCAAGAAAGTTCCAACGCCTCAGCACCACGAGGGGGGTGGAGAATAAGCCCAACCCAGGGTGGTGGAGGGGGGGGGATGGCAACCTGGACACCAGCACTGATAGTCTGGATAGGTGTATTATTTACCCTTTGTCTTCTTGGACTACTCTCTGTTCGGGACAACTCCTCACCAACTGTCAATGTAAGAAGAAGATGGACTGGTTGGGTGGAAGGACACCCCAACATGTGGGAATACCTTGCAAAAGACGTACTGAATATCTCCCACATGTGCATGCCCAACCTTCGGAGTGGGGAAGATATTTTACGGACTTGCTTACTGTCTATCCCCACCCCAATAAAGACACTTCGCGATATATATTCAATAGTGCATAACGATAGTGATGTGGAGGAGAGCAATGTTGTCCAGGAAAATACCTTTCTTAATGTATATGAATATTGTCCCCATTGTGATGCGGTCGAACATACACTTTGGTCAAATATGACTCGTTTCCGGGTCAGGAATGTCACTCCGGCTGAGGTATGCTATAACTTCACGTGTAATAAAGAACATATGGGAGGTTGTGCGCAGAGAACCAGGGTGACTAGTGATTCCCAGAGACTCTGTAATCGCACAGTCGAGCAATGTAGAAAGGTACAGACTCCTATGCTCTGTAACCACACAGTCCGAAGCCCCAGCCATTTTAGGCACGTCAAATTACCATTAGGCTGGGTCCTGTCCTGCGGTAACCTGACTTACACATACATCCCTGGTAATATCTCTGGTGGGCCGTGTGCACTGACCAGATTAAGTATACTAATGTACCAAAAACCTAATAGCCCACAGCTCACCAAAAGACGAAAGAGGGAGGTAGAAGGACTAGATAGCAAATGTGAAGGACCACCCACTCTACTTAGCTACACAGAACATACGGCACTGGCAGTCAGTATTGTGGGTGTTCCCGGGTTGGCACAATATAACGCAAGAGTAATCAATGGATTAGCATGCGATATGGTAAAGGGCCTGAATGCTACATCACAGGCCTTGGACCTTCTCCTACTAGACATACAAGGAGTCAGGAAAGCAGCTTTACAAAATAGAGCCGCCATAGATTACCTGTTGCTCGCAGTAAACCACGGATGTGAGGAATTTGAGGGGATGTGTTGTTTACCTCTCTGATCACTCAGAATCCATTCACCAAAAGATCAATACCTTGGGAAAAATAGCTACTAGCATAAAACAGGATAAAGACCAGGGATGGTTTAGTTTTCTTAACCCTGCAAATTGGTTTTCTGGTCTGGGAGGATGGTTCATGGGAATCCTACAAAGTATAGTACAGATAATTGTCATGCTGTTGTGTATATATATAGTAATCAAAGTCATAATCTCTTGTGTGGGCAAATGTACGGCAAAGGCCTTTTCAGCCCCTGTGTAGGCCGACCCTTGCTGGATGAAGGTTAGACATACTGTCCAGGGACCTGACTAGGCCGTCAGCGCCATCGGGCGATAGAACTGGACCCTGCATGTGTCATCCTGATTCCAAAATGGGGGAATGATAGGGGCTAAAGGGGTTAATATATGTTGCTTAGCAATCCATTTGAATCAATAAGGATGATTACTGCAAAATATTTTATGTGTAAAAGGACTCATGACTGTTTTGAGGAAGAACCCTGTGGTTTCCTGTCCTGAGCTCTACACCTGACCTGAGTGGAATCAGGAAGGTCACCAGAGCAGATGTCCTTTAGTTTAGCAAGAGATGGCTTAACCACAGAGAGTTAGCAGTTTCTAAAAAGAATGTGCGTGTCTAAGTCATATATCACAAGTCTAAGTCAAATGTGAAGTCATACGTTTTTGTCATATGTGGAGTCACGAGTTTTTCCCTGTTTAACCACAAGTCGCATCCCTGCGAGAGCGACTGGCTATGAAAACCAAGACAATGCAGAAAATAAACAGAGTTCATTGCTTCAACCATATACTGTGTATGGGTCAATGCTTTGGCTCCAGGAGCGCTCCTACCTAGGTCAATTTGGAAACGGACAACATCACTGACCAGTCTGTTTCAGCAGACTAACCCCCGACAAATATCACCTAAATTAAGCGATTACTCTAACAGTAGCTTAGGGATCAGTGTGTAGTTTAACAAAGAGACAGGTTAGGCATCCAAAGGACAATAGATATTTAGAGGTCTGATTGTAATGCTAGATTAGTTGGTTGTTAGTGACCAAGTGTTAGTCAGGTGTGCATCTACTTTCACCGCCTGCATCCCTGTCTGCTGGGTGCCAGTTGGAGAAATTTCCCGTCATCATCTCCTGATATACTGCTGGTTGTCTTCTAGAAGAATCCTGCATCTACACTCATCCACAGGGGCCCCTGTATCGGGATCATCTCCTATTTTTCTGTGGAGGTACTGTGCATGGCACTCTTATATATATATATATATATATATATATATATATATAGTGACAAGTTCTTTCAGGAGGTGGGGCGGCAAAGACACTCTGGACTCCCAACATGTAAAAACTTACTTCAGTTTTTATTATGCTCCAGGCAACAAAGGAAATGCAACACTAAATAAAGTCCATGCAGGAACAAAATGCAACGCTGCACCACACAGGGTGATCAGGTAAATTCCTCCTCAGGCTGTTAGGCCTCATGTCCACTAGCAAAATTGAATTGCGGATTCTGCATGCGGATTCCGCGGGTGAAATTTTGTCCATAGGAATATCATTGGCCATCTGCAGTCAATTAAATTGAATTTTGTACCTGTAAATGGCATTTTAATTGATTCGCGTTTTTCACGCGCGGAAAAAAAAACGCAGCATGCTCCATTTTAGTGCAGATTCCGCGCAGATCGGCCACATTGCTATCACATTGCTATCAATAGCTGCGGATATCCGCATGAAAAAAAACAAACATTTAAAGCAAATCCGCGCGGAATCTTGCAGAAATCTGCGTGGATTGTATTTTTCTAGTGGACATGAGGCCTTAGACTGTATGTCTCTCCTCAGGCTGTCAGGCCCTGACTTCCTGGAGCTGCAGTCTTTCATGCTCCATTAACGGCCTGCAGCTGCACTTCCTGAGAGCTAGGGTGAAGTCATGGACTGGACCGCCACCCTGCCCAGACTAAAAGCCTGGGAGGGAGATACACTCCATCCACAACTTCACCCTTTAACTGCCTACAATATATATATATATATATATATATATATATATATATATATATATATATATATATCTCACACCCAGGTATGTGTACGGCTTCATCAGGACCTCTGACTCATGTACTAACTGCTGTTATTCCCACTATAGTATGTGTATGTACTGTTGTCATTTAAACTCCTATAAAGTTATTGGAATAATCTTATTTGGTGTTCTGTACATTTACTAATACCATGTAATCTGTAATGAGTGCTGACATCACCGCTAGGTTGTTAGTGCTCATGCAGATCATTTAAACAGGAAGATCACCACTAGCTTCTCGCTCAAATGTGAAGCGCTGAATGTGGAGTGTATACACTCAGAGAAAAGTTAACGAGCCAGCAATGATTTTCATGCTGGTTGAAAGTGACCAACTAGCTACTGCAAACGAATAGTGCATGATGGCTGTGAATTTAGAAAGTAATGTCCAGCAAGACTCCTCAGGAATGAGGTGGATGTGAATTTAGACATGCTGATTACCGTGTAAATTTGTTTGTTTGAACTAATTTTACCCGATAATTGTCATGTGTAAAAGGCCCTTTAAATATGGAGGCTTTATCCTGGGTGGACAACACAAGATACGTCAGGGAGGCGTTACCCGTGATGGCTTGGAGTTATACTTCTATATATGGTATAATACTCTAAGGGAGTATTATAATTGATAATATAAAGATTGACTCACCCGGTGTTAGGCGAGTGCTCCTGTGAAGAAGCCTCACCAACACCTCCACTTCCACGTAGGCTTATAAAATCCCCCGGTGTGTCCGGTCAGCTGCTGGGCTTCTGTGTCCCACTGGATAGTGGGACCCACTCAGAAGTAGTTCGGATAAACAAATAGGTAAAAAAACGCCCGCGCTACCCAGACCTCGTAACCAGGTTCAGGCTCCACACACTTCTTGTTAGGTCATCAATTTATTTGAGGCAATATCTGTGCAATGCGTTTCGTCGTCATGCAGGACAACTATCTGGTGCTTGAGAAAGTCGTCCTGCATGACGACGAAACACGTTGAACAGATATTGCCTCAAATAAATTGATGACCTAACAAGAAGTGTGTGGAGCCTGAACCTGGTTACGAGGTCTGGGTAGAGCGGGCGATTTTTACCTATTTGTTTATCCTGGGTGGAGGCATTGATAAAACTCATTGCCCACTCTTGCATTCTCTGAAGTTTCTAGGTTGCCTTGTCCCATACAGGGTAGCATTGTGGAAGGGACAGTGTTCATATCCCCCAAACAGGTTTTCATTTGGAGCTACTGCTGAGATCAAAGTGGGTTTAACTTTTAATATGAAAAGCAATGTGGTTCAAAGGGACATCTCCCACTAGCCTCTACATGGGATTATTCACCCCCTGTCCCTTCACTGGGTTAGGTAAAAGAAGAACTAGTCAGCCAGTTACCTTCACAGTATGCCTGGCGATAGTAGCCCATCTAGTGATGCTGCAGTTTGTACTTTAGCCAAGCTGATTGGAGTGTTAACTCAGAGCCTCCAGGCACTCATTACAAGAAGCTAAAGGTATTCTCTGGTAAATTTCCCAGTACATTAAGGGGAAAAAAGTTTTGAAAAATGGAAAGAACACATCTTCCAATGCTTGAGAGTGTGGCCCTGTTCAGAAGAGGGTAAGCAACAGAGTATCAGTGAAAGTCTACAGTCCCCTGCTGCAGAATCAATTTGTCTATATTGATACACTCATGGAGGAGCAAGTGCAATGGACTACATACAAGTACTGTCTAATCACTTTAAACTATACCATGACCTTGAGCAGGTGGTTGCAGATTAGCAGAGGATTCAATAGAAAGAAGGGGAGAATGTCGCTGCTTTTATTAACTGATTAAAGCTACTCCTTTCACATTTGGAGGGTTATTGCCTCATCGGCCTCACGTTTTCAAATTTTAACTACCTGACAAAGTCTTTACACTTTGTGAGATAATGAAGTTAGTGAAGAAACATGAGGCTGACATTGAGTTTTCGCCTACACAGGTGAAAAGCATCATAAGGAGTTTAATCCTTGCCCTTGGCTCTAAATCCATTGTTAAAATCACTGTCAAGGGTCATACTACTCTCATTGTGATCAACACAGAGTCTCAAAATACCCTTGACATGGGTATAACTGAGTCACATGCTGGTGTACCTTTTTTTTTCCATTACCAGACACTTATTACTACACTCCTGATTGAAGACATAAGACTTCTGGTTTTGGATAATTTGGCCACAGCAGCCATTTTATTACAAACAAATTTACATAAATTAACCCAACTTAACTATCCAACACAAGGGGAGGTCCTTGAAACCCCGACATCTGTCACCTCACCATTTTAAAGGAAATATATACCAAAATGCCTTCAGCCGCCTCCATCCAATTTGGAGACCCACTAGCCTTTACAAAGCTAGACACACCACCATCTCTGCAGGGACTATCACCTGTCAGAGCCAAGAGGTGACAGACTAAGGACCAACCATCGACAACCAATTTTGTTACCAACTTCAAAGACCCAACCTGCCACAGCAAGCTAGGGTCTGACCACCTCAGACCTGTGCTGTACCCCACAAAAACAGCACCCTCTCGATCACTTCTTGGATCGCCAATGACCATAAGTCAATGCCTACCGAATTCAGGTAAACATCATCACTCCTCCAAAAATTACCCTGTCCAATTATTCCACTCCTTCCACGGTGCTCCACTCCTCTGCAAAGAAAACACACCAATGCTGGCTGTGTATCCCCAGCTAAAATACTGAGGAAGGGTCACAACAGCCCCGAAATGCGTCTATATGCTGGATTAATTTTCAATAAAAACAGAGGAGTTGAACTCAAAAACACATCTCGTGCCTCCTTGAGATAAGTGAGATTGCGCCTATAACCAAATTTTTTTTCTACATTTGTTTCATTAACTTGTACATTCCCCTTGGAAGGTGTGAAGTTTCTTAGACTGGCTGCACCCTCTCAGACTTGTTAAGAATCGATTAATCTCACTTCTATACGTAAAATAAGGAACAAAAAAAACAAGGCAATTTTTTTTTCAAACTAAAACATTGGTATAAAGATATGCTCCACTCCCCCTTTTTTCTTCTGATCTTTCATAAGGAAGAGTAGAGGGGGATAATTACCTCACGTGATCTAGACTTTAGTCTTCTCTTAATACATCCCAGAATTGTCTTTGCCTTTTTGGCTGCTGCATCACATTTTTGACTCATGTTCAGTCTAAGATCTAATAGCATACCCAAGTTTTTTTCACCTGTGCTGCTTAGCCTAATTCCTCCCAATATGAAAGTGCTTTTTTCATTTTTCTTACCCAGATGTAGGACTTTGCATTTCTCTTTGTTAAATACCATTTTGTTAGTCGCCACCCACTGTTCTTTTTGAATACTCTCTCTCTTCCCTAGTGTTAGCTATCCCTCCTAGCTTTGTGTCTTCGGCAAATTTGATCAGTTTCTCATCAATTCCCTCCTGCAGATGATTTATAAAAATCTGGAACAACACTGGGCCTAGGACAGAGTCTTGTGGTACCTCACTTGATACATTCTTCCACCTGGATGTGCAGCCATTTATGACTACTCTTTAAGTGCAGTCACTCAGCCAGTTGTGAATCACCTAACAGTTTCCTTGTCAATTCCATATTTGGTCATTTTTTCAATTAGTATGGTATGAGATACTTTGTCAAATGCTTTACTAAAGTCAAGATATATTACATCCACCGCATTTCCCTGATCAACCCAGTCGGTGATTCTGTCATACACGGAAATTAGATTTATCTGGCATGACTTGTTTGTTACAAACGCATGCTGGCTCATGTAAATTACTCCATTTTTATCCAAGTACTTGCATACATGCTGTTTAATAATTTGTTCAAAGATCTTTCTCGGGATAGAAGTCTGGCTCACAGGCCTGCAGTTTCCTGAAAACACCTTCTTCCCTTTCTTGAAGATAAGGACAACTTTTGTCCTTTTCCAATCTTCTGGGACTTCTGTTCTCCAGGAATTTTCAAAGATTATGGCTAGTGGTTCAGCAATTACCCCTGCTGCTTCCTTTAGTATCCTAGGATGTAATTCATCTGGACCTTGAGACTTGAATTTATTTAAGTTTGCTATGTGTTCCCTCACCATTTCTCTGCTTATAAATATCCTGCATTATTTTATTCCCCAAATAGCACAGGGAATATCAGTTGATGCTCCATCTACTTTCTGAGAGAAAACTTATACAAAATAGGAATTTAAAAATTCAGCCTTCTCAGCATCATTCTTAACCAAATCATCATTTTCATAAGCATCCAATCACATCTTTGACTTTTCTTTTGCTTTTGACATACCCCCCAAACCCTTTTTAATTGCTTTTGGCCTCTGTTGAAAGCCTCAATTCATTATTAGCTATAGCTTTTCTGACACTTGCCCTACAGTTTCTGCAGAGCGCACTATATTCTTCTTTAGATATCCTCCCCCTCTTTCCATTTGATAAACATACTTTTCTTCCTTTTCCACATGTGTGCAAGTCTTGGTTCATCCATTCGGGTCTCTTTAAATGCTTCCCATTCTTCCTTCTTCTAGGGATTGTTAACGATTGTGCTTTGATAATCTAATTTCGCAATATTTCCTAACCTTCTTGGACATTTCTGTCCTTAAGAACATTCAGCGATTGAATTCTTCCTACCCTCTTTCTGGGTTAATTAAAATCTGCCTTTCTGAAATCCAACCTTGATGTCTGAGTTTTCTAAGGTGTTTTTCCCCTTTTTATCCAAAATTCAAGGATAGCATTATCACTGCCTCCTAAGGTCCCAGCCACCCATACTTTTCCAACCATTCCCTCCTTGTTGGTAAGAATTAGAGCCAAGATAGCAGATCCTCTTCTTTTCTCTTCTACCTTTTGGAAGATAAAATTGTCAGCAAAAGCGCATAAGAATTTGTTGGATCCATTACTTTTACCTGAGAGAGATTCCCAACAAATATATGGATAGTTAAAATCTTCCATGATCACTATGTCATTTTTTTTTAGAGCTTGGCCATCTGAGGTAGAAAGAGTTCATCAATATCTTCTGCTTGTCCAGGCCTGTAGTAAATGCCTACAATAGTGCCCTTTCTGATGTTCTCTCCTTGAATTTTTACACAAACAGTTTCTACAGAACTACCATGCTCTGAAGCTTGAATCTCTGTGGAGATGAATGCTATCCTAACATACAAAGCAATAACTGCTCCCCTTTTTTTTAGATCTGTTTCTTATAAATAAGTTGTATCCTTCAAGCCTTGTATTCCAATCATGTGTATCATTCCACCAAGTTTCCGTGATGCCTATGACATTATATTTCTCTTTCTGTGTTAGGAGCTCCAATTCTCCTTGTTTGTTTTCCATGCTCTGTGCATTTGTGTAGAAACATTTTAGTCTGTGATCAGAAAGGTCCTGCCCCCACACCGGAGGCCTCACAATAAACCTTGCAACACCTAACAGGGCACATCTGTGGCCCCTGAACTCGCCCAGTTACAATCCTTTTTCCTTTGCCTGTCTGAGCAGTTTTAGACCATCATATACAAACTTCCAAACTCTCTTCCAGAAATCTCACAGCCTCTGTTAATAACCCACCCCCTTTTCTTTTATTAGGAGAAACCAGCGCCTCCAATCGCAACACCCAAAAAAAGGTGAAGGCAAAGGCCACTCTGAATATAGCCAGTTCAAACTCCTCAGTACAAATTGTTTCCAATCTAACCCCCAATTTCTCGAACAATTTAAACAAAACTGGCCTTCGTTTATCCGGTTTTCCCCTCCGAAAACTTTTTAGGGCCTGGCCAACTAAAAAACTTTTTGTCAAGTCCTAACTGCCCCTAAATTTCAAACCAAATGCCAGTCCAGACATGAACTGATTTACATTTGCAATCGACCAGCCCGCCATAGATGCATTCCCCACCCAGCATAGTTATACTCCTTCTCTGTCCTCCTCTATCCTTATGTTATTCAATGACACCAGGCAATTATTCCACTCCTTCCACGCAGCTGCATATGCCACCGCTGTACCTGGCATCAATAATGCATTGACCAGGTGATCCACTGCTTGCCAACCAATTTCCAAAAAAGAGACAGACATGTACACCCCTCTGCTTCCGCACCCAGAGCTAGCTCTCAAAAATGGTCCTACTGAAACTGAGAGAGAGAGCATTCACTATTCAATTTTTTACACTCAGTACGTGTACTGCCATAAGTCACATATTTAATGACAACGCATCCAACAACAACTTGCACAGCAAGCTTACCTCCGAGGAAAAAGATGCCATTTAAAAGAAACCCTATAAAGGACACAGCGACAATAATTGGAAACAGCTCCAGCACCACCAAATTCTTGACCAAACCCGAATCCTTCCAGTTTTCAGGTCACCCTTCCACACACCATTGCCCTTAAAAATAGGCACCAAAACCTGCACCTCCTGCTGCATCTGTAAAAAGCTTGCAGTCAAAATTCTCCACAACCTCTTCTAATATCACTGATTCACCATTATAGCACTTGTTAGTGCAAATAAATCTATTTGCTATATGATATGCTTCTTGGTTCCAAATTTAGTTACAGGATAGCCGAGGCCAGGAAATAACTTCCACCACAACATAACTGGTTGTGATCAAAACTTATGTATTTATTGATTGACCAGCAGCAGTTTTTATAGAGGCACATGCTTTGATTACAATTATTCAAATTTATTATAATTTATTTATTACCATTAGTCGATATAAAACAAACACAATATGAATATGCAAGATAAGTAATTTAACATCTAAAATGCCAAACGCACACAAGCGCAGTAGAATCATACATGATTGGCTTCTTTGAACACGAAAGTACAGTAATGCTAAACAACAAGCTGTTTAAAGAGAAATTAGAGAACAGGGTGCTACGACCCGAGCCATTTAATCTAGGACCTTGGAATGTTCTAATCACAGAGGTCCCTTTTTATTCTTCAATACTTCTGAGCAAATCTTGTTAAAGAAAAAGTATGAAGCATTAACACAGACTGTATCATTTAAAATGGAAGAAGCATTCTATAAAATAGAAAAGGGAAAATTGAGTCATATTCAGCTCACTAACACTCCCCCCTGCTGTGACAGCTTCATCATGCTACACAGTCCCTCCCCCATATCGTCAACTACATGACCTCTTGCCCTATCCGAAAAACTTTAGCTAACCACTAGGGAATGTGTTACCTTACTTAACCAGGAAGATGGAGGTTCCTAGGAACCATCCATGGTTTTCTGATTACACCCATGTAGGGTGGTCCCAGCTCAGCCCTAAGGCCTCTATTCTAATCCTGGGTCTGAGAGCAGAGGATTCATATATGCCGCATACTGGAATAGATGATGAAGCATGATGCAACCATTTAGTCATATTTGAGTTGGATTTCACCTTAAAAACATGAACATATTTTAACAAAACATAAAATTACAAATCTGTGTATTAACCCCTTAGTGACTACACCTTATTGTGCCTTAATAACCAAGCCGACTTTGGAAACCTGACATGCATCACTTTTAAAATAGAATTACTCCGTAAAGGTTTTGCATACCCAAGTAATTCTGACATTGTTTTTCACTTAGATGGTAAAAATAGTCCGATAGAATTTGTATATGTATTGTATACATATTTATTAAAAGTGTCAAAATGTGGAACTTTTTCAAAATATGTATTTTCACATTTTTAATTGCAATATCTCAAATATGTGCAAATAAACTGTGCAAATTTTTGATGAAATATATATTTCCTTCTGTTTACTTTATTCTGGATGCATATTTAAAAACGTTAGTTTTTTTTAACCATTTAGAAGACTTACAAATTTAACATTAATTATCAACATTTTGAGGACTACTTTGTTTTCCTACACCAAGCCAAGATTGCAAAGACTCATAAGTGTCAGAATGACAGATACCCCCACAAATGACCCAATTTTAAAAACTACACACCTTAATATATTCACTGAAGGATGTCATGAGCATTTTGACCTTGCAGTTTTTAAAAAAAAAAGTTAATGCAATTTAGAGGAGAAAAAATTAAATTTCATATTTTTGCAATCATGTCATTTTAAAAGCAGTTTCTTTTTCTATAGTGCACATGAAAATGAAAATTTACACACCAAAATGGATATCAATGTTTGTCCTAAGTTCTAAAACATACCCATTGTGGCCGTAATCTTATGTCTGTATGCACAACAGGGCCCATACCAAAAGGAGCAGCTAGTGGCTTTCAGAACAGACATTTTGCTTGATGGCATTTTGGGCCCAATAGCATATTTGTAGAGGAGCGAAAACAAAGGCGAACCTCCAAAAATTACCCCGTTTTGAAAACTAGACCCCTTAATGAATTTATCTAAGTGTGTATTGTATATTTTGAGCCCACAGTTTTTGAATGAATCTAAGTAAAGCGGAAGGAAAAAATTCTATTTTCATTTTTTTGGCAATTGTGTCATTTTAAAAACAGTTATTTTTGTACAGCTCATATAGGAATGAAGACTCTCATCCCAAAATGGATACCCCTGTTTGTACAGGTCTGTATGCACAACGGGGCCCAAAATTAAAGGAATAGCCGGTTTTCAGAACAGAAATTTTGCTTCAAGACGTTTTAGGCCCCACAGCACGCTTGTACGAGCCCCTGAGTGGCCAAAGCAATGGAGAACCCCCACAAATGACCCTATTTTGAAAACTAGACCCCTAAATTAATTCCTCTAGGGGTGTACTGTGTGTTTTGATTCTACGGTATTTGAATGAGTCTAAGCAAAGCAGAAGAAACAAATTATGATTTTTATTTTTTTGGTAATTGTATCATTTTAAGAACTGTTTTTTTTGTATAGCATACATATGAATGAAGACTTTCATCCCAAAATGGATACCCCTGTATCCAGAAACATACCCATTGTAGCCCCAATTTGCTTATAGGACACATGGCTAGGCCTATAATGGAGGGAACACCCGTTGATTTTCAGGGCATAAGTGAATAAATTCCAGGCCCCATTGGTCATTTGTGCAGAAAAAAATTGACTCCCTAAAAATAATCAACCTCCACCCTTTTTGGCATTCCCTAAATCTTAAATAAAAGTAATAATGTAAACTATGTGGTATATCTGAAGATAGGGGTAATTACGGAGGCCAGGTTGGGATGGGCACATGGGGCAAAAGAACAAAACGGGTATCCCTCCTCCTCAGTGACACTTTTTGGGGGGTGTTTCTTAACCTCAGTGGCAGAAATGGGGTGTAAAAACTGGCGCTCTGCGAGGCTTCGTAATCTTGCTGAGGTGCGACGGTCTCAAACAGAAGGCGTTTAACAAGTTGCTCCTGGAACTGCAGGAAGGTCAGCGTTCCCGGGGGCTTCTTGTAAATTACATATTACAGGTAGTGATTTGAATAAAACCGGGCTCAGACAGCCGTACGTAGAATTCGCTTGCAAAGGCCCGCAACGGATCCCAGCTGTGAGCCCAGCCGTGGCCCTGCATACGACCACGTAATGTACTGCGTATACGTGCGTACTCACACAGGCGGTCATGTCCAGAACAGCTTTTTTTGTTTATTTTTCCCGTGCCATCGGTTAGCGATAATGCGAGCACCCGCAGCCCGTACACAATGTTGTTGTGTATGGGCTGTGGGTATATCTGCGACCATAGAGTACAATGTGCTTTATGTTGCGGATATCCGTGGTGAAATAGACACATACAAGATTACATGATGTACATGGTGAATACCTCATACCGCATGTACTGCTCCTTCAGGCCGGACATTCAACCTGACCCCCACACATCGCACACACACAACTCCACTACATCCATCCTGATCCCCAGACATCACACATACAGCTCCGCTACATCCATCCTGATCCCGGGACATCACACACACAGCTCCGCTACATCCATCCAGATCCCCAGACATCACACACACAGCTCTGCTACATCCATCCTGATTCCCAGACATCACACACACAGCTCTACTACATCCATCCTGACCCTCACACACATCACACACACAGCTTCACTACATCAATCCTGACCTCCACACACCTCACACACACAGCTTCACTACACTGTCACTGCAGCATGGGCCGGACATTCATCCTAACCCCCACACATGGCACACACAGCTCCGCTACATCCATCCAAATCCCCACACATCACATACACATCTCTACTACATCCATCCTGATCCCCAGACATCACACACAGCTCCGCTACATCCATCCTGATCCCCAGACATCACACACACAGCTCCACTACATCCATTTTGACCCCCACACACATCACACACACAGCACCATCCTGACCCCCACACACATCACACACACAGCTCCACTACATCCATCCTGACCCTCACACACCTCACACACACAGCTCCACTACATCTATCCTGACCTCTACACACATCACACACACAGCTCCACTACATCCGTTCTGACCCCCACACACATCACACACATAGCTCCACTCACTCACTCAATCCATCCATACAGAATCCCACAGCTCCAACACACACAGCTCCACTACATTCATCCTGACACACAAACATAGCCGCAGAGTCCTATCACCACTGCAGAGTCCTACATTTACTTAGCCCCCGTGGTTATGTGATCCCTGACTCCTCCCACACAGGGTATCACATGACATGACTTCATCGGAGGCCCTGGAAGGTGTCGGCTCTGCAGATCTGTGTTTCCCCTGCCGAAGGAGAGTTAACCGGCGCTAAGGGCCAGTGCAGGCTCTGAAAATACCAGCCTGTAATAGGGCTGGTAAAAAAAAAATACCGGCACCGGCCTGACAGAAAAAATACTGGCCAGGCCGGTGGTTTACCGGTCGGGTGGCAATCCTAAGTACAAGTCACTACAGAGGGGTCGGAGAAGAAGCTTTAACTATAACCCTGGTATAGCCCAGCATTGACAGACGTCGCTGTGTAAAAAACCCCTTTAAACGTCAAATGTGTTTTCCAGTCATATTAGAGAATCAGTAGTTGATCGATCGAGGTCCCCTGACCATCTAAGAGGGTTATGCTACCAGTGCCACTACACAAGAGTGGGAGTGGGAGCAGCTGCCCCGACCCCTGACCGGCATTTCCAACAACAGGCTGCGGTCTCATTAAAATCAAGTGAGGCTGTGCCTGCAATTATAGCTTCTGCTCTGATCCCTGTGTAATGGTGCACCTACAGCGGGTGCCTGCTCAGCTGATCGTCCAGGTTCCCAAGCGAGGGACCCTGGCTGATCAACTATTGATGACCTATCCTGAGGATCGGTCATTAATAGTATTTCTGCCTGGAAAAAGCCTTTAAGCCTCAACTGGAGTAAAGTTAATTCAAGTTTATTGCTGTGTTTGTCTTGCCCTTACACTATCCTCAAGCGGTGTCTTCCCTTTAATAAAGGTCAAGAATCACACACATCTGTCCCTGTTACAAGTTGCATAACAATTATATACAGCATAAAAGTTGAGAGGAAACTTTTTCTTGTGTGTAATGGGAATAAAGTCCCTCCCTAGATATGCATCCCGGCACACAGCAATGAAGGAAGAATATAAAAGGTAATAACAATGATGTATTGTTGCTTTGTATCCACACAGCCACTCTGTAAGTAACTCATTCTGTATTGATCTGTTGCTGATGAGTATTTGTTTATATAATGATCTATCAACAAACCTAACAATCACATTTAATAATCTTCTCCCTCTAAAGCTGTAATAATATTAAAGGGGTCTTATATTTCCAGCAAGTAAGGATTATTCGCTGCATAATGAGCAGTTATAGAATTTTCCAATATACTTATGTTTTTAAATCAATTGTTCAGCTTTTCAGATCTCGGCTTGCTGTCATTCAACAGGAACCTTCAGTGTTAACTCTCTGTGAATAGAAATCTTCTCTGCTCATGTGATGGACACATAGGGGCTCGGCTCCTTACAAGACAGAAATCTGATACCTGTATTGTAATCCATCCTTTACCTGTGTGTGACAGGTAAAGTAGGTGGGTTCACTATTTTTCCTCAAGAGCCCCGTCATATGTGTATTATTCTTCCGGAAGTATATATGTCATCCAAGGAATGCTGGATGAGGATGTATTCACACAGGGGCGAGAGCGAGTCGCACCTGAATCTCTCGGATGTGACTTGCATCGCACAGCACGCGGACACTTCATCTGAGGGCTATGTTACGTACATCTGCATGTTCTCTTCTCTTGCAAGACTTGCACAAAAATAGAACATGCTGCTTTTTTTCTGTCTCGTAGTATCACTGCAAGAAAAAAATTGCGCAGTATGGGTATAAATACACCCATTACAAATAATCTGTTGTACTTTTGTGTGAGTTTTTTGCATCTCGCAACACACAAAATTTGCACAATTTTCTGGCCCATGTGAATGCACCCTGAGATATATGGAATCCAGGAAAATTGGATATGCCGACCAAAGAGGAGTTTGCTAAGGGTTTTGAGTAAGTGATATTTTCAGACCAGGATCGTATAGATTGATATGGCAAGTCTGTTATCCTCTTCTTGTTCTGTGCTTTGTTTTTCTCTGACCCTCAGACAACACAAATGTTGTAGCTCCGATCATTGCTGAGCTTTAACCCCTTCCAGCTGCAGCCCCCTTTGTTTTTTTCATTTCCTCCCCACTTTCAAAAAAATCATAAGTTTATTTAACAACTTTTTCCAGCGACCTACAACATAGTTAGGGAAGTTGTAGTTTTAATGTTACCACTTAACATACCATATAATATATTGGAATACTTTAGGAAATCACTAAGTGGTTGAAAATGGAACTTTGCCATTGGTGGTGGTGGTGTTGCGGGTTATTATGGCGTTTATGGTTCAGTTTAAGTGAAAGCTTATTTTTACTTTGTGAGTATGATTATGCCAGTATCAAATTTACCGTATTTTTCACCTTATAAGACACTCTTTTCTTCCCCCAAAAGTCGCTGTGTCTTATAAAGCGAACGTGGCAAAATACGTTGCATCGGCATTTGTACACACGATCATGTGAACAAATGTGCGAACAGTTAGCAGTTCTCTGTCCTCCCCACTGCCGCCCATACGTGCTCTGATTGCTGGTGATTGCCTCCACCAATCGGCTTCTTCCCTTCCTCCTGCCGAACAAGTGGCACTGTGACACGGCGCTCCGGTGTTTCAGACGTCTGCTGCTCTGTCGTTCACACGATCTCCTGCACTGTCCCTGGGTGAGTTCAAAATATTTTTTCACTATTCTCCACCTCTAAAACAGGGGTGCATCTTATTATCCGGTGCGTCTTATAAAGCAAAAAATATGGTATATAGTTTTTATGTAGTTCGATTTTAAAAATATCTTTGAAAGAAATGTTTTCTGTCAGCATTTTTTGACCCTATATTGTTTTTATTTTACATTAATCCAGCTGTGGGAGGGCTCATTTTTTCTGGAGTGACTAGTAGTTTTTAGTGATACCATTATGGGGTAGATACAACTTTTTGATTGCTGTTAATAAACTAAATAAAAAAGTGCAATTATTTCATTGCATATTTGTTTTCTGATAGCGTTCTCAGTGTGAAAGTAATAATGTGATATTTTAAAAAACTTGCAGCAATAAAACATCTTTAGTATTTTTTGATGTGTTGACTAGAGATGAGCGAGCATACTCGTCCGAGCTTGATACTCGTTCGAGTATTAGGGTGTTCGAGATGCTCGTTACTCGTAACGAGCACCACGCGGTGTTCGGGTTACTTTCATTTTCTTCCCTGAGAAATTTGCACGCTTTTCTGGCCAATTGAAAGACAGGGAAGGCATTACAACTTCCCCCTGCAACGTTCAAGCCCTATACCACCCCCCTGCAGTGAGTGGCTGGCGAGATTAGGTGTCACCCGAGTATTAAAGTCTGCCCCTCCCGCGGCTCGCCACAGATGCATTCTGACATTAGTTCAGGGAAAGTGGTATCTTGGTGGAGCTGCTATAGGGAGAGTGTTAGGAGTATTTTAGGTTTCAAGAACCCCAACGGTCCTTAGGCCATAGAAATCGCAGATCGCACCTATGTGCGATCTGCGATTTCTGTTCTCTTCTCTATATGCGCTCAATGGGGCCGGCGGCAGCAGCGCCGACCCCATTGAGAACATATAGAAGACAAATCATTCTTCTATGCCACAGCTGTAACAGCTGAGGCAGAGAAGAACAATGTTTGCCCATTGAATTCAATGGAGCCAGCAATACAGCAGGTTACACTGAAAGCAATGGGCTGCCGGCGTGCGCGGGGATGAATTGTCGGGAAGGGCTTAAATATATAAGCCCTTCCCTGCAATTCATCCAGAAATGTGTTACAATAAAAATATATACCGGCGTATAAGGCGACGGGGCGTATAAGACGACCCCCCAACTGTCACCTTATACGCCGGCAATACAGTGGAGCAAAGAATAAAAATCATTACTCACTTCTTCTGGTGTTCTGCGCCGCTGCTGCAGGCTGTCGCTCCCTCCTGGTTCCCGGCAGAGCATTGCTTTCTCTACGAAGGGCTTTAAATCCCCGCCTCCAGAAACACACGTGCTTTCAGCCAATCACAGCCAATGACAATGATGTCATTGAATGGCTGTGATTGGCTGTGTTTCTGGAGGCGGGGATTTTAAGCCCTGCGTCCAGAAAGCAATGCTCTGCCGTGGACCAGGAGGGAGCGACAGCCTGCAGGAGCACCGCAGAACGTCAGAAGAAGTGAGTAATGATTTTTATTCTTTGCTCCACTGTATTGCCGGCGTATAAGGTGACAGTTGGGGGGTCGTCTTATACGCCCCGTCGCCTTATACGCCGGTATATATTTTTATTGTAACACATTTCTGGATGAATTGCAGGGAAGGGCTTATATATTTAAGCCCTTCCCGACAATTCATCCCCGCGCACGCCGGCAGCCCATTGCTTTCAGTGGAACCTGCTGTATTGCTGGCTCCATTGAATTCAATGGGCAAACATCGTTCTTCTCTGCCACAGCTGTTACAGCTATGGCAAAGGAGAACGATCTTTACGCTGACAGTGCGGGGGGGGACCCACTCTTGCCGCTATTGTGGCTTAATAGTGGGACCTGGGAACTTGAGATGCAGCCCAACATGTAGCCCCTCGTCTGCCCTATCCGTTGCTGTGTCGTTCCCATCACTTTCTTGAATTACCCAGATTTTCACAAACGAAAACCTTAGCGAGCATCGGCGATATACAAAAATGCTCGGGTCGCCCATTGACTTCAATGGGGTTCGTTACTCGAAACGAACCCTCGAGCATTGCGAAAATTTCGTCCCGAGTAACGAGCACCCGAGCATTTTGGTGCTCGCTCATCTCTAGTGTTAACTAGAAAGTATTTTTTTAAATTTTAATATATATTTT
Source organism: Eleutherodactylus coqui (assembly GCF_035609145.1). NCBI lineage: Eukaryota > Metazoa > Chordata > Amphibia > Anura > Eleutherodactylidae > Eleutherodactylus > Eleutherodactylus coqui. Next base: position 60,452,749 of record NC_089849.1, read on the forward strand.
TTATGTTATGTAATATTTTAAAATATTTATTTTACCTATTTGTACTATTTAGTTTTTTTTTTAGTCAACACAGCTAAGCCAGAATACCATACACAGACAGCTGTTCCAGGATTTTTGTCCCTCATCAGTGTGCAGTGTATAGTAGGCTTCTATATGGCCTCATAAGTCTCCTCACACACCTTCTAGGTGCTTTCATTAAACAATACCCTTCCTGACCTACATCTATAGGCCTCTAACTAGTCAAGCCAGAAAACCTACTGCACACTGATGAGGGGCAAAAACCCTGAAACAGCTGTCTGTGTATGGTATCCTGACTTGTCTTACAATTCCCAGTCATTTTTATAAGTCCTGTCTAAAGTCTGACATTGACTTGCAGGAATACAGCCTTCCAATAGGTGGCACTGAATTGGTATTGTTCCATCTTTACTATTTGCATATTTCCCAAAGGACGATGGATGGCCTTAAAAGTCTCCTAACACACCTTAAGGAGAAAGGATACCATGTCTGTACTTAAATCACGCTACGTATAGAGACAAAACCCCTCTGCTGGAAAACTGAAAATTGTGTGAGGTACACACGTCACTTTGATGTTTTTGGTTTGAGTCAATGGTGGAATGCCACCGGTATAGTTAAGATGTTTTATATTTCATTCACACGCAGATGAGCAGAAGTGAGTTTGGTGTTTTTGTGCCTGAATGTAAAGCCTCTGCATTTTGTTTTGCGCAACTACATAAAGACAGGTCAAGCCCCTGTCTAACTGCGCTGCCGGTCACTGTCTCTGACTGCAGTTTGCCTATCGCTATGGAGCTAATCTTTTACAGGGAGATTGTCCACTGGATGTAAACTATGAAGGTTGACACTGAATGATGGCAAGTAGAGATCTTAAAAATTGTGAAACTATAAGGTATTGCTAGAGAATGAATAAAGTAATATATGTATGAAAATATTATACAACTTTCACACAATAGATAACCATTATTTCCAGAAACTGTAATATCCTTGTAACTGTTCAAGAGTACATTCATTTATCATGTCATGTGATTAGCCCATGAGAATCAGGCAGGGGGGTGGGGGGGTCTAGAAACCCGCTTGTAGCTACAATTAAGTGTGTTTATATTGACCCAGAGTTGTCCCAACATAAAGGAGGTATATAGTATATTTAAATAGTTATGTTCTCTTTAATAATGTATGTAGTTTAATAACCTCTTAGTGACAGCTGATACGCCTTTTTGATGGCCTCACTAAGTGGGTTGTATTCCTCATGGACGTTAATTGACAGCCTCACTGTGGAATAGAGCCCCGGGGTCTAGGTGGGTGACAGCTCCTTGCTATCAGCTGCCAGAGGTAGCCAACAGCCTGGAGCTGTCATGAAGGGCCACAGTCCCTGGTCACGTGATCACTGTTATCCAATGGATAATGGCGATCATGTAAAAGTAAAAAAAAAGTTAGTTTCCCCTCTCGTCACGGGTCCGATAATCCCAACGCGATCATCCTCCAAGGGCCTTCCCCGGCTAAAATGACAGACACATGTGCAGGAGTCGGGTTGGGCCCGGGAAATTTCCTTGGAGCCTGGAGCAGTGACCAGTGGCTTCAATGAGCAGTCACATGATAAAAAGGAGCAATTTACTTTAAGCCGGTCTCACACGACCGGATAGGAATTGCGTATTCCTCATGCGTTTGATCTGCTGTAATACGCGGATCAATTTAAATGCATTGAATTACACAATTCCGCTCACATTAGCGGGTTGGAATTATGTAATTCATTTGCAGAAAACAGAAGGCAGCATGTTTTATTTTACCCTGGATATCCGCGACATAGAACCCATTGTTCTCTATGGTCACGGCTATACCCACAGACCATACACAAGTACATTGTCTACCGCCTGCTGGTACCTGCATCATCGCTAAGTGACAGTGCAGGAAATATAAGCAAAAAAAGGTGTACAGTGAATGACCGCCTGTGTGAGTACGCAGTTATGCGCAGTACATTACGCTGCCGCACAGAGGACCGCTGCCGGGCTCACAGGGGTATCCATTTTGGAGTGAAAGTCTTCATTCCTATGTATGCTGTACCAAAAGAAAATGTTTTTTAAATGACACAATTGTCAAAAAAATGAAAATCGTAATTTCTTCCTTCTGCTTTGCTTAGATTCATTCAAAAACTGTGGGGTCAAAATACGCAGTACAGCCCTAGATAAATTCGATAAGTGGTCTAGTTTTCAAAATAGGGTCATTTGTGGGGATTCTCTATCGTTTTGACAGCTCAAGGGCCCTACAAGTGGACTATGGGGCCTAAAACACCTTCAAGCAAAATGTCTGTTCTGAAAGCCACCGGCTGCTCCTTTCATTTTGGGCCCCGATGTGCATATGGACATAAAATTAGGGCCACAATCGGTATGTTTCTGAACACATGACAAACAAGGGTATCCATTTTGGGGTGAAAGTCTTCATTTATATCTGTGTAGTATCTAAGTGTGCTGTTTCTTAAGTGTGTGACTTGGGATTGGAAGGGTCACTTGTGTTTAATTGCTGCTTATCTATTTGAATTTTAGCATATATTACTTTTTATCTAATCTATCTGTATAATTCCCATTTAGAATGTGCTCCATGATTGACAATGCTGTCCAGTGTACATCTTGTGCCATTCATGCATGCGTCCGAGGGCGCATACTGCTGTATGAAATGTGAGTGCAGTACGCATTTGGAAGATCAGCTTGCAGCACTAAAATCCATTGGAGTTTGCTGCTCACTGAGTAGGTACTCGCTGGGGCAGATGTAGGGGTGGATGGTAGTATGGGAGTACAGGTTGATCAGGCAGCTAGCTGGGTAACAGTTAAAAGGAGGGGTAGAGAGGAGAGATCCAAGGAGGCTAGTCCTGAACTGGCAAACCTAACATGTTTACAGATTTGGCAGATGAAGAGCATGCCATAACAGGATTATCACTGCTGCAGCACGACATGCCCTCTGACCGCCAGGGGAATGTCTGCTCCAGTAAGAAAGGGAATAGAAGGACAGGGTAGGCTAGACAGGTAGTGGGAGACTTAATTATTAGGGTGACAGACAGGGCAATCTGCCACAAAGAACCAGATGGTCAAACAGTGTGTTGTTTTCCTGTTGCTCAAGTTCTACACATTGCAGATTAGATTGACAAGTTACTTGGAGGGGCTGGTGAAGATCCAGCAGTCATGGTACAGATTGGCACCAATCACAAAATTAGAGGTAGGATGTAAGCTTAGGGCAAGGATCTCCAAAGTAGCATTTTCTGAAATACTACCTGTACCACGCGCCATACCAGAAAGGCAGAGTGAGCTTAGGGAGGTAAAAATTAGCTCAAGCGTTGGTGTAGGAAGGAGGGGTTTTGTTCCTGGAGAACTGGGCCAACTGCTGTTGGCTACAAGTTCTACCATAGGGATGGGCTACATCTCAATGGGGAGGGTGCAGCTGTGCTGGGGAAGAAGATGGCTATGAGGTAGTGGGGGTGTTTGAACTAAGGACTGGGTGGGCAACCAGAGAGATAGAGGGGAAGATAGTGTATACAGTAACTTGGGACTAAGTTATGGAAATTAGGTGGAGGGGTTGGTACAGTAAGAAATGGTGGAACAGTTAATAAGCATACACTTAAAATAAAAAAAACAACCCAAACCCTCTAAACTGTATGGGGATTAATGCTAGAAGACTGACCAATAAAGTTTACGAACTGAAAGTTACAATGTCTACGGAAAACTACAACATAGCAAGAATAACAGAAACTTAGTTGGATGTAAGCTGTGACTGGGTGAGGAACGTACAGGGTTACACTCTGTGCAGAAGAAATCATAAGAATCCTGTTTAATGCCCACGTTACAGGAAGGTATATGTGAGAGCAATGAAATATGTGAATTGTCTATAGGTAGAAATGCATGGAGGGAAAAATCCTTATAGCGGTTTTCTATAGACTACTAAATATAACAAAGGCCATTGAAAATCTATTATTGAGGCAAATAGATGAAGCAGCAAATCACAATGAAGTAATTATTATGGGAGACTTTAACTATCCAGACATCAACTGGGAAACTCATAAAGGTAAGAAGTTTCTGTCAATAACTAAAGATAATTACCTTACCCAACTTGTCCAGGACCGAACTAGAGGGACAACCATTTTGGATTTAATATTAACCAACAGACCTGAAAGAATAACAGGGGTGCATTTTTAAGGGCCCCTGGAAATTAGTGACCGTGACAATTACCCACAGGTGCAGCTAAGCATCTCTCATCTAATACCACACCCACCAGAGCCAGAAGATGGAGAACCACCTGCAAAACCTACACCAGACTATCAGCATGGCAGAAATTCCAGAACCGTCGCAACAACAAGCTTTGGATTTAAAATGAAACCTATGTGAAAATGATCTTAATTGTTTTCCATCACAGACATTTTTTTCTTAAAGACCACAGTCTACTTGGATATACAGTAGTTGCTAACCCCTTAAGGATGAAGCCCTTTTG